>NC_143435.1:9982500-10312893 GCF_059467195.1 Physcomitrium patens | reverse complement strand
ACTTATTGGGAGGGATGAAAGTAAGGCATAATTGGATGAAGGTAAGGAATGAAAAGCTTCATCCCTAGTGGTCGAAGGCCATGCCTAATGGACTTCAAAGAGGCTGCCTGAGGCCTTAGTAAGGATTAGGATTTTTTTTTGAGGTTATTTGAGCTTTGGAGGCTACGATCAATAAGTTTAGATTTTTAAATATGGATTAGATGAAAATATTGTATGATTTGGAGTTTTTATGAAGGAATTATTGGCGCTCAAAGTTAAGGTATCAATTTCATACCTACTATTACTCTTTGGGGCATAACATACGTTTACTAAGAGCAACAAATGATCAACAATTAGGATTGAAGAGAACACCTTGTCAAATATATTTTTTATATATTATTTGATGAATTTGGAGTTTGGATGAAGATGTTATAGAGAATTGAAATTAGTGCATCCAAATCAAACGTAGTAAGCAAGTGATTTTATTCATAGTAATGATTAGAGCTATATTTTGAGTTTCTAGACGAATTTTTGGCTTAATCATTTTGAAGAAGATAGATTATTGTATTAAAAAGCTATATATACAAATTTTATGGTATTTAAATGCTTAATTTGTGTGATATAAAGAAATTTTCATGCAGGTGTATAAAAACTAGGATTTAAAGCTACTATTAGGATTTTCGTGATATCTTAAGATCTACAATAAATTTGTACTTGAAATTTGTTGTGGTAGTTGTTAGAAGCATATCAGTACTTTATGTAAAATTTGAGTGTGTTTAAATATTCCAATTGAAAGATATGAATTATTGAAGTTCAAGAATAATACCCTATAAGGATTAAGAGTTTTTTTTATCATATTTTGGATGTTTTTGGAAACTTAAGACTTATATATTTGATGTGATTACTCCTAAAAGTATTATATATATATATATATATATATATATATAAAACTTGGTATTTCTTATCTCAAGACTTGATTGAGTAATTAGTGGGAACTAGGAGTTCAGTCCTTTTTTGAAACAAACTCTCTTTATTCTAACACCATATATACAAATCACAAAAATCTTAAGTATTTCATGTCAATACATATTTTAAATTATTGCCAAGTCTGTTGGAGCATGTCTTTATTAAGATTTGATTTCAAGATTACTTATTAATTTTAAAAACAACAAAATTTGTAAAATATTTTCTAAACATTCTTTTTTGATACCAAAAAAATGAGATACAAATTTTGATCCACAAAGAAAAATTCTCTTGAAGCCTTAGTATTTTCATTTTTGAGCAATAAAATCAACATTTATTAGTGATTCAATCTTTGTCAAGCAAATTCAATGAAGTATGTCTTTTAATCTTCTTATTCATGATATCAAGAATAATTTTTTTAAACTCATGATACTTCTAAGTTTGAATTTAAGAATAATATATTCTATTTTAAGAGATGATTATATATTCTAGAAGACAAAGTATGATTACTTATTTTTCAAGCTCATCATGACTTTTCAATAATAGAACAATTTGGATACAAGAAGACATTAGAGCTAGTATTAAGAGATTTTTAATGGCTTCAAATATGAAAGGTAATTAAAAACTTTATACAATCATGTAATATTTTTTTAAGTTCAAAAATTCCTTAGAATTGGCCTTATAGACTTCTCTAGCCATTATCTATTCTAGAACAACTATGGTCTCTTTTACTTTTCATCTTTAAAACTGATGGATAAACAGAATAAATGAATCAAATTTTCGAGTAGTACTTGAGGTGTACCATTAATTATCATTAAAATGATATATTAACTCTTTTATCATTGAAAAAATTTGCATACAATAATTTGGTACATTCTTCTATTTAACAAATATTTTTTTATCAATTATGGTTATCATCCATTACATGATATTTTTGATTTTTTAAAAGTTTATAATCCTATAATAGAAGATTTGATGAATTATTTATTAGAGCTACATACAAAAATAAAGGTGCAATTAAAAGAAGCTCAAAAATGATAAAAGACCAATAGAGATGCCTATCACAAAGAACAACCTGAATTCATTGTAGATGATAAGGTATGACTTCTTCATTGTAATATCAAGACTACTTGTCTTTGTGATAAGTTAGACTATTATAGACTTGAATCTTTTCCTATTTGTGAACAAATCAATCTTGTTGCTTATCAATTATATTTATCAAAGCCTATGAAGATTTATCATATATTCCATTTGTCTCTTTTTAAGCCATATAAGACAATGAATATCTCGAGTAGAAGATAAATGTCATTTTTTTTATATAAAAATAGCTAATAATTAAGATTTTGAGATAGAAGAAGTCTTCAATTTAAGACCATGCCAAAATAGATTAAAATATCTTATTCATTGGTACAGATATGCTATTAATGAATGCACATGAAATTCAATAAGAAATCTTGCAAATACAAGAATGAAGGTTGAATCTTTTTATCAAAGATATCAATCAAAAGTAAGATGAAGAATAACAAATCTTTGCTATAAAAGAAAAAAGATCTAGCAAAGATAATATTTTGCCTTCTATTCTTGTTTGTAACTTTTATGTATTTGTGACGCTAAAAAAATAGATATTTTTTTGATACCAATGTTAACTTCTCTATCTTTAATAATTAATAATACTCCCTTTTAAATTTCTTTAATAGCTTTATTGCTTATAAATTCTTATTAGATCACTCAATCCTAATGAAATCTTAATTAAATCCTAAACAAATCATATTCAAAACCAAAAAAATTCTAATCACATTAAATAAATCCTAATTAAATCCTAAAAAATTATATTTTCTAATTTTAGACCAAATCTTAATCAAATATTATATCTTAATCAAATTCCAATATAATTTTATTCAAAATTTAAAAAAAATTTAATCAAATTTTAAATCCTAATCTTAGACTAAATCCTAATGAAATCCTAAATTCCTATCAAATCTTAATCAAATATTAAATTCTCACTCTAAACCAAATTCTATTAAAACCTTAATTTCTTTTAAATCAAATTCTAATCAAATCTTAAATACTAACTTTAAATCAAATCCTAATAAAACTTTAAATTCTAATCTTAGGTCAAATCTCAATAAAATTTTAAGCGCTAATCAAATCCTATCAAATTCTAAACAAATTCTTAATCCTCAACATCTCTAAAAAAATCTCAAGTAAATTTTAATCAATTACTATAGCAATTTGAAATCTCAATAAATATTTATTGAACTATAGATTTTGATTAAAATTTCATTCAAAAATTTAAAAAATAAGAAATTAGTAAGCACACAAAAATTGAGAAGAATCAGACTTATAAATAACAAGAAAAGCTTCTAAAACTTGTTAGTTATTGAGAGCCTCCTTTCTTCAACTTGAATGTTAATCTTTTAATACTGATTTTTCATGTTGAACTATTTAATTCTTCAAAAAATTAGATTGTTTGTAGATAATGAAGTCTTAATTGCTTTCACTAATTTTTTCTTTAATCCAATGAGTAGATTTTGCTAGATCTTTGAATCACTCATTGATCCTAAATCTCAATTATCTAAGACCATAAACCACAAAAACCTTCATATACTTTAGTCTAACTACTCAATTGACTTCAAATTTTTCATACATATTTATAACAAGTACAACAACAAATTGCCATAATTTCACTTATAAATTTGCTACAAAACTCACAAGATTCTAACAAGCTTATTTTTTTTTTCAAAATCTAGACTCACTAAATACATTATTAACTTTGAAAATCCTTCAAAATCTCAATGATAATCCAAAAGATTTAAAATTAACACTTAAAAATATTTTTTTAAGTTTTCTATCAAATTTGTTTCTTTAATTTATAAATGAATTCCAAAGTCACCATAGGTATTTGGTTTTGTGCCTTAGGATTTGATTTTGATCCTAGTTAATAATCAATCCTATTTCCGTATCAATTCTTATCTTTTTGATGTAATTTTAGTTAAAATCAATTCTTAAATCCTTTCTATATATATATATATATATATATATATATAATTTTTTAATCTATCTTATTTTAATTTATTTATGGTTCTTTAAACGAAATAAAATCCAATCTCATAAAAGATAGTTCTAATACTACAAGATTTTACTACCTGCTTATCTTTTTTTAATTTTTTTTATAATATATTTTTAATTATGTTCTTTGATAATAAAATATTTTTCTTCTTTTTTTACTTAATAGATATATTACTACATGACAATATCTTTTGGACTCACAAATACACTAGTTACTTTTCAACATTTAATGAATGATATTTTTTCAAAGTTTTTTGACAATTTTGTTGTTTGATATCTAGATAACATTCTAATCTACTTAAAGAACATATAAGAGTATAAACTTCATAATTTTTCATGTATTATAAAAACTTAAAGATGTAAGATTATATACCAAGATGAAAAAGTATGTATTTTACTTTTTAGGATACATCATTTCAAATGATGGCCTTATGATGGATCTTAAGAAAGTTTAAACTATCAAAGGTTAAAAAGTCTCAAAAGCAATAAGATATTTTTAATATTTTTTAGAATTTTTTAATTATTACCAAATCTTTATCCAAATTTTTTCTCAAATTGTAGCTCCTATTATACATCTTATATGTAAAGATAGACTTAAGTGAAGCAAAGAAGCTAAAACACCTTTTGAAGCTTCAAAGACAACTTTCATTTTTGCAGATTTTTTTTTTATTAACTTCTTTAATGTATTTTTTATTAAAAAAATGCATCAAACTTTGCTTTAGAAGTAGTATTGTTATAAATGAGAACAAATAGCAAACTCCATCTAAAAGCTTTCTATTTCAAAAAAATTTCAAAAACCAAAATCAATTATGAAATCTATAACAAAGATCTTCTTGTAATTATGTCTAATCACTGTGTATACAAATCACAAGAAGCTTAAATATTTTGAATTAGTACGTATTTTGAATCATTGTCAAGTACGTTGAAGCATGTTTTTATTAAGACTTGATTTCAAAATCACTTATCAATCAAGAAAGTAATAAGATTTATTAGATAATTTTTTTAGATATTTTTATCTTATACAAAAAAATACATCTTATGACCAAAAAATAATATTTTTTTAGAAGCAAAAGTAATTTCATCTTTGAGCAACAAAACTAACATTAACTATTGATTCAATCTTTTTCAAGCAAATTTAATCAAATATGTCCTTTGATCCTCTTATTCATGTTATTAAAAATAATTTTTTTTAATACCATGATACTTCTAAGTTTGAATTCAAGAGTAATCTATTCTATTTTTTAGGATTATTTATATGTTTCAAAAGATGAAGCATAATTATGTCTTATTTAAATTCATGATGATTTCTTAGGAGCCAAATATTTTAGATTCAATAAGACTTTAGAGATAATATCTAGAGATTTTTGGTGGCTTCAAATATAAAAGGGAGTCAAAGACTTTGTGTAATCATATGACATTTGTTCAAGATCAAAGACTCTTCATCATCAATCCTATATACTTTTTTACCTATTATCTATTTTAGGACAATTATAGTCTTTTGTTTCTATGGATTTTATCATGAATCTTTTAATCTTAAGTTATTATGATTTCATAATTGTAATAATAAATCAATTCATCAAGATGGAAAATCTTGTATCATATACAAAATCTATTCTTTGTGAAGAAACAACTAAGCTTTTTTTTGACAATATTTATTGCTATAATGGATTGTCAAAAGATATTAAATATAGATATAAATATGTTTTAAGATTTTAGAAAAAAAAATTAAGATCTTAAATATAGACATAAAATTATCTTTAGATTTCTATCCTCAAAATGATGGATAAACAGAGTAGATAAATAAAATTTTAAAGTAGTATTTGAGGTATATCATTAACTACTAACAAGATAATTGGACAATTTCTTTGTTATTGGAAATGATAATCATAAATTTCAAGAAAATACAATACAAATAAAGATCTTCAAGAATAATATGTCTTTCCTTGAATAGATAACAAGATATAACATATTTGATATCACAACCTTAGTGATAGTATTAGAAATATGAACCATCTTTGATAATATTCCAAATATTATATTTGAAGAGAGTTATGAAGGCTTCAACAATGATCAAATAATAGTGTGGTCTTTTTACTCTACTATAAAATACTATCAATGATTGAGAGGACCTATCAACTACCTTAAAAAAAACAAAGATCAGAATATGTCACAAATACAATTTATCACATTTTAGACTTTGTCAATATATGATTGCAGCTTTCTATGGAACTCATCTCTAAAAGGTGAGAGAGAAGGAAGAGAGGAAAAGTAATATCATAGATATACATATTTTCCTAAATAAGAAGTATTAGATATAAGATAAATATAAATAGATTTGATATTAAGTTGTAATAAAGCTTTTTAGAAGCTTTATGAATGAGTATTTGACTTTATACATGTTTACAGTTGATTGTTAGATTAGAAACTTGGCTAACAAATTAGTCACATATTGCACGTATTAGTAGCTTATGAAGCAAGTTAATTACATGGTGCACATATAAAAAACTTGTCTTATAAATTAGACATATTTTTTGTAAGTTTGACATATATTGGAGGCTCTATAGAATGTGACTATGTAGCTACTAATTAGATTATATATATTGAAGCAAGAATGAAGCATTTTTTATTTTTATCAATTTCTTTCTTATTTTTAGAATTTTTTTAAGAGATTCTAATTTTCTTGTCTTTAGCAATAGCCATTCTAATTTAATATTATATCATATTTGAGTGATTTTTCAATCTTTTTAATAATATAAGAATTCATTAAACTTTCGGTTTTTTGAAATTTATGTCCTTGATAGCCAACATCCAAGCAAATTATGAGGTTTGATTCTTATTTGGTAATTAAAATCATTTTAAAATTAAAAATACTTATATTCAATTAAAATATAGAGAGATATAAAGTTTTTGAGTCTTTTGATGTTTATTAATATTATTGGAAGTAGGAACCACTTATGATGGTATTATAAATGATTTATTTGAAAAAATTCATGAAGACTTCAATAATGATCAAATAACTAAATAATCTTTCCACTTGGATATTGAATATTGAATATTATCAACAACTAAGATGACCTATTATCTTCAAAGGGAAGAAAAATTTAAGTATGTGGCAAAAATAATTTGCCACATCTTAGACTTTTTCAACATGTGATTATTGCTCCTTGTATAACTTGTTCCTAGTAGGGAGAATAATAACACAAACATAATTGACACTTTGGATCGTCTAGATAAAAGCAATTAGGTAGAAGATAATAAAAGTAGATAAATTATATAATATCTTATAGAAAAATCTTTTAAAAGCTTTATAAATACTAATTTGAATTTATACATGTTTTTAGATAATTTATAGGTTGAAAAATTAGGCAACAAATTGGCAACATGCCACATATATCAACCACGTATAGTAGAAGTTAATTATGTGGCATACACATAAAAAACTTATTTTATAAGTTAAACATGTGTCTCACGAGTTGGTCACATATTAGAATTTTTATACAATGTTATTATATAACTCCTAGTAAGATAGTACATACAAAGATAAGAGTGAGGTCTTTCTTATTCTTATCAATTCTTTTCTTATTTTTAGTCTAATTTCAAGAGTCTCTAATTTTCAAGTCTTTGATAATAGTCATTGTAATTTCTTTATGAATATAAATTTTTATTTTTTATATTTTCACATCTCTTTTTAAAAAATATCCCACTTTTTTATTTATATTCTTCAAGTTTTATCTTTCATAGCTTAACATCATTTCCAAATAAATTGAACAACCTTAAATTATCTAATATATTCAACTTCTAAAGTTAATTAAAATTTTAAATTTTAAAATATATAATCTATAATTTATAATTATGAAAATAGTTTTAATTTCTAATATTATTATTTTTTAATTTTGATATGACTTGAGTTTTTATTTTTAAAATATTTAATTATAATATTATAAATAATATTTTTTATAATAACTTTATTTGAAAGATATAGCTTTATAGACCTTAGTTTTAAGATTTTGATTTTTGACATAAAAGATTTAAGAGCTTAGAATTTAAAGTTAGATAGATATATCTATTTTATTTTTACATCTTTATTTTTTTAATTTTGATTTAACTTCACGTAAGTCCTATCAATACATTATAAATGATTGAATTATAAAAAATAAATTTCTAATATTATTTAAATATAATAATATTAATATTAAGAAGATTATTTAATAATCTAAGTCTTTATTAGAATCTAGAAGATTTTATAAGGTAGAAGAGTCTTTCTAACCAAAAAGTCATTAGAATGAAGTCTTAATAAGTCTTGAAGGCAATTACTTGGTATAAAAACTAAGATTTGAACAAAGATTTATAATTAAAATTTGAAAATTTTAAGATTTTATGCTTTAGAATTACATAGGTAAAATCAATTTTTTTACAACTTTTTTTATAGAATTTGATTTAACATACTTCTACTATTTTTTTATCTACAATTCAAATGGTTTAAATAACTTGTTCTATAAAGTTTTAATTTGTAAGATATAATAACTTTGATATGGATTTTAGAATTTTTATTATTTTATATTGAAAATTTTTTTGAGTATTTTAAAAACATTAATAGATATATTTGTAAATTATCCATTCTAAATATGCCACTAAATTGCTCTAAAAATGCTTAATTTTGTAGATATTTAGAATTTGACTATTTTAAATTTTGAGTTGATAGTATCATTGGATATAATTTTGTAAGTGGTCATTTGACCTATCTTTCTATTTTAGAGATTTATAAATATAATAATAAATATAGAATATTCTTTAAGTTTTTTAATCTTCAAATATAGAATCTTTGACTTTATATTATTTTGTTGATTTTTTTTCCTTTGTCATTTTAAATTTTATAAAATAATCTATTTTCTATCTGTAATATTTTTAATTCTAATGGTATGTTTAAAATCTTTAAAATATCTATATTTTAGAAAATATAAATTTTTAAATATTTTTAAATAATATTTAATATAATTTATGAAAAAATAAAATATAATAAAATAAACATATAAACTTATCTATACTATGAAAATAAAATTAGTAGATTATATAATATTTATATATTTTATGGTTACAAAATATTATAGTTACACTACTTTTGAAATATATTATACATATAAATAACTTAAAATTACATAACTCATATTCTAAACCTAGGCAATGGATTGTATATATCAAGCCAATTTGCACCATACTCTCCAATGAAGTTGCAAGCTCCTCCAACACAATCTTCACACTCCCTTTCTTTCTTTCTTTCTTTCTTACAATATCCATCACCATTCATCTTCTTCAACATTACTCTATCTATACTTCTATCTACTATTCTCTTCCTATTGAGGTTTGTATTGCTTATCAAATCTTAATTTTAAGTAAAATCATATTATTGTATTTTATAAATATCAAAAAGATAAACCTTCTTTTTTATTTTATTTTTTATTTGATATGGGAAAAAAAAAAAAAAAAAAAAAAAAAAAAAACACACACACACACACACACACTTTATTATTACTTGATTGGTTTATGTTTTCACAAGCTTTATTATCACTTGATTGATTTTTTGCAAACCAAAAAAAATAATAAATTTATCACACCAAAATTATATTTTGTTTTAAAAAATTTATATTCTTAAAAAAATTATCTATATATATATATATATATATAAATTGATTTTACTATTTGAATTGTGTTACTTGACCAAGAACATTTATCCAAAATGACAAACCAATTCAATTTACATATTAAATACAGATTTTAAAAATCATAAATAGATTGGAATCTTGATTACAATATTGCAAAAATAAAAGTTCTATACAAAGAACTTATTGCTTTTGATTATGCTTGAGCTAAATAATTAAGTCTTATGGAACAAAACAAAAATTAAAAGATACCTTTTACTCATTTGAATATATGCTATGAAGAAATTGTTGTCAACATTTGGCAAGAAAACATTGGTAATGACTATAGCAATAAGTGTGACTTGTTTGCATCTACAATTGAAATAATTGTTCACAATTAGTTTTAGAAGTGTCTAGCTGCATCAAGAAAAAAAGTACAAAGGGAGGGTACAAGTTTTCCATTAATCTAAGTCAACATAGACCTGAGAATTTTGGCTATAAAATAACAAGTTAGGTGTCACAGACAAGGATAAAAGCATAAAATAAAACTACACAATTTCCTCTTGGATGCATATCTTCTATTGAAACTAAAAACTTTGAGCAAGGCCCTACCATGCACATACAAAAGTATCATAAATTTACAGCATCAAGCACTCAACCACCATGGATTTGAAAACATCATTCAAATGCACAACATTAAAGAAAAAAGATTGCATAAAAAGGTAAGACAATGCATTTGCAGGTTTTGCAAAAGTGCTGTCATGAGTGCAACAGAGTCTGCCAATGCTGCAGAACTGGCACATTGTGTGACCCAATCATGAAAACAAATTTTCTCACCTCCTGTGGAGCACAATAACACAGTTGCATTCAACTGGTAATAAATGAAAATTATATGTCGTGTAATTCAGCTCACCAAGAGAAAGAGAGAGAGGAGCAAGCCCCCATAACTTTAACCCTGATCCAAAACCCTAACCCTAATTGTGATTGGGGGGCAGGGGTGCCCTAAGGAGCTGGAGCTCAAATTCCAGTCATGGTCACCACCATGCGGTGGCAGGACCCATGGCCATTGTGCTCCATTAAACAGATAACCTGTTTCAATCCCCACCCACATGTGTATGAGTGACCAGGTTTTAGGGTTTGAAACAGGTTTAAACCTCATTAAGATGTAGTAGAGATAAAGAGAGTTTAGTGTAGGGAAGGTATAGGAGCACATACTTGCCACTTTCCTATGTTCAAAACCCCATCTGTGATGGGTATTCTGTATTAGACACAAAACACTGCCCTTAAAATAAACGAAATAAAAATGGAGTCACAAAGAAATTCTCATTTGTGTATACATGTTGAAAGAACATGGAGAGCTGGATTAGCAATGCATATTGAGGTTGAGACACTAACGTAATAGAAGATCCAAACATTGTCGATTTGTTGTGAGATAGTATCTCATCAACACCTACAAACAACAGGTAATGTATACACAAAAAAGTAGGTTGGATTGTTTGGTTTCATGATATGTTCATTCTTTTATTCCTGTTACATTAAAAAAAGATTTGAATCTTTCATATTATGTTACCATGGAAGTTTAATTGGCATGGGTTTCTAAAACTGGTTAATTTGACCATTTGAATACAAATACATCTCTCTCTATTAGTAGATATTTAAAATTTTACTTTTTTACATTGATAATATTGTGTGAATTAGAACAAAAATCACCTTTATCTTTACGAGAGCATGATGGTGTTTTCCTCTGATATGGTTGCATGAAAAAAGATTTCAACAATCATAGAAAATATTAATAATTATTGAATATTTTTCATTTCTTAAATTTAAAAATTTAGTAAAAAAATGGATTTTTGGAGTTCTCTATTTCATATTAATTTTTATGGGGAATGTTTTTATAATGCAATGTATGTGTGTGTATATATATATATATATATATGTTCTTCTTATATACCTCCAACATGTTTACAACATCACAATTGTTTTCAAAATCTTGAAGGCATTTTGAATTCCGGAATTCATTTACAGCCAACGATGCACTTGTATCTTGTACTGTTTCAACACCCAAAAAGAGGACTTAATCCCTGCATCAATCTGCATTAAAAACCTAATAATTGTTCTTATTCTTGAAAATCATTTGTCATGAAATGAATTTAAATGTTCAAAGGTTTAGAATTACTTTATAAATAATGATGATGTTGGCCCAATTAAGAATGAAGTCAACAGATAAGATCATCTAACTAAAAATGCAGCAGTTCTTTTAATTGATTCTAAAATGTCTCTTACAGATTTATTGGATTTTTTCATGATTTATTTGAAAGAATTAAATAGATTTTAAGTAAAAATATATTTTTCATACACATATTCAAATTATTTTTTTGTTGAAATGAAATCTCCGAAAAATACTTTAGTTTAATCGTTTTAATGCAGTAAATTTAAGAAAACAAAGTTACTTACAAAAAATATGAGCCAAGCCGCACTTAAAAAAGGATAGGTCACATTCAAGATGTCGTGTTAGCTGCCACATGAAATAAATAATATTTGAGACTATTTTAAAACTTTTAGAATAATTTATTTAGTTATAATATATTTGGTTTGTTTGTTTTATTTTATATTTTTTATGAAGACAAATAGTATCACAAAAATACCATCTTTTCATATTGTCTTGAATTTGAATTATGCATAATATTCAATTTATAATGCTTCTTTCTTTTACATTCATATATTTGTATATAATTAAAAAAATAAATGCATGAATTTAATATTTCATTATTTTTTTACTTAAATTCATTTGTTATGTACCAAACGAGTGATGTTGTAGAAACCACGTTGATGTGATGGAAGCACAATAGATTTTTGAATCCACATTGGAATATTTTTAATTAAATCTTCTATTTCATTCTTGCGTGTATATTTGGAACTTTTTAGTTTTTTGGACAGCATGCCTAAAGTTCTTTTATGTGTACTCAAATGAGTGGAACCATCTTCACTATCACTATCTTGCACATGTTGTGGTTGCCATCGTGATTTTGACCTACTTACTCTTTTGTTCTTACAATTTTGAGAGACTGTATGTGAATCTATTGAATTACAGCAAACTTCAAATTGATTACAATAAGCTTCACATTGACTCTGACAAGCAGAAGAACAGTCCAATCTTTGAACATTAACCAAATTATCATTTGTCATCAGAGAACCCATTTCATTGTGTGTAGGATTATATTCCTTTGAATAATTTTGCACTTTTTTCCTTCCCAAATGAGGTTCAGCACTAAACATTGAAGGTGAAACATTATGATACTTTTCAGGATTTTGATATTGAGGAGGATGCAAGCTAATGTTTTGAGAAGGATTATAGTTAAGATTTGGATGTGGGTTTTGTTGTCCAGTTGGTAATGAAGGTCCTTTTTGAGGTGTTGGGGTTGTAGGCAATGAAGATGGTGAATCATGAAATGTAGGTGAAAATGTGATGTTTAGTGTAGGCAGTGTATTTTGAGGATTGACAGGAGTATTTGCTGCAGGAGGACTCAATACATAACTCACATTAGGTTTTATACCTTGTTTGATTAACAAATCATGTTCTAGGTTTTCATCTTCATTATTTTGAGACTTCTGTGAGTTTTTATTGGATTCTACTTCATGAATATTGTCATGACTATCAACAGCATCAGTTGTTGCTATTGTTTGAACAAGAGGAGGATTAAACCTTTGTTGATGAAAAGTAGGCGCATGTAGGTTACTTGAAGAGTTAAAATTGTTTTGTTGTTGTTGTGTAGGATTAACATGATGATTGATGAGAGGATTCTGGAACTCAAAATTAAACATTTGTTTTTGCTCTTGAGGAACATGTTGTGGGTTATACATCAAAGAAGGATTTCCTACAATATCTTGATTGGGCAAAGAACTTTGTTGTTGATAAGGAACGTTTTTGTGGTTGTTTGTGTCAAAGTGTGTACCTTGAGAATTAGATAAAGTGTTCCTAAAAGAATCTTTATAGGGAAATTGCATAACTTGTTGTGGATTTTGGTTGATAAGTGGATTGTTAGGTCCAGAAGAATTAGTGATAATTTCATTCTTCTGAGAAGCATTCATTGAAGATGGAATAAACATGGTATGGCTGTTTGCATCATTTACAATCAAATGTGCATTGTCATGCTTTGAATCCTTATTTTCATCCAAAAACCCACAATATTTTGGAAAAAATGTATACTGTCTTTCTTTGTTTGTGGGCTCAGCTTGAAATTGAATTGCATGTGCATTGTGAGGAGGCTGATGAGACATTCTTGCTTGTTGAGAAACTGAGGCTGAATTTGGTTCTCCAAGAGATTTGCTTACATTGCTCATGGATGAATATAATTTTTTTTGTTGCTCAAAATTAGGGTTTGGATTTATTTGATATGGAGGCCTATGCATAGATTTGGCGGGATGCATGTTTATTCCTTGATGAAGAATGGGACCAAAATTTTGATGGTTGAATGGTTTTGAATAGTTAGGCATATTTTCAGGAGGAAGATCTTGGAGATCATAGTTCATGTTGGCATGGTTTACGTTTCCATGATTTTCATTTTTGTGATTTCTTTTGGCAGGTCTCGCTCTTCTTGGTTGATTTGCTGCAGGCATCTGCTTCCTATCTGAATTCAGCCATATATGATTCATTGTTTGTGCAAAGTTTGCTTGATTTTCATCTTGGAAATCCATCCCATTGCTTGTTGAAGGTTGCAATATTGGGTCTAGCTTTGAATTCCTCTTAATTTCATTGTCTTTGTTATCATCATCGTCTTTGTCATCTTCTTCAGCATTATTGTCTCTCTCAATTTCATTGTTTTCTTGACCTAAATCAGTAGAATCATCCATATAACTAGAATTGAAACCAAAGAAATTCATGAACATTGATGGTGATGAACCAGAATTCTTTTTTTCCATTTCAAAAACAGATATCCTGCATCTAGAGAAACCTGAAAAAAATGAATTGAAAGTTCAAGGATATTCAAGAAGTAATATCATTTAAGATCACATGTGTAGTTAGCTTGTTGAATTGAAGTGTTGGTAACTCTGTTTGGAATCACTAACTATGTTCTCATTAAATGATTCTAAAATATATTAGAGTTCAAAGCCATTGAAGCAATTTTTGTTTGTTCAAATGGTGTGTCAAAATTACCTTACTTGTTTGTAAATTTTATTTCAGTTGACCTTGTAAAAGAAGCCATTTATACATGTATATAAGTGTTTATTAAATTATATATATTTAATAAAATTGATATTTAAAACAAGGTAAAAAAAATCAATATTTTCATGAAAGCAATTATAAGTTAGTTCAAAAATAGAAAAAAGTGAATCATCACACATTTTAAGTTATCAAGAAAAACCAAAAAATAAAAACTAAAAAGAAAAAAGAAAAAAGAAAAAAAAGAAGAAAGATTACAATAATAATGTATGGGCAAGCTTTATGTTTTTGAATGAGAAAAACAATTTGTGAAAAAACATTGAGTCTAAATTCAATTGGTTACAAAGAGAATGTGTATATATATATATATATATATATATATATTTATGTATGTATATAAATATAGATATCAGTATTTTTGTGTACATATCAGTATTTGTATATAAATATTTTATTGTAAACCATCAAGGCCCTAAGGATAGTGTTGGATTTTGAATTCAGAACTTTATATCAATTAATCAACTAGTTCCTATTGTGGACTGGTTGTACAAGACTGCCCTTTCTTACCTGAACTAGTTGACAACGAATCACAAAATAAAATACAAATAAAATAGAAAGCTGCGAAGAAAAAGAAAGCTTATATTTTGGCAAAACTTACTGAACGTGAATAAAAGTCATCGGATGAAATATCATAGATGAACATATTCATCCAATGGATGAAGTATTCCCATGTTGGATGAATCTCCGATGCCTTGAGGAGGAAACCCTAAACCAATTTTTGCCCTCTTCTTCGTCTTCTCGCAGACTTCGCGTTGTCGCCGCACCATCAACGAAATGGACAAATTCGCCGCATGCCAATTCATCGTCGAGTTTTCAAGGCCTTGCATGAACAACAAAACCACCAAACTGCGCAAGTGGCGGACACAGACCAGCATCGACGCATCGTAAGCTAGCTGCCACACTCAAGTTGCGTTCACTTTCCTAGCCCTCTCAAGTTGAAACCACCTTGCGAAAGGTAGAGTGCGAACCTCCCACTCAACCTCGGCAACAAGTGTCCAACGTGAATCCTTAGCTTCGGACCTAAAATTGGCATCTCCGCGCAACTACGGTGTTGAGATCCGCCTGTGCACGGTTCTTGTTGCCAGCCACCGTCGTCTCTCCGTCGCCGCGCTGCAGGTGCCAACGGGATGCAGCATATCCTGGCCTCCACTGCGTGCAGATGCGCCACACGTGGTGTTGGCGATAGTGCTCCGCAGGTCTTCCTTCAGCTCCTTCGAATCGGTCGACGCGTCGCCACGACGAGGTTGCGCGAGACTTGATCGATCGATCGAGGTTCAAGGACCCGGTCAATTCCTTACGTTGCCCATGATGTTCCTTCCTCCACAAACTTGTTCAACCTTCACCAACATCGGCATCTTAAAGGGGGAAATTTTCCCATGCAGATTTTTTGTGCTTTCCGCCTGTTTTTAGAAGGTGAGATATTTGTTGTCATTCATATTTCAATTATTTTTTCCGAAATTGAGGATTAAGAATGTGTTTGTGTTTGTGGCAACGGTATCTTCCTTAATAATGGTCTAACAACTTTTTTGAGAAAATTAACTTCTAGACTCAAAATTGTAATGTTGGGTTCCTTTACACTTGTTATGTACACTTTATTTCTGGCATTTTTAGAACATTTGTTTTGAATCTTCTTTTTCTTTGCTATACCTCTTGGACTGGAAACAATTGTTTGTGGAATTCTACATTTAGCGTCTTTCAATTGGTTGTCTTGTGTGTCGGGACAATTTGAGTTGGCCAATTTTGCACAAATAAGATTTTATCTAATTATTTGCAAAACATTAATACAAAAATGGAAAATCCCCATAAACTTGTGGTGATTTGATCACTGTTGCGTTCATTTGAATACAAAGATGGATCTCACAATTCGGAATTAGAAGATATTGGTTAAAAATTCTCAATGTAATATCTATCTTGTAGAATTATTTCACATTTATCGTGTTGGAATTGGGTTTGAAAGTGCAATGTTTCTACCCACTTTAAAATGTTAGACACATTCTAACTAGACTTTGGAAAGGTGTGTATTGTAGGTATTTAGTTGAAGCTTATTGATACTATCATGTAAAGAATGGCTTTATGGATTGGTCACACTGAATAAGATTGTTTCAAATAATAAATGAATATAATTTTAAAATTATGGATCTTAAATTTTATTTTCATCCAAATATAATTGTGTATGCACTGCATGAGCTCTAAAAAAACATTCTTATAGGTGAAGGGAAAAACTATTGTGAATCTGAGATGGAATATTTACTTTTTGAAGAATTTAAACAACAAATTACAAATAATAAATTTTCTAATAAGCCCAATAATAAAATCTTGTTAGATTTCAAGACATTGTGCTTGATTTGGTTCATAGAAGCATGTTGAAGAAAGCAACAGATTTCATGTCAATGCACAACAATTTTTTTTTTTTTTTTTTTTTTTTTTTTTTAATTTCATCAATTATCTTCTTTCTATAATTTACCTATTAAAACTTTGAATCTGGTGGTGTCTGCAAGTTTATTTTAGCTCAGCTTAAATTCTATGTGCCATCAAGTTTTTTAGAGGCTTTTACAAAGATATCTATGTAGATTATTTTTGAAATCAATCTATTTTTTTTAAAAAATAAATTAATATTAAAAAGTTTTAAATTATGTTATAAAAATTTTGGTTGTAAGTTTGTCAAAATTCAAACTTAATAAAATTGGACCAAAGATTAGACATATACTTCCTTGTCTTACAATAAATGTTATCATCTACATCTTTGTTATGCTTGCAAATGCCACACCACTAACGTAGTCTAAGAATAGAATTGATGTGATCTTTAGAAGTTTAAAAATAGCCTTATTGTAGAATAGATATTAATTCATTTTTGAAAGATATTGGTAAAATATATTAATAGTCCATATAATAAGAAATTCAAGAGGACGGATGAGTGATTTAGTTCTTAAAAGCGGTTAATTACAGAATTATGGTTAGAATCTAGAGAATCAGGGGAAAGTATATAGGAGTTGTAGAAGTTAATTAGGGTGCCAGATTGTGATAGTCATGAGCCGAGGGCCATCGTTGTGATAGTGTGAGCCGGAGTAAGCTTGGTGCTACCTCTTTTCTTTTCTTTGTTATTTTCTTTGAATAAGAAGATTGAGAGTTTCTGAATATTGTGAAGTGAATTATGGAATGGAAATGTGATTGGTATTATTTGAGAAGAAGAAAGATTGAATGTTGAAATCTGATTGTAGTTTAATAGAGAGAATGAGTCTGTGTTTGTGTGAAACACCGTAATGTGAATGGCAGTTCTCTGTGAAGAATTCCAGTGATTGGAATGAGGGTAATTGTATGCTGAAAGCTGTGAGGGCACAGTATTACAGTTGGAGATTATGAGGGTGAATATATTGGTGGAAATAGCAGTTATTGGTATGATTGAATTGCTGTAAGGAAGAGACCGATAAGGTGAAGAAGGAGATTATAGTTTCTTTGTGTGTTCAGATATTGGAAATAGAGACGATACATTCAGGAGGTAATTGATTGTGTGACCCTAACGTGAACGCTTAAGCAACTAGTCATTCTCCGTATTCGAATCCCTCTATACGGGTTTATTCCCATTAGATTAATTTGGAATAAGTAAAACGAATAATCATACTTATCTATATATATATGTATATAGTGGTGGGTAGCCTTAAATATATATATATATATATATATATATATATATATGTTTATATGTATATAGTGATGGAAAGTAATACTATCAAAAAGTTTAAAGACATTTCACTAGTCTTTTCATACTGGAATTTCACTTTTAAAGTAGATTCTTGTGAATTGAGATCTTTTAAGATTATTATAAATATGAGAATTATTAAAAAATATGAAAATCATACATGCAATAATCTTACAAAGTCTATATGTCTAAGAACCTACTTTAAAAAAACATAATACAAAAAGTCTTAATAAGATTTTTTGATAAAGAAAAATTCTCTTTTAGAACTCTTTAATTTTGGAAGAAATTTAAAGTAAGAAAAAGAAATTAAGTAGACCAAATTAGTTTATTATTATAATAAAAAATATATAAATTTTTATTTAAAATTTAAAAATATATAAAATATCCTTAAAAAATAAACTTCTTTAAACTTCTTTTCAAAGAAGATCTAATATGGCTTTTAAATATTTTATCAAAATATTTTTTTAAAATAAAAAAATCTACTACAAATTAAAAAAAAATAACACTATTTATGCTACAAACAAAAATACTGCATTTCACTTTATTTTTTTATTTTTTTATTTTTTATTTTTTCATAGGCTCTTGATTAATTTTTAAAATTATAAAACCAATCAATGATGTTTTGTAATTTTAGACCAATTTATAAATTTAATCTTTTTAGTCACTTGTATATTCTCTAAATAAGAAAATTCTTATAGAGGATTGTCGTGGTGTCAATTACCATCAAATATTTGAAGCTCATCTATGGATAAGATATGGTACAGAAGGATGAAGCAAAAGTACTTTGAAACTACATTCATTATTATTTAGACATTTCAAAATTATTATTACAATCTTGTATTCCAATGTTTGTGTGTATAATATGCGCAATGAGTAGCTAGATCAATCAAGATTTTGCTATGTTTGTTTGAGACTTGATTTAGGAGAGTAAAATATTGAAGTGGAATAAATAAATGGGGTGGTCAAGGTGTAGTATATGACTAGAAAAATAAAAGTGTGTGTATATATATATTTATATATATATAAATTTATATACATTTATCATTAGTATGTTAAATTTTTTCATATGAATTTTTATATATAATATGGCATACTATTTAGACATAAGAATGGCATTTGGTTGTTTTTTGTTTTGTTTTTTTGTTCTTGTATTAAAATCTATTATCATATTAATTGAGATATTTAGTATTATGGTTATGATATAAATAAAAAATAAAGATATATAAATTTATTTATTATTAGATTTATTATTAGATTTTGATGATATATGTTTTAGAAGGAGTACATTAGAATAATTGTTTTGTAAAGAGTATAAATGTGGCTTATGTTTGATTCATATTTAGAATATGTTTTTTAGTATTAAGTTATTTATAGACATATGTATATATATATATATATATATATATATATAATTTTTTTAAAAAGAATTTCTACATATATTGAATCTTTAGCTGTAATATTTATTTAAAGATTTTAGTTATATTTAATTTAAATATCAGATTGGTTTTTTAATTCTTGATCAAGATGAGTATGAAGCATTTTTGTGAAGCTTGATGTAATATTGTGAGTGTTTTAGCTCGTACTTCAAACTAATTTTGTTGTTACCAAAGATTGAAAGTAGACACAAGAATCTCTTTAGATTGTTAAATTAATTGCAGTGGAACAAAGTTAATTGGAACTAACCAGTTTCTAAAGTAAGGATCTCTTAAGGTACACTTCAACATGTTGTCATGGTGACATGATCAACATTTAATAATACATGGTCAAACTAAAATTGATTCAAAATGACTCACACTCAAAACCGAGGTAAATTTTTAAGATTCTGTGTCACACATATTAGAAAGCATCCGACGCGGTACCACGGTTCCCAAAGCATATTTCGCTGTTCAAGAAATCAAATTGGCAAACTGAACAGCAACAGATTTTGATTTGCTGCTTGAAATGGTAACCAGAGCACAATAGGGGAAGTATTATTTCGCTATTTCAAGTCTTCTCTTTCGGTGTTAATGTGTCCAGAATATACAAGTTTAAGCAAGTGTGGTTATGTCAATCAATGGAGGATTACAATTATCACTGCATGCCAAGAAACGCTACAGCGAGTTGACGATCTGGTGTAGAATCCCCCACAAAACTTCTGGCCATGCAAACGCAATCTAGAACAGAAATATCGATGCCAGAGCAGGAGGCGATCAGTAGCATGGGTCTCCTCGTCTATAAACGTAGGGATCCAATCCCCCGTCTAGGCGGAGCGAAGGGACTTGTACAGACGTGCCATGGTCCAGTTCTATCGACCACAGTGATTCATGTATGGTTGTGAGAACTTTGTTACATGTGCATGGCCAGGAAATCCGCGACGATTCCCTTATCGTCGGTAGGCCAGAAGCGATCTGGTCACTCCAGGGAGCCAGTATCTATCCAGCGAAGCCCTAGGAGGGTGGGTCGTCGGGAAAGGCGGATCCCATGCCCGCGGTCCCCCCCCCCCCCCCCCCCTACCGATGCCACGGTGACGCCGTAGTGACGATCGTCGATTCCGAATTCTGTCGAAGGGGCGCAGTCGGAGGGAGTTGGGGTGCTCGCCCTCCGAGTAAGATCGTACGACGTCTTCGCTACCCCGGGGATGCATCGATCCCAATGGTAATCAGGATGGCCAATCCGGCGGCCTACTCGTTGTCTGAAGGGGACGAGTCCCGGGCTGGAAATTTTAATACCCTGCGTAAAAGATCCTGTATGTGGTACTTGAAACTAATATTATCGTTTGCGGGCAACGACGAGACATTACCGTTCACAAAGTAGCGGTAGAGAAATTGCTGATTTCTTGTACAGTTAGCACCATCACGGAGTGTTTCCACACGGAAGTGGCTTGGAGGTATATTGCTTTCTATACATACATGCCGCCTGCGACGAAGGGTGCAGAGATTGGGAAACCAGGTATGCGTCCAGAGCGAGAGAGAGAGTGTGATCCGAGTCAGTTAGATAGAGTAGAACGAGGTTGTGCGAGTCGAGCTGTGGATGGTAGTTTCTCACTGCTGGGTTTTTTCTCATTAGGCTGGAAACATTTTTCATGTCGATCATAGTGTTTTGCTGCTGTAAGCCAGAATCGGGTATGTCGAAAGAGGAGTTTTTTTTTTTGTTAGACTAGCAGCTGAGAGCGTCGTTGCGAAAGGCTCCCCGCAGGAATTTTAACCGGCACAATAGGAGTTGCGCGGCATTACCGACAGTCGTTGGAGGAGCGGCAGCAGCAGGTAGCTCGAATATGGGGCGATCACAGTGCAGCAAAGGAGAGGGAGGCATTTACAAGGGGCCGTGGACTGAGGCTGAAGACACTACTCTGTCTGCCTACATCAAGGCTCACGGGGAAGGAAACTGGCGCTTGTTGCCTAAATGCGCAGGTACTGCCACACCAACCATAATTCCGACTGTGCTTGATAGATCTCATCACAAAGAAATGCAGAGTCAGTCAATTCTTCGCATCCATAGCCACTCTAGAGTACAAGAAATATTCGCATGCAATGGACTCGGCATTGTGCACTAAAGGCCTTGGACTAATTGATACAATTGACAGAATTTATCTGTCATTGAGGTAGAGTCACTGGTTAATCACATTTTGTTGAACAATCAGGACTGTCGAGATGCGGGAAGAGCTGTAGGTTGCGGTGGTTGAACTACCTGCGTCCTGGCCTGAAGAAAGGAAAATTCTCCTGGGACGAGGAGGATCTCATCGTTACGTTGCATGCTCTTCTCGGCAACAGGTATGCGCTGGTCTCAAAGCTTCCACACCCACTTACCCACATACAAATCCAGAGATCCTAGTGCTATCAACAGTCTTCTGAATCAAGGTAGATTCGATGATCAAGTGCGCAAAGTCCACGGCACCAACAAGAACATTCCGTATATCTCGGTGTCCTGATATGAGTTGCCAGCTTTTTCTAAACGCCGATTTGCAGGTGGTCATTGATTGCCGGGCGCATCCCAGGCCGAACAGACAACGAGATAAAAAATTACTGGAACACGCACTTGAGTCGCAAACTTCGAAACAAGGGCATTGACCCATGTGACCACAAAGTTGGTCAGCTCACGCTCAACTCCAAGTATACCGTAGACAGATCGAACTCAGAGCTCTACGCTGGCGAGTTCATTCACCAACAGCCGACTACATCAGCAGAAAAATGCACCACGACTTCGTCACCCGCCTATTCCAAACACCACTCCCCTGCAGATGACTATGAGCACTTGGCGCTTCCTCCGGTCAAAAGAATTCCACCAGTTCAAGGGAAAACTATATCAAGTCCCAACTTATCATACCCGACGTACAGCATTTCAGACGGCTCGAACTCTAGTGGCGAAGATGAATATCTCTGCCCATATGGTCAACTCTGTTGCATGGATTGGATAAGCGCCTCCGACAACCACGTCCTCGAATGTCCACCGGATCGTAGTCATCATTACTCAGTGGAGCAGCAGAATCCCGTTTTTAACGCCGACATGTCTACCCTCTCTATCAGTGACTTCGACTGCTTGGATTTCGACATCAAGGAGTTTCAGGACGATGCAGCGAACTCAGATCTCTAGGAATTTCTAAACATTTCGCAGCACGAATGTCATCGACCGAGTGACGAGCAAGTTACCTGGTGGACGTCTCTATCAACTTGAGTCGTCCCAGCTGCATCGATCGATTGGTCTCTGGAGAGCACATCTAAACCACGTTTTTAGCTAAATGACAAAGACAGGAGAAATAGCAACGACGTTGTGAAGCACATTTATGTGCACAAGACTCTTCAGGTGAACTCTCGATCACAGTGACTCATTAATCGATCTTTTTGTTGTCAGTCTTATTTTCCTTCTAAGGGTTGTATCAACGCTGACTATTGAAGATAATACTGATGAACATAAACTTGTAACTGAAACAAAAACTAAGCTGCATTGTTTATTTGTCGTGCAATGTAGCTCCCTGCAAACAAAGCCATGGCCTGCCTGTTTGAACGACCTGATAGACTTCACCCACGTTTTCAATAGTTATACTACAAATTTCTCAAGATCATGGCTGTTGATATACTTGAAAAGGTACTATTTCATGAACGAATCTTTTTATAGTATATTAATAGCCTGGAAAAATGAGACAGTTTTCTTAAAAACTATTAAGATATTCAATTTATTTGCAATTTCTATTTGAATGAGATTCAAAGGCACTATATAATATCTATACCTGGCCAATATCTTTATTATTTTAACTAAAGCTTGTGTGATTATTTTTATTTTTATTTTTGTATACTGGGTCTTAAAGAATTATTGAAGTCATAGATTAATGAAGAAAAGTCAGAATTCCAATACATAGCTGTAATCATTTCATATGAATGCACAATGTGTTTTGTCTGTTTTTGTCTTTATAATTTGTAATTGTTTCATGTCGATGCATGTACTGGTTGTGATTGTGAAATTATGAATGTATAATCGGATTCTTTCATCCAGTTCATAATCTTCCTATTCATACATTGAGATCAGAATTTTACAAGATTCATATATATATATATATATATATATTAAAAAATGAACATGAAACAAGAAAGAGAAAAAAGAAGTTGATTTATTTATATTATTAATTAGATACAATAAAATAAAAAATAAAAGTATTACAATGATTTTTATGGTTTTCATGATAAAATTACTTTCTAATTTAGAATGAAATTTTTTTGCTTTAAAAGAATATACTAATGATTTTTTGATTTTATAAACTATGAGTTAATTATGAATATTTTTCAAAATAATACTATAAATAAATAAATAAATTCCTATTTTTTAAAAATTAAAATTCTAGGTTTATGTTTAAAGTTATGTTTAAAAATATAAGTATATAAAAAGTATTATATAATTTTTAAATAATTTAATTTAAAAAATACTTTTTAGAAAAATAGTTCTTGGTATTTTCTGATTATAAAATTATATAAATATGTTATTTTGATATATTAATATAAAAATTAGATTATATACCAAGAAAAGATATTTTAATAAGATTTTATAAAATCTAACTTCTTTGTTAGTAAAAAAATCTAAAATTTATAGGTTTCAACTAAAATAAAGATAAGTATAATAATTTAATAAAATTTATAAAATTCCATAAATAATAAATAGAGTAAATTTATTTATGGTATCACATATTATCAAAATATATATATATATATATATATATATATATATATATATATATATATATATATATATATATTTAAATATAACTACAAAAATATATATAAATGATTAATGCCACCACAATTTTTAGTATTACAACTACAACCTCCTATCCATCACATGCTATCTTTGTTCATTACCTTTCAAACTATTCAAAATTTTCTTTATTCAATATCTTTCTAAAAATTTAATTGAACATAATTTTGATGGAAAAATTTACAAAAATCAAAAATCAAAAAAACATGTCAAGTGAGATAGCACTTTGTCATGGCAATATTCATAATTATAATGGCATTAGCAACACCTTTATGTATTTTCAAAATAATAAAAAAATAAGTAGAAGATATATTTAAAATAAAAATTCATAAATAGATCTGATTTTAAAATAAAAATCTAGAGATTTATTGATTTTCTAAAAAAGAAATATTTTTATAAGATAAAAAAATAATAACAAGATTATTTTTATTTATAGATCTACAAGATAAAATTGTTAGATTTTATATTTTACTTTTTTATCTTATAAAAATATCTACAAATAAAATCTATTAAAACTAATGATTACAATTTTTTTAGAATATATAAAGGTAAAAGAAGCCTTTAGAAATAATAATACAAAGTCTTAGTATAAAGGACATAAAACATAACAAAATCTTATCAAAAATAATATGTTCATGTGCCATTAGAAGAAAGAAAGTAGACAAATAAGAGATACATATAAGACAAAAAGAAACTAGATTAGTTATTATGAATTACAAAGAGCCTAGACAATCTTGAATCAAGACCAAAATACAAGGTATTGACAAGTGTGAGGATGGTCTAAGTCTTGCCTGAACATATATAAGCCATCAAAAAGATTTTATAGAAGCTTCTTAGAGATTATAAGGCTTGTTGTCCAAATGTTAAGTTATAGCTTGCTTCTAATATAACTTTCTAAAATTAAAAAAATTATTAAATAATTTTTAATAGCTACATGGCATCTCCATAAAAATTCAAATATCTAATCAATGTCTAAAAAAAGTTCTTGAAGATTCCTAAAGAGGATAGTATATTTTATTTCTACTCACTTTTATTTATTTTTATCTATCTATATATATATATATATATATATATATATATATATAAATTATTATTATTATTTGGCAATAAATACTATTAGAAATAATTAGATAGTTTAATAAATTAATAGAATCTATAATTTGTTGAATAGTATTAGTAACAAATTTTGAACTAAATTCCATACAATGGTTGTTGATAGGTCCTTTCAACCATTGATGATGTCTTATACAAATATATATATATATATATATATATATATATATATATTATTTTGTGTTCTTTTAGGACTTTATTATTATATTTAAATAATATATGTTTCTTGCTTTTAAATCTAGTATCCATCTATAATAGTATTATTAAGCATCAAGGGTCTCTTCTAAGATTGTAGTATCAAATACATTTTATCTTACTATCTATCTAAGGAAGAACATATATGTCTTAAAGACCTTTAATACAATTGCAATTTATCCAAGTTGAAACAACTTAAATGGATATATATATATATATTTTTTATAAATAATAAAAATTGAAATAAATGTACAAGTTGTTAATTCTTCATATTACAAAGAATGTCTATAAGTTAATCATTGAGCTTATTATCTTTAATTTATACTAATTCTTTGTCAATAATAGATCATTGGTTTTGATGGATTTTATTGATAAAAAACTAAAAAAAAAATCAAAATGTATTTTCAAGATTCTCACATGGCTTTCATGTGTATTCAATAATATTGTGTTTGTGCCAACATACAAGATATTCTATTTTTTTTGGGATTGCCTTAAATCCAAGATTTATTTTATATTAAATCTTAGTAATTATTTATTTCAATAAATAAAGGTAGTAATTACTTTATATTTAATATATTGATTGAAGTATAAAGATTAATAAGAAATACATAAATATAAGATATATCATCATTAAATAAAGTATTTATAATCATTATGTAGCTAGATTAATTATTTTTTTTGATGATAAATGAATTAAGTCTTTAATAATCCAACTTATTATAAGTTCAATTGGTTTTACGATTATGAAAAAGTAACCAAGCTTTATCATTTACTTTGCTTGATGATTTTTTTTTATTTCTATGAATATCCATATTAGTTTTTATTATTTTAAAACTTTTTTATGTAGTAATTTTAATATTCTATAAAGTTCTATTCTTTATTGTTAAATATTCTATTGCTAAAATTTTAATTTTTAAAGAGAAAAGAAAATTAAAGTATGGAAATAAAAATTTAGTAGAAAAATATATTTTATAGTTGTATAATTTTTTTTCATAATAAGAAAGTTATCCAATTATGTTGATGATAGTTGATAGTACATTACAAATATTGTTTCAATACCTGATTCAAGTATTTTTCTTGTTTATTGTTTTAAAAATAAAAAGCTAAATATACTTAAATTTTTTATTTTTATTTTGATGAAGAATATCTTCCAAAAATTTGATACAAACCAGAATTTCGAATTAAATATTGTATCATTTAGAATACTATGATATTAATAAGAATTATCAAAAATAATATTTAATAATAATAATTTTTATCCATTTTTCTTTTTTATTTAAAATATCTATATTTACTTAAATAAACTTGTAAAAATTTAAGATTACAAGATTTGTGATAAATTTTATTTAAAAATTACCAAAGTTGCTTTAAAATGGATAGAGGTGGATAAAGTTTACAAAATCAATGATATAGAATCTTTATTTAAGTGCAAAAAATATAAGATTAAAAAAAATTATTTATTTTTAAATTTAAAGCTATTTATAATTTCTTGAAATAAGCTCTAAATTTTTGTTATATTCAAAGCTTCATATTTTTGGGAAGTTATGTTGTACTTGAAATTCATGCAATCAAGCTCAATCTTTTAGGATATATAAATATTTTTCATAATAAAGAAATTTTTCTTTGAAAACAATTTTATTAAATTTATCATAAAAATTATTATTATTATTAAAAATAAGCATATTTATTAATGTAATTAAACAAACTTCATGAAAAAAAGTAATGTCAATTAGAAATTTCAATTTAATGGGTCAATAATATAGTTGCTATAATTTAAAATATATGGTTTATTGTTGATCAAATATTACATTTTTGGTCCTTTAGTACAAGATAAAAATGTCTACAAAATGAATTTAACAAGCATATTTAGTTTTAAAAAATAATATTTAATATTAAATACAAATCATAAAAAGATATATTCTAATAAACTTAGCAACAATTTAAAATGCATAACACCATAAAATATTTAAGACTTATGTGATGGTCATAAAATATGATTGAATAAAAGTATCTTTTGGATAATTACCTCTTTCTTAGAATAAATCTACAAGAGCAAGAATTTTTATTTTTTCACTCTCATAATTAATTAGTGTTAATGAAAATTCTCTCGAATTAAAGGAAACAAGATTAAATATTTTATTTGAATATATTTATAATAGAACCACACCTAATGCTAAGTCTAATATATTAGATTTTATAAAGAATTACTTCAAAAATATTGATGGCATAAAATAAGAGCTAAAATGAAGGCTTTTTAATCTTATTTTTGTATATTTATTCCATTCTAATTTCTCTTTGAATTTAATATATATTAGAAAAATATAAATTTAATAATTAATTTTAATAAATATTTAATAATATATTATAAATTCCAAAAAAATTAGATATTTCATATAGTTCATAGAACTGTTTAATTTATAATGATTTTTTTTTAAAACCTATTGAGTGAAAAAATTTAAAATAAAATATTCAAAAATGTTTATTTTAATTATGTAAAATATTTTTTTTTCTCTCTTAATATATGAGCTTACATCTTAAAATTTTTGAACCATAAGATATTTATTTTATTTATATTTTTATAATATTTTTTTAATACAAATAATACATGACAAAAATATCCAAAAATTCTCAAAATATATTATTTATCAAATATTAAAAAAAAATTAGAGATTCATTTCTCTAATAATATCCAAAAATTCTCAAAATAAATTATCTAAAAGATGGGCTATTAAATTTTAAATGATCATACTTACGCTAGAATGTAGCTTTCTATTTATTCTCTTTATTCAAAACTACAAAATTTTATACTCTTTATAGATTTATTTTAGCATAAATATCAATTTTACTCACTTTAATTTCAAGTGTATTAAATGCCAAATCTTAATGTTTTAATTCTTAAGTCTACAAAAATCTATACACATTCTTAAGAATTTATTTTTTATCTTCACATAGAAGTTTATTGCATGTGTAAGAGATTTTAAATTTTGGATAAATTCCTTTGATAGATTTTTTCCAATAAATCCTACTAAAGAAACATATTGTTGTGTTATGTAAAAATCAACTTGAAAATGCATTAGGCATTTGGTTGCAAATGAATTTAATTTTATATTTATGTTTAATTAATAATTCAAAAACAATACACAAAGTATTTATGAATATATTATTAAAAATCTTAAGCACTATAAGTAAGGTTCATATTATGTTAAATACACCTTATTAATTTAAAAACTACTTTTAAAATATCTTATTATAATCTAATTAAGTACAAATAAATCTTGAATAAAACTTTAACAATCCTAAAAAAAATTCAAAATAATCCTAAAAAAACTATAATCAAAGAATTTTAATTTTATTATTATTTTTTAAAATTATAAAAAAATTTATAAGGAACAAAATCATCTTTCAATTCAAATTAGAAGATGGCTTTAATTAAGAGTTACTTATAATTGGTGGTTTGAAGTAAAAATATTAATTAATAAGAAAAAAGAAACAATACAAAATAAGTGAAATAAGTACAAACAAACAATCATATATTATAAAACTAAAACACAATTTATTTTTATTGAACTTTTACTTAATAAAAAATATATATATATATATTTTTTAAAATAGGTAATTATTTATCTTTTCATTGATATAAGAATATATAAATTTATATTACTATAAATGATTTATGATATTTTAAAGATAGAATATAAATAATATAAAAGTTAAGTGAATAATTTTTGCCTTATAATAATTTGCTTAAGATATCAAAAATTTGAGCTTCACCAAGACTCACAAGTAATTTAAATTAGTTTTTTTAGAAAGGCTACAAGGCCTTATTTTTATCCTCCTACCTAAGATGCTACAATTCATATGAAATTTGAACACCTTCTTTCTTGCAATGACTACACTAGCTGTTGATCTTCTTACTTTTTACTAATAGAATAAATATTTTTATATTTTTTATTTCAATATAATATTTTAAAATATAAAATTATCCTTTGAATCTTATTGGACCTTCAAATATTGCTTCATTTCTTTATAATGGCCTTCCAAAGTAGCAATATTATTTTTATTAATTGATAAAAACAAAAGTAGTAAAACAATTACTCTAAATATTTCTATATAATTTAAAATAAATTCTAAATAAAAATTTAAAATATTATATTTTTGTGTAATACTAAAATCAATTTGAGGATAAATTTTATATTTTTGAGATTTTTTATAGTGATAAAATCAGTTTAAATCAACCATAAATCATATTATTATATAAATAACTAATAAGCCATGAAATTCTTATTATGCTTCTTCTAACTACTAATTATTATTTATAAGTTTTTTATAAGTAATAAATGTTTACAGAAGAATAATATAGGATTGGTCTTAATAACTAAATACTAAAATTTATCTACAAGACAAAATACTAAATCAATTAAGATAATTACTTCTAAGGTGTACTAAGATTCTATTATATTATTTTTATTCTTGATAAGACTTTTATAACTTATGAATCTATATAAATTCTAATAATCATGTGAGTGTAAAATTCATCTTTTTATCCAAATTATAAGAAGGCCTCCATTAAGAGTTGTTTGTAATTGGTAGTGTGAAGTGGAAGATGCAATGAACAAGAACAAAAGAAGAAACAACACAAACAAGTGAAAGGAATGTATACAAGCAAATACACACTCCAAAACTCGATCGCAATCTGTTCATGGAGTTTTCACTTAATAAAAAATAAAAAATAAAAAGTATATTTTTAGGAATTTAATTTTTAAAGCTTTCCAATGATGTAAGAAACATGTAAATCTGAGTAACTATGAGTAAGTTATGAAGGTTTAAAAATAACAAGCAAATAATTATAAGTTAAGTAAAAATGTTTTACCTCAAGAGTAACTTGCTTATAGGTCAAGGATTCGAGCCTCACCAAGGCTCACATGAAGTGTATATCAGGTGTCTAAAGAGGCCTTGAGGCCTTAGTCTTATCTTCCTACCTATACCCAAGGTGCTACAACCCATATGGGACTTGTACACCTTTCTTCCTACAAGGACTAGACTAGCTATTGGTCCTCCTATTTTCTACTAGTAAAACTCATTTTTTTGTATTTTTGACTTCTCCATGGTGTTTAAAAATACCCAATTAGCTCAGAAACTTAATGTGGTCGTCAAATCTTACTCTCTTTCTTCATAATGGCTTCCAAAGTGGTAAAACTCATTTTTATCAAGATCTTAAACATTGCTCTAAAAATTCCTAAAAAATTATAAATAAATTCTAAATAAATTCTAGAAAATCCTATAATGTTTTTATAGTGCTAATATCCATGTAAGGCTATATTTTCCTATTTTTGTGATTTTTGATAATAATAAAGATCAATTTAAATCTATTATAAATCCTATTTTTACTTTATATCAATAACTAAAATGACATTAGGTTCTTTTTCATGCTTCTTTTAACTAATAACATTTATAGTTTTTATAAGTAGTACATATAGATAGAAGACCAATATAAATATTGGTCTTAATAAATAATTCTTACTATTCAACAATGAATAAAAATACTAAACTAACGTAGATAATTGCCTCTAAGACTTACTAAGACTCCATTTCTACCACTAATATTCTAATTTTCTATTTTTCTAAGGATTTCTACACTACTTACTGTATATTATGATTTAGAGCATTCTAAATACATATTTTTATCCTAAAAAAATAAGTGAGTCAATTTGATGATTCACAAATCACTTAAATAACTAAAATAACTCTTTAATCCTAATATTTTTGATTTAAATAACTTAAAATTATACTTTTAAAAATTCCACCAATTAAGATCTATTGTTGGAATTTAAAAAATCATAAAAAACTTCAATAATCTTTAAAAAATCCAAATTAAATCCTAATAAAATTCCAATAAGTTTTTAATTAATCATAAATAAATTTTAAACAAATTATAAAAATCTTAATCAAATCTGAAATAAATTCTATAATAAAATTTAAATTTAAATAATCATTAATTTAACTATTGATTTTAAATAAAAAATATTTTATTTTTTTAATCTACTTATTAAAAATAAATAAATTAAATTAAAAAAAAACTAAATTCATAAATTAGAAGAAAAAGTTCATAATCTCCTTGAATATTAATTGTCTTTCTTTTCTAACTTTCGTATCAATCTTCCAACTTCAATAATTTTCTTTCTTACTTCTTTTTTTTCTCAAAAATTTCATAAATATTAGAAATTAAGTCAAATATCATCTTATATAAAAATAATTTTATTTTAATTATCAAATTTCTCAATAATATGTTGATTTGTATTTATCCTCAAAATCCAGTTTTTGAGACCCTAATTCACTTGAATTTTAATAATCTTTAATTTAACCATCTAATTAAGCTTAATTTTATAATGAACATCTAAAAAAATTATATTCACAAATACAAAAATTACTTCTTTATAAATTTGTTATAAAATTTATAAAATTCATTAAAAAAATATAATCTATTTTTTATTTTAAAAATAATTGAATTGTTTAAAACAATAGTAACTTGCAAAATTCTCACAAAGTCATTATTTACTAAAATTACTCTGAATTAACATTTAAAGAAATCCTATCAAGTTTCTTTCCAAACTTCATCTTTGAACAATAATAATATGCCATGTTTGCCATAAGTACATAGTTTTGTACCTCAAGATTTGGTTTTGATCCCAGTTTTCGACCAATCCTTTCTAAATATCAATATATACTTTTTTAAAATAATTTTTGATAAAAATATTCTTTATTTTTATATAAAATGGAAATATATATTTTTTTTTTCTAATCTATAATATTTTTTTCTTCTTTATGGTCCTACAAAATAAATAGAAGTCATTTTTTACAAAAACAATATTTCTCCTAAATATTTTTTTTCCAAACTTCATAATTTTTACATATTTTTTTTAAAATAATATGATTCTATAATTTTAATTAAATTCTTCTATAACATAATTTTTTCTTTTTTTTTATTGAATAGGTGTGTTACAATATAACAATGTAGAGATTGGACCTTATTAATGGTTTTATCACCAAGTATAGCAATAGTTCTTCTATAGTTTGGATTACTAAAATTTGAGATTTTTACTTGAAAGATACTAAAAAATCATATGAAAATTTGCAATAGTTGCAATCATATATTTCTTTCTTTCAAATATAATGTCTACATCTTCTTTTTTTCTTGTATATAAATATTAGGTAATACTAGCAATATGGAAAGTCAAATTAGAGAAAGATAATGCATAATTTTTAATATGAAAAAAAAATTATAAAAAAAATTACTTTTTTAAAAAACAATTATATATTAATTTAAAGATGTATAGTTTATAAGCCTAAAATATACAAAAATATTATCAAAAAAGTAGAATAATTCATTCACTTCTTTATTAAAAAATTAAAATAAATTAATAATATTTTTGAAATATTAAGGTTATGAATTACAATAAGACTTTTAAGATATAATACATTCTTATATTATTGAAATAGAAATAATAGGCTATTACAAAATAAATATAAGATAGAAAAAAAACATAGTTGTTATCAATTATATAGAACCTAGAGAGTCTTAAAGCAAGATTGAAATATAGAAAAAGTATTGACAAGATGGAAGATAGCCTTAATCTTATTTGTATATATACCAACTATAAGAAAGGTCTTGCAAAAGCTTTTTAAAGTTTGCAAGAATTGTAGTTGATGCATAAAATTAAAAGATTTTTTTAAAAACAACTTTGTATAAATAAGATACTTATAGAATAAGTTTTATTAGCTACATAATATACTTATAAAAGTCGAAATATATAATTTTTATCTAAAAAAACTTTCTTGAAGTTTTTTAAGAAAGAATTATATTTCCAACATGTTTCCAATTACATCTCTTTAGTTCTATTTAGATCTATTTATTTCAATAATATAAACATCAATGATACAATTTATGATTTAAGACTTTTTAGTTTTTGTGTAATTAGTAATATCCATTTCAATTTCTTTTGTATGTTGTAATTATTACTTTTTTTGTCTATTTTTTTTTTTAATAATATAAGAGACCATTATCTTTTTAAATTTTTTTCTTAATTCAAGTCTTTAAAAATTTGGTAATTTAAAATATATATATATAAATAAAATTCCAATATTATATGCTACTAATATCATATAGTCAAAGTTATGAATTCAAAAAAATAGTTCATAAAAAATAGTATATGAGTTATATTTTATATATAACTTATATATATAAAAAATATTATATAAGTTATAAAATAATATATAATTTATATAAAATAAATTTATATAATTTTTTATAAATACAAAAAAAATATGGAATTTTAGATTTAAGAACTATATTAAGATTGGATCTAATATTTTTTTTTTTATATATATATTGGCTAGTATAAAAAATATTTAAAAGCTTCTTAAAGGCTTTTAGCCAATGCGTTAAAATTATAGGTGATATCTATAGTAGCTTTTTAAAAGTAAAAAATTGATATGTTAATTTTTTTTTTCTATGTGACAAATTTAAAAAAATTAAAAGATCAATTTTATCTCTAAATAAATGATTTTATTTTTTTTAAAGAAAATATTATATTCTTAATAAATTTTTATATATACTTTTTGTAGAATAGATATTAATTCGTTTTTGAAAGATATTGGTAAAATATATTAATAGTCCATATAATAGAAAATTCGGGAGGACGGATGAGTGATTTAGTTCTTAAAAGCAGTTAATTATAGAATTATGGTTAGAATCTGGAGAATCAAGGAAAAGTATATAGAAGTTGTAGAAGTTAATTAGAGTGCCAGATTGTGATAGTCATAAGCCGAGGGCAATTGCTGTGATAGTGTGAGCCGGGATAAGCTTGGTGCTACCTCTTTTCTTTTGTTTGTTATTTTCTTTGAATAAGAAGATTGAGAGTTTCTGAATATTATGAAGTGAATTATGGAATGGAAATGTGATTGGTATTATTTGAGAAGAAGAAAGATTGAATGTTGAAATCTGATTGTAGTTTAGTAGAGAGAATGAGTCTGTGTTTGTATGAAACACCGTAATGTGAATGGCAGTTCTCTGTGAAGAATTCCAGTGATTGAAATGAGGGTAATTGTGTGCTGAAAGCTGTGAAGGCGTAGTATTACAGTTGGAGATTATGAGGGTGAATACATTGGTGGAAATAGCAGTTATTGGTATGACTAAATTGCTGTAAGGAAGAGACCGATAAGGTGAAGGAGGAGATTATAGTTTCCTTGTGTGTTCAGATATTGGAAATAGAGACCATACATTCAGGAGGTAATTGATTGTGTGATCCTAACGTGAACGCTTAAGCAACTAGTCATTCTCCGTGTTTGAATCTCCCTATACGGATTTATTCCCATTAGATTAATTTGGAATAAGTAAAACGAGCAATCACACTTTTGTATTGCTAAATAATATTAATAATAAATATTTAAAATTTATATTATTCTTTTAATAAAATATAACTTATATAAAAAATGGCTAAGTTATTTTTTAATGTGATAATATCAAAAGAACTTTTAAATTGTCTTTATAATAAATTCTGAAATACATTTTTTAAAAAGATAATTGATAATTTTTTAAATAATTATTAATATTTTATAATAGAAAAATTAATCCACTTAATTTTTTTTTATTTTTGTTAAAAATTTTTGAAGTAATTTTAAATAATATATTTTGAATGATATTAAGTTTAATATCTAATCCTAATATTATTATTATTATTATTATTATGCATTGAAAGCCTCTTTTAAGATTTTAGTCACATATACATTGTATCTTGCCATTGATTTAAAATTTACATATTTTTATTATCTCAATGTTAATTCAAATATCAAATAAATAAAAATATATTTAATTTTTTATTTAAAAAATCTAAAGATTTAATTTTTAAATTAAATATATTTTTTGGTTTTTTAATCTACAAAGAAATTTTAAGTGTTGATACTTGAATTTATTTCTTTTCTTCTTATATCATCTTATTGTTATTTATTGATCTTTGATTTTGCTAATAATTCATTAATATAATTTAAAAATTTAAAATTTTAAAAATAAAAATCAATTTAATAGCATTTACAAGGTTTTTAGATGATTTCTATGAATTATTAATTATGTCATAATTATATCATTATATAAGATAGTATAGTATATTTTAGCACTAGCTTATTTCAAAGCCATGAATCTTAAGGAATAGAAGATCAATGTACTTTTGTGTCACTTGAAAATGCTTAAAAATTAATTTAAAGATGTTATGATATTAAATTAAAATGAATTTTGTCAAAAATAAGAAGACTAAGAAATCTTGAATTAAAACTAAAGACTAGAAAGGCATTGGCAAGAGTAAAAAAGGCTCCACTCTTGCTTCTATATATACTATTTAACTAGAAGCTATGTAGCAATGTTCTATAGGACCTCTAATACGTATCCAATCTGCAAGATATGTAATTAACTTGCAAAGAAAGTTTCTTACATGTGTGCCACATCATTAACTTTTTTTTCTTTGAAGATAGTTGATAGGTCCTCTCAACCATTGATAATATTCCATTCAAAAAGAAAAGACTATCATGTTATTTGATCATTGTTGAGGCCTTTGTAACTTCTTTCAAACAAAGTATTTATAACACCATTAGAAGTTTTTTTTTACTTTCAATAAAATCACCAAAAAATAGGAATCTCTATCAAGGTTTTGAAACCAAATGCAATGTATCTCACCATCTATTTGAAGAAGAACATGTTTTCAAAGGTCTTCATGTTGATTATATTATCTTAAAGATTGTAATAATCACAATGTCTTAACTAATAAGTCAACAAATGTTGGCTCCTAAGTTGAATCTATTGGTTCTTGATTGTCAATTTTTTTAGTGCCAAAAATATACAAAAATTACAAACAAAGATAGAAGGTCAAATGCAATCTTTCTTGTATTGCAATTCTTTTATATCAAAGTTTTGCTATTCTACATTTTGGTTTTGATGGATGTCATTGATAAAAAATATCAACCTTTTTTTTATTATATTTATAAAATTCTTAGTTGACTTTTATGCGCATTCATTAATATTATATCTACTCCAATAAGGAAGATATTTTAATCTATTTTAGCATTTCCTAAGAACTAAGACTTCTTCAATTTCATACTCTTGGTTCTTATCTACTTTTTTAGGAAGAAATGACATTTATTGTCTTCATGTTATATCTATTATCTTATATGGTTTAAGAAAAGATTCATGGAATATGAGATAGATCTTTATAGACTTTGATAGGCATAATCAATAAGCAACTAGATTAATCTACTTATATATAAGAAATGGTCCAAGTCTATGATAATTCAACTTGTTATGAGAGCAAATAGTCTTGATATTATGATGAAGTAATCATACTTTATTGCCAATATAGAATTAAGTTGTTCCTTGTAATAAACATGTGCAATAATCTTTTATTGTTCTTCAACTTCTTTTAGTTGAACCTTTATTTTTACATATACTTTTGATAAATAATTTGTCAATTCTTCTATTGTAAGATTATCAACTTTTGAAAAATCAAAAATATCAAATAATAGATAATAAATATAATTATTTATTGAATAAAAATATATCATATTATTATAAGCAAAATTTACCAATGATAAAAGAATTATCTAATCATCTTCTTGATAGTTGATGGTACACTTCAAATATTGCTCTAGAACTTGATTCACTTATTCTATTGGTCTATCAATTAAAATATAGAAAATTAAAGGTAATTTTATGTCCATGTCTAAAATCTTTAAAATAATTCTTCAAAAATCTTGATACAAATTATGTCCCTTTATTTGATAAAATATCCCATCACAATCCATGATATCAATAGATATTGTCAAAGAAAAGCTTAGTTGTTTTTTTACATGTAATAGATTTTATATATGGTACAAAATGTGCCATTTTAGGGAATTTATCTACTATCATGAATATAAAATCATATAAATCTGAAACTAGAAGATCTATGATAAAGTCTATAGAAATAAAACACTATGTTTGTTTTGAAATAAGTAATAGCTAAAGAAGTCTATAAGATTGATGATGGGGAGTTTTTAAACTTGAACAAATGTCACATGATTGTATAAAGTCTTTAATTGCCTTCCACATTTGAAGCTATCAAAAATCTTTAGATATTAGATCTTAAGTCTTGTAGTATTCAAAATATCAAGCTACTGAAAAATTATGACAATCTTAAAGAACATATAATTATGTTTTTTTTTTTTTTTTTTAGAATATATAATTGTTCCTTGAACTAGAGTAGATTGTTTTTAAACTCTAATCTAGAAGTCTTATAAGACTTAAAAGAATTATCATTAATAATTAAAAAAAAAGATTAGACAACATACTTGATTGAACTTGCTTGAAAAAACTTAAATTAACAATCAATATTGATTTCATTGCTTGAAGATGAAAATCCTTTAATTTCAAGAAAATTATTCTTTTTCAATCAAAAGATGTATCCCTTTCTTTGAGTATAAGATAAGAATGTCTAAAAAAGAATATTAATAAATCTTATTATTTTTAGGATTAATAAGTAACCTTGAAATTAAATCTTAATAAAAATATATTCTAAAGAGTTTGGTGACAATTCAAAACAAGTATCAATATGAAGTACTTAAGATTCTTATAATTCATATATATGATAATTGATTTAGAAGCACTTTCTAAATAATGATTTTTATTTTTGAAATGAATCCATAATTACAAAAAGCTCTTTATTGTTGTTATGAACATCGAACAAGAAGTTTTTAAAAATATCTTAAAAATATATTATCAAGTTTTAGAAGATTCAAGAAGATTTTTATAATATTATAATAAAAAAATTTAAAAAGATTTTTAAAAAGTTCTAAAAGGTTTTCAAAATATTTTAGCATATTTTAAAAAATTCTAGGAGAATTAAGAAAATTATTCAAAAACTTCTTAGGATTACTTCATCTTTAAGTAACGTAAAAACTTCTTAAGAAACTTCCTAATATCTAATATATATTAGAATTGAGACTAAGGAGATCCTTAGTCTTGACAATATATCTTTTAAAGCTCTAGCTCACTTCTCTTAATGTTGATCTTATATTCATTTAGTTTAATGAAGTTTCTGCTAGCATTTTTGTTAAATTTTTTAAATTAACTTCTTGTTTGGTCTTTTGTATAAGGTATTTTTGATAGTTTGTCAAGATTACCTTCTTATTAGTATTAGAGCTTGATCTTTATTAATATAAAGTAAATTATTCCTCTTTTTGAAGCCATTTGAGCTCTTTAGAAATTAAAAAGTACTTTCTTTTAGATTAATATTGTTCAATTTTTATTTTTATTTTTATTTTTTTTTTCCTTTTAGGATGGCTGGAGGTGAAGATGTTAATATAGTTGAGTCTTTTGAGTCCAAGTTAGATGTTATAATGAATATTTTAATACTTTATCTTATAGAATTACTAAAATTAAAGAATCTATTAAAAGATTTCATAGAAATGAAGACTTGGAGCTATTCAGCCTATGATGCAACTACTTTCTCAAGCTTCTACATCCAAAGAGGTGGTAGCACTTTGTGAAGGATATGAATCTCAAAGAAAGAAAATCCTCAATACACTCTTATATCACTGAAAAGAATTGGAAAGTCACTTAAAATTGATATAATATTGAACTTGAATGGCTACTGCCAAAAATAAAAAGATTAGAAAGTCTTAAAATAAGACTAAGAATTAGAAAGGCATTAACAAGAATGATTAAGCTTCACTCTTGCCTCCACATAAACTCTCTAAGTAGGAGCTACATGGCGATATTCTACAAGACTTTTAATCTATTATTCTTAAACCTTAAATCCTTATTTAGAACATTTAGTTTGAGATTGGCTAGGAAAAAAGTCACATATTTTAGACGTTTGTTAATAAGTGACAAGTTGGCTGGAGATGCAACTAGGTGAATTCTTCTTTAATGTGGTGTGAATTGTTTATAAAGAATTATTTTTGTAATGTAACCTTTGTTGTTTACTATTATCATCGGTAATTTTTTAATTGTCTTATTATAAAAAAGTAATAAAAAAAGAAAACTTGGGCTCTTTGCCATCTTAATACGGAATTTTTTTCCACAATTAAGATTACTTAGGATTACTCTTATGCAATAGTAGTTTTATATAACAATAAAAATTGAGAATAGTCTTGCTTGAGGCGATACTTAAGCAAGCATTCCTCTTTTAGTTGTGTTTATTTTGTTTTCCTTCCCTATGAAAAGATATTTAAGTAGATTGCAAGTGGAAGAGCCAAACATTTAAATTATTAGAGAATTGGATAGATTAAAAATTGTACTGAGTTGAATAGTATGTCTAGTCATATAGATGCATCATTTTATTAGATTCAAGCAACCCAATCTATCTTCACCTATAAAAAACCTTAGATCTGTTAGTAAGAAAAACAAACCAAAGTTCAAATAAGTAGAGATTCAATCATTAGATAAAAAATCCTCACCTTAAATATTAGAAGACATTTTTGTTTCAAATCTAATTGAATTAAATTGACGTAAGGAAGTAAAAGAGAAGGAATTGGATCTTAATTAACCTAACTTAGTTGTAGAGATAAATCAAAAGAAAGAAGGATCAACACCTCCCTCTCTTCTAATAGAATGTGAAAAAGAATCTACAATCACCCTTATATCCATTAATTCCTTAATTCAAGCAAGGGGCTTATCGATAGTAATTCCTAAAGATTTATAAGTAGTTTCTATGTCCCATAACCTCCTTATATTTAAAAGAACTAGAGATCATGATCCATTGGGACACGTAGAGAGATTCATGGAGCTTCTTACGACATATTTAATAACACATCTCAGTTATTAACTGTATGGTTTTCAAGTACCCTAAAGGATGGAATATATGAATGGTATAGAAACCACCTCTTTCAAACTTTTAAGAACTGAGACATACTCATAAGAATATTTTTAGAAAAGTTTAGATTGAAAGTAAGACAAAGTAATGCCTTCACGGCCTTTTTTTCTTTGAAATAAGGAAAGTGGAAAGAAATCACTAAATACATTTGGCATGTATAATATCTTCATCTATTTTTTTATTCAAGGATTTAATAATGAAGAAATAATTTGAAAAATCCTCAAGGAAAGATCAAATAATTTAGATAAGGTCAAAAAATTAGCTTGAGTGATTGAAAGTATCGATAATTAGCAAGAGTGAATGTGGAAGAAGAAAGATCATAAAATACCTAGTTTTATCTCAATACATATTCAAAATATATGAAATTTTTAAAAACATTCATATGAAACTGAGAAAATTCAATTTCAACCTATGTACTATTATCCAATACCTTTGGAGGTTAGATTGCCTTCCAATCTTTTTGAATTGACATACCTAGAAGATAAGAATAGATAGAAAAAAGACTTTAAGAATGAAGTCGTTTAGAGTCAATGGAGATTCTAAATTAAACTTGTCCAAGAAATAAAGGCTATACAAGAGTAGATGACTCTTTTAATTAAGATTCAAAATTTAAACAAGTTCCATCTCCTATAGAATCTAGTAGATACACCTCAAGACTTAAGTACACTCAATATGTCCAATCAAGGCATAGAAGTCAATTCTATTCAAATCAACAAAATTACCAACAAAATCAAAAAAGGCCACAATTATATGCTCCACCTCATAAAAATCATAGTATGGCAAGTTCCAATTTTTAATTCCAACCTTGAAAAAATTCCACTCAAGGCTTTAAAAACCTAGAATGATAATAACATAAGATATACCACCTTTGTAAAAAAAATACATCTATTAGTTAGTTGTTAGATAGAAAATAGGGTAGTATATAAAAATTGTAGGAGAAACCATCCTACAAACCTGTATAGATAATTTGACAAGGTGATTCTTTTAAAATTTTCATAAGAAAATTATCAATAGTAAGCCTAAGATCAATTGAAGGAGGCAAGAAATCCAAATCTAGACAATACCTTAAGATTTTCTAACCTATTTTATGATTATAATAATAATCATCAAATCTAACATCCTCTTTCTTATTTAAATATATAGAGAGGATTTATTTCATGAAACATAGATCATCTTAAATATGGCCAACAAAATAAGGGAAGAAATTCATAATATATTTGGTATTTGAAAATACCAATTGAAGAACAAGGTTTTCAAATTCTTAGAAACTAACCATCGTCTTCTCACATATATTATATCTCTCATGAAGAAGCACCTATTAAGAATAAATGGCTTCCTAATATGCTAGCTTTAGTAGTTATGATAAGGTTTAGGTATACTAGTCCTCTCTGTCTTACTTCAATTGATAGTGAAAATAATTTGAAAGATTCTCTCCACTTCTTAGATTTGAATGAAGCCACAAAAAAGACAATAGCTAGTATCAAAGATTCTAAGAAATTATCTCAAGTCCTTGAATCCAAACTAAGTAGATTGCCAAAAAATTCAAAAAAAAAAAATATTTAGATAAAGGAATTTTTTTCTAAAAAAGAATGAAAAGCCTTTAGAGTTCCTGACTCTGAATTTAATCCTTCACTTCAATCTAAAAGTGAGAATTAAGTTGGATCATATGATTTATGGAAGGATTTTAAAAACAAATATGATATACATAATAATTACTCAATTGTTGGAAGTTTTTGTAATTATAAGAAAGAACTTTAAAATAGGCCTTCCTATTAAAAGATGCCAAAGATTTAAAACAAAAATCTAAGACAATATTAGAACTATTTAAGAAGCATAAGAAATAAAGGCAATTGAGTTAAAAGTATCTATAATAGATAAAATCATACCTTATACCATTTTCAATGGAGGTAGTGGTTTAAACATTATGCCACTGAGAACTATGGAAAAATTAGGACTTAGTATCACAAGACCTTCTCCATTTGTAACCAATATGGCTAATGAAAGCCAAGACCCACTTCTTGGATAAATAATTGGTTGTAAGATGATGATGGGAAGTAAAGAATACTTCCTCATATTTCATATAATTTGTATACATTTAAGTAAAAATTTATATCTATTGCTTTTAAATAAACATTGATTAAAGGTAGCTAATGGAAAAATTTATTAGAAAGATAAGAAGCTCCATATCATCTATGGGCCACCAAAAAACTTGACTAAAATCTTTATTCAATCCCAAAGATTGTCTTTAGCCAAAACCTTATCTCACTCTTCAAAAGATGAGATTGTAAGTTCTTAACTATAGAAAGAATTTAAAAAAAAAGTTATGTTTGCTGATTTGATAGCAAAAGAGGTAATTCACTTAAGTATGGTTCAACCAACTCCATTAGGATATATAGGTCCTGGACTATATGATTGAAAAGATGGCAAAGAATTCATACAATGATTGAAGGATCACCCAAGTTTAAGTATAGATGAAGTTGTGAATATAAATTTTATAGAAAGTTTTGTTACTTATCAATATGATGATTTAAAAAAGATTTGATAACCTTAGTTGATGACATAAAAATTGAAGATGTCTTTGATTTGAACTTTGATAGCATTTAAGATCACGAGTTGGATGACTTAATAGATGAAGGCAATCTTATTCTACCTTTATAATTTAAACAAAATTTTAGTGGTCTTATGATTGGAAATAATATAGTTATCTATTCACAAATCCCAAATGATTGGTATGAAGATCCTATAGAACAAATTCAAATGCACAACCTTGATTACAAATTAAGAGATATATCTTTGAAGAATGAGGATCCAAAATTCATCAAAGTAGGGATTTAATTAACAGAAGATGAGTTGATAAGTTATAAGTTATTAATTATGGCATATAGGGATGTATTTGCATGGTATTATAAAGATCTTAAGGGCATATGTCTAAAAGTAGCTCAACATAGAATCCTTCTCCTCCTCAATTTAATTCTTGTGAAAAAAAAAGAAAGAAGAATGAATTCCAATCTATAATTAATTGTCAAGATAGAATTAAAAAAACTCTTCTAAGTAGGATTTATTCAACCAATGGAGATTATGAATTGGATTTTATCTATGGTTTTAGTCAAAAAGAAGAATGGAAAATTCCAAGTGTGAATAGACCACAAGTAACTTAACAAGTATACTCAGAAAGACAATTTCCCTCTTTTTTTTATTAATACCATTTTAGAAGAAGTGGAGGTCATGAACTTTACATATATATGGATGAATATTCGGTATATAATCAAATATCCATAGTCTAAGAAGATCATCACAAAACTACTTTCTTTACACCATAGGATACTTTTATTTATATACTAATGCCTTTTGGACTTTGTAATGGTCTAGTGGCATTTCAAAGGTCTCATGCCTTCTCTGACCTTCTACACAAGTCAATGACAGTGTTCATTGACGACTTAAGCACCCTATCTTCTAAGACAAAATATTTGGAATGTGTCCAAGCTAATCTTCAACTTCATTGAAAGGCTTAGATTGCACTAAACCTTGACAGAATATTTGTAGTAGTTCAAAAGGAAGTTCTATTAGAATATGTACTATCGAAAAAGGATAAAAAATCCAATCTAGAAAAGGTCAAAGTTATTATAGAATTAAAATCCTCTTCCACGATATCATGTTGTAACACAACTATATGGTAAAAATATAAATGAAAAAGATTTTATTAATATTTATTCATTTTGGTTGATAAGAGTTCAAGACAATTTAGGAAGGCTTTATAAAAGCTTTTAGAGTATTTTCTTATCTTGATAGCTAGTAGATAAAAGCTTGTCATTAAATTTTCTTTCTAGATTGTAGAAACTATTTTACCACTTTACAAAGGCCATAAATTAGTAAAAACAAGGTAGATGAAGTAAAAAAATGATATGGTAGATAATAAGGTGAAGTTGAAGATAAAAAAGTGCTGAAAAACCTCTAGGGTAAGTACGATTGATATCTGAGAGACGACCGTTTGTGTATCAGGGTCGAAACCAGACCTCTAGCCACTAAAATAACTGCTTAGGGCAAATTAGGAGGGCATTCAAAGATCCGGATTTGGGATTGGAGAATTAGCTTTAAGTTCCTTCCAAAGGAATAAGACTAAGTTTTATAAGGTTTGGGAGGACTTTGCAATTGTTATTCAAAGTCAGTGTTTGTATTGGTGATTTGGATTTTTTGCAATAAAGTAAGGCCTAGTACTCTTGACTGTTTTGTAAAATTGAAGAAACATTCATAATTGAAATTTTAGAAATATCTAGATGGTTGAGTATGCCAAGTACATGCAAAATTTTGTGTTAATCTAATAGAACGGATAGAGGATATTTGATCATTAGTATAAAGAGGTATCAAAAGTCAGTATATTGGGGTTGTTTAGGATTTGTGCAATATCTAGAGATCTACTAGCTAAAATAAGGTGAATTTTGGCGTGATAATTCAAAGAATTAAAGACAGAGGTGCACACAAAGTTTGAATAAGAATTAACAGTTGGAGAAGGAGAAATTACAATTCAAAGTTTGTCATCAACTTTCTAGGCGGTGATCAAGGGACATCAGTGTGGATTTATAGCATTTTCTTGCAATCTGTAAGTTTGATTGGATTGAAACTTCTTGAGCATTTAGAAGACTTACAAAGACACTAGTGGTAGAAGTTTTATAACAATCGGACGATCAGAATGAGAATTAAAGCTTTTCAAAGCTTGCTATGTAGGGTTAGGGTTTAAAAATTAAAAAAATTGAAAATTAAAAAAAAAATAATACTAATAAAATAAAAAAAAACTAACAAAGTAACAAAAGAATTTGTGCTTGTTATAGCTTGAAGTTATTAAAAATAGTATTTCTAAGTACTTTGTATTGAGATTACGCTTTACATTGAAATCCGAAATAGTTTGTATTTAGATGGTTGAAACCCACTAGACTACTTGGATACTTGCAAAACATTATTTTATCTTCCATAACCAGATGCCCAGTGTATTTTAAAGCAAGATAGTACGTAGTATGACATAAGTGGTGAACCTGATATGAAATGCTTGAGGTGGGAGGTATTAGAATTTATTGATTTTTATTTTTATTTTATGGAGAACGAGAATAAAAATTTTGAAGAAGCTTTGGGAGGAGCTTCAAGTTGAGCTTCTGGTGGAGTTTCTTCTAAAGGACAAGGTATGTACATGGATTTGTCCATTGGTAGTATATTTCAAGCCTTATCATTATCTATGTAGGAACAATAAAGCAATGATCGAAAAGAAGCTTTAGCAACGAAAGTATTGCAAGCAATGGTGAATAAAATTGATAAATTTGATAGAAGGGATATTTCAAAGTATTTAAGATGTTATGTTCAGGAAATGGAATTAAATCAGATTTTTGAGAAGAAGATGGTTGAATTATTTGGACTTGCCATGATATCGGAGATAAGAGAGCATATTACATCAATTATGGAGCATTATGAAAATTCATGGGAGATTTTTTTACATGCATTAAAAGACAAATATTTCTTACAAGATATTGATCGTGTTACTAAGAAACTATTTTTAGAATGGATTGAGCGGCCTAATAAGAATTTACAAGCAACAGAGCTACTAAGAAAATTTGAGAGGTAATATTTTCAATTATCGAAGGTAGAAAAATTGATATTAGAGCCGAACAAGGTTGAATTATTTCTTCAAGTTATTGGTGGAGAATTATAAGAGAAATTGGAGTTGCTTCTTGAAGACAAAGAAGAAGATGAAGGATTGATAATAAAGTGGAAAAATATTAAAAATGTGGTGGATTTGCTTGCAAAAAGAGAAAGGCTGAAGGATAGGAGTAATATTCCAAAAGCAGTACAAGCACCTAAAATTCCAGTACATACAACACGATCAACAATGCCTACTGTTTAACCTTCAATAACTTTATCGAAGAAAGGAGATATGGAGATTGAAGAAATTATACGTGGAATGCGAGATCTTCAAATCAAATTGGCAGGACTTGAAGAAAATACTTCTACAAAAATTTGAAGAATGTTTCAAAACAAGGGTATATACAAAAATATATCTGGTGTGATGATGCTTCACATACTAGGAAGGATTGCAATGAATTTAATAATATGGTACATCAAAGAGTTATTTACTGGAAAGATGGGAAGATTATATTAAAGGATATAGAGGATCTTTTTCAAACCAATTTTCACAAGGGAGGTATGAGAGCATTGATTCAAGATTATTTAATAGAACATGGAATAGCAACATGAGAGAGTGTAAGTTATGGTACTAGAGTAGATGATGACTTTGGTGGGAGTATAGAAACTAGTTAATTTTGGACTTCTGCCATTTCTACAATGCAAAAAAGAAAAATACCTAAGAAAATATTATTGAGGACTACAGCTACAATATGAGGTGCAACAGGTTGGAAAGATCTTGTTGAGTCTCTTTTAATTCATGCATATATTACTAAGAGCTAACATGAAGCTTTGATGGAAGAAAAGAGATGAGAAAATTTTGATGATACAAGAAAAGGAAATTCTTCTAAGAGGCAAACTCGAGGAGACAAGGCTCGTGAGGCAGCTTCACAAGAATTGCCTATAAAGGATACTTCAGCATCATTGGAAGAAAAAACAAAAGAGACAAAAGATAAGAGTAATTCAATTGCTTATAAGCTACTTTCTGATATTGAAGTGACAAAAAATTTAAAAGGGGTGTTGGAAGAACATATATTAAATGCTAAGGTGGAATTCACATTAAAAGAAATTTTGGGAATTGCAAAGAAGGAGTTTCATGATGTTATCATTGATAGCATTAAGCGAAAGCGGCAATTAATGGGTGAAGCTGGAATGAGGTATGCTATTGATGCAAGATTATATAAAGATGAAGAAGAAGTTGATAATGGTTACAAGCAATTAACAAATGAAAAGAATGGGTATAATCAATGAGTACGTTTCAAAGATTATAGTAATAAGAAAATGAAAGCTTCAAGCCATTATACTCAAAAGCATTGAGGAAGGGCAAGTACTGAAGTATTGGTGAAAGTAGGAGATATAGAAGAACCAATTGTTGCTTTAATTGACCATGATTCTGAAATAAATCTTATATCTAAGGATCTTTATAAGAAGTAGAAATGGCCAATTGATATGGAACATGGATAGACAATATGAGGAGTTAATAACACACGAGGCAAATTATATGGAGCTTGTGCAAATGTCAAAATTTGGATTGGAGATGTTGCAACAGAACAACATTTTTTGTTCAAGATACAACATCTTATCCATTGATTTTAGGACAACCTTATACTACGGCAATATGGATGGAAACAAAAGTACTTAATGATGGTTCTACTTATGTAAGGATACATAGTGAAGATGGAAGGAAAGCTGTATAATTTCTAACAATACCTCCTAATCATGAATGAAATCGAGATAGGTTGGAGGAAAAACCATTGCCAAAGGTTGTTGAAGAATTTAAGGATTTTGGAGAAGTACTACTATAAAGCGGAATTATGGAGGTACAAAAGTGGAGGTACTCTCGCGAGATGTAGGTACCTTTGATACAAATTTTATTGATATTTTTGAGAATGGAAATATTATGTATAAGAAAGTTGATTATTTTAAAAGAAAAGAAAGAAAAAGATTATATAGTATTGAAAGGGAATTATGCAAGTTAGGGACATTAGAAGATGATGAGAGGATTTTAAGTGTTTATGAAGAAAATGGATTGGAAGATTCTTTGGAATTAATTATATTTATTGGATTTGAAGATAATGATAAGATTGTGGAAATTCATTCAAGGGATGTTTATACTAAACTTGAATCTTTTCAAGCACCAGAAGTTATTATAGAGACAAAATATAAAATAGTAGATAAAAAAGTAAAACCTGTTGCCGAACCTTTATCAAAAGATTCTAAGGAGCAAATAGAAGGAGCATCAAAAGAAGAGAGTTTAAGAGATCCAAAGAATATTGAACATTAATTTACAAAAGAGACTTTTGAAGAATTGAAGATTAGATGTGATGGTTCTTTATTTCCAACAAAAATTGAATATTTTAAAAAAAATGCTTGTGAAAAGATGTGAATCATTTACCTTTGGGTCTCATGAAATAGGATGTATAGATCCTAATGTTTTTGCTCCTATGGTTATCCTTACAGTACCTCATGTGCCTTGGAACTTAAGGCCAATTTCCGTGTCGAGGACACATTTACCTAAATTGGTGGAATTATTGAAAGAAAAGATGCGAATGAAAATTTTGGAGCCTTCTTTTGCTCTATATTCTAGTCGTTGGTTTATGTTGCCTAAGAAAATGGATCGTTATATTTTATTCAAGATATGCAGCCAATAAATGCAGTAACTTTAAGAAATGCAGGTTTAGGATCTTTAATAGATGAGTTTGCAGAAGTGTTTGCAAGAAGGGCAATTCATTCAATAGGTGATTTATATTCAGGTTATGATCAATTTTAACTTGCACATGGGAGTAGAGATCTATCAACAATGAGAACGCCACTTGGATTACTTAAAATGTGTACTCTCCCACAAGGTGCTACTAACTCAGTTGTACATATGATAAATGGGATGAACAAGGTATTAAGAGATTTCATTCCTGAAAAAACTATGCCTTTTTTAGATGATGTTCCTATTAAAGAATGTAAAGAAGGAAAAAAAGATGAAACTTTAGATGAGAGGGGATGTCGCAAATATGTTGTTGATCATATACAAGATTGTGAAAAGATTTTAACTCGACTTGAAGAAGTTCATCTTACACTTTCAAAAGAAAAATCTACATTTGGAGTACAAGAAGTTCTTATTGTTGGACATTTCTGTGGGTTTTATGGGAGAAAGCCAGATCCAAGCAAAGTTGATGCAATTGGAAGGATGAAGGATTCATGTGACTCTTTAGGAGAAGTACGCACGTTTTTAGGAACTTGTGCATTTTATCGTATACGGATTCTTCATTAAGCTCATATAGCAGATCTATTGTATGAATTATTATGTAAGGATTATTGATTTAAATAGAAAAGAAAGCATACTGAAGCAATGTTGAAGCTAAAGGTATTATTGGTGACACCTCCAATTTTAAGAAGAATTGATTATGACTGTAATAGATAAGTATTTCTTACTGTGGATACTAGTCCTATTGCTATTGGATGGGCTATGGATCAAGATGATTTAAGTCGAAATAGATTTGTAGTTTGATTTCGAGCTAAAGTTTTAAGTATTTGTCAACGTACATATTTGTAAGTCAAAAGAGAACTTTGGAGAGTTGTTTGGCTATGAAAGCTGAAAGGGATTATTTGATTGGTGCAGTAGTAGTAATTGAAACAAATTGCTTACCATTGCTTGGAATGATTAGTAATTGTTCAATGTCAGATATTGCAATGTTAAGATGGATTGCTTATATTAAGTCATTAAATCCAGAATTTAAGCATATTGTTAGAAAAGATAATTTAGTAGCACACATGCTATCTCGAGCAAGATATGAAAGATTAGATGAAATGGTTGAAGAGACATTTGATATCCTTAAAAAAAAATTTGGTACCTTTTTCATTTTAAGACCTTCCAATTGGTCATTGTCCTTCTTTGTACTTTGAGATACTTTATTTGTAGCCGTAGAGAGGACATTGTATCAAACAAGGACTATCCCATAGCCTTTGTTAGTAGGCATTTGAATCCTGTAGAGAAGAATTATACTACCATGGAATGAAAATGCCTTGCCATGGTTTTTTCCATCAAAAAGTTTAGATATTACTTTCTTTTAAATCTAATGGTATTTTTTGTGGACCACATGTCAATTAAGTACCTTATGAATAAGATTGATTTGAGTTATAAATTTAGAAGGTGGATACTTCTATTAGAAGAATTTGATTATACGATGGAATATAAGCGAGGAAGGATGCACAAGTAAATAAATCATTTATCTAGATTGTTAGACCAAATTGGTGAAGCCCCAATTAATGACACATTGATAGATAAAATCTTGTTTACCATTTCAACCTTGTTCACTTGATATGAATTAATTACCAAATTTTTGATAATTCAAGCCTTGCCTCTTTATCTTTTTAAAATAAAATGTAAGAAGATAAGAATTAATAATACATACTTTATCATAATTGGTGGCAAATTATATAGACTTTGAGTTGAAAGAATGTTAAAGAAATATATAATAGAAGAAGAAATTCTTATTATTCTGTCAACATGTTATGATAGTGCATACGGAGATCACTTTTCAAGAATCTTAAGATGCCAAAAAATACTTAGAGTAGATTATTATTAGCCTATATTATTTCAAGATATCTATAGATATATTAAGACATGCGATGGATGTCAATAGTATGCTAGGAATGACCTAAAGATGAGTTTGCCTCTCCATGTGTCTCTACCTTTAGTTCCCTTTGAAAAATGAAAAATTGATTAAAGCAGAGAAGTTCACCTTAATTCTATTAATGGTATAAAATACATAGTGGTAGCAACCAAATACTTGATTAAGTGGATTGAGGCAAAGGCAGTTAAAGCCAATGATGTCAAATAGGATACAAAATTTTTCAATGAACAAATCATCACTAGGTTTGGATGTCCAAAAATCCTAATTAGTGATAGAAGCAAGTATTTCTTAAATGAAAAATCTCAATTAATAACAATTATAATCTTTCATCTAGAATCAATCTTTTATAAAATCTAATAAATTTTTTTGAATATCTTTTCATAATAATTTAATTACATAGTACTTTAATTACATATTCAATATTTCAAAAATCAATCTTTGATTTGTTCCACAGATTCACTTCATTGTATTTAGAAACTATCTATTACTCTTCAACTACAAAGAAAATAAAGAAAACAAAGAGGTAGCACTAAGCTTACCCCGGCTCATGACTATTACACTCTGGACCTTCCAATATCTTCTTCAACTTACTTATGCTTTACTTCTAAAATTCTAGATTCTAACCGTTACTCCCTATTTAACTGTTTTTTACAACTAATTCAATCATCCGAGCTACTGAATTAACAATCCTAGGATTAATAAATTTATTTTATCCATATCTTATAAAAATAAATTTCTATCCATTCTACATAGCCCTACTTCTAACTGTAGAGCATCTTTATAAACATAGAATTGATACATATTTAAAAAAAAAAAAAAAAACTTAATAAAATTCTGTAAAATTGCTATTCCTCTGGTCTACCAAATTAATCAACTTCCGCATTATCCATTGTTGGTTCCACCAACTATGGTTCCAATTGCAAATCCTCATCTTCTTCCAATTCTTCCATTGGCTCCTTCTTCAATTGAACTGAAAGGTCTTCAATGTACTATCTCAATTCATGGACTTGAGCTTACAATTTTAAGATCTGATCGTCTCTCAATTCTAACTGGTGTTGATATTAACTTATCCCTTCTGAAACTTTAGAAATTAGCAACATCAATACTTGTGATTGACCACTATTAACTAAATCATCTACTAATTTTGTCACCTCAGCGTTCAAAGTGTCAATTTTAGTTGTCAACCACTCCATTTCACATCCGTATTGGTCACTCAATATTACTTTCTCTTGTGCTAATAACTCTATTTTTTTCCATTCTACTTGTAACTGACACTTGACTTTTTCTTGTTCTAAATTCCATGTCTGGTGATTCTGGAGCAATTCTTCCTGTTGACCTTCCACAATTTGTAAGATGCATTTTTTTTTTTTTTTTTTTTTTTTTTTTTTTTTTTTTTTTCATCCAAGCTTTCTATTTCTATAAAAACCTCCGCTTGAATGTCAACTTGGACTTTACATTCTCTTAGATGATCCATTCTTTCTCTGTAATTCTTTAGTTTTGCTCTGATATCACCTTTTTATTTACCTCCAATTCCTGTTTGACACTACCCTCTACATCAAATGCTCGTACCATGCAATATATTTACAAAATATACTTCAATAAAGCATTCTTAAGGTGTATGCCTTCCGATAGTTAGCCTTGTCAAAACACCAATTGATTGATATCTAACAAAATCAAGACTTCATTCTCCTCCTCCACCATCAAATAAATTGGAGCTAGTTCCGATGCAACTTCTAGAATTGCCTCTTGTACCAATGTACGACTAGATTCTTCAATTTCATGTACTATATCCCCTACATTGGTAGTCAATACCAATAAATTTTGTTCACCTTATTGAGGTACTGACAAGGATACATTTTTTTTCTGCTATTGGCATTACTTGACTTAATGTAAATGTAATCATTGCATACACTTAGTTGAAACAAAACAATGCTCTAAACTTCCCTATTTTGTGCTTGATTCCTATTTTTGCTATCATATTATAATTTCTTATAGTATATAAAAATTAATTAAGACATATAATATATTTGGAAGTCTTGATGTAGATTAGAGTGATTAGTAAATAAATTTAAAAAAAATTGATTTAAGAAAATTTATTGAGAGATTTCTTTATTTTGATTATAGTTTTTATATTATATAGGATTTAGATATTTAATATAAAGCTTAAGAGAAGGTTGGAGTTTAAAGAAGAAAATCTTAACTAATAGGAGGCTTATTAGGAGGGATGAAAGCAATGCATGGTTGGATGAAGGCAAGGAATGGAGATCTTCATTCTTATTGGTCGAAGGCCATGCCCAATGGGCTTCAAATAGGCTGCCCGAGGCCTTATTAGGGATTAGGATTTCACTTTTAGGGGCATTTGAGCTTTGGAGGCTAAGATCAGCAAGTTCAAGGTTTTGGGTATAATTTGGGTGAAGAATTTGTGTGATTTCGAGTTTTTGTGAAAGAGATATAGGTGTTCAAAGTTGAGGTATCAATTTTGTACCTATTGTCACTCTTTGAAGTATAACATATGCATATGGAGAGAAATGAAAGATCTTCAACTAGAATTGAAGATAATACTTTTTTGACTATACTTTACATATGTTATTTGACGAATTCCAAGTTTGGATGAAGGAGTTATAGGGCATTGAAAACAAGTCATGTAAATCAAAGGCAGTAAGTGATTCATTTTATTGATAGTAATAGTTGGAACCATATCTTAATTTTTTGGACAAATTTTTGGCTTAAATTTTCTATGAGTGTGAGTTATTAGATTAAAAAGATATAGATCAAAGTTTTATGGTATTTAAGTACTTATTTTGTGAAATATGAAGAAGTTAGCATGCAGGTGTATGTAAGCTAGGGTTTAAAGCTACTGTTAGGATTTTAGTGATATTTTAAGTTCTGTAAAAAATTTATAATTTAATTTTTTTGTGGTAATTTTTGAAAGTATATCAATACTTCATGTGAAATTTAGGATTGTTTGGATAGTCCGATCATAAGATATAAGCTATTGAAGTTTAGAAAACATTTTCATAAGAATATATAAGGTTTTAAGATACTTTATCATACATTTGGATGTTTTTTTGGTACTTGGGCTTATGTATTGATGTAATTTCCCTAAAAGAAAAAATATTATATATATAAACTTTGTACTTTTATATCTTAGACTTGATTGATTATTTAGTGGCAGCCAGAAGCTCAATGCTTTCTTGAGGCAAACTCTCTCTATCCCAACACCGCATGAATATGGATTGCTACATAAGTTACTCAATTGAATACCATTCCCTCAAGCGTCCCTATTGCTGTAAATAATAATCATCTTGATATATACATGGTATATTAGTACATGCTTAAATGTCTCAGTACGAAGCACAACCATTCCATGAACTCTAATATAATTGCATCAACCATTCGCCAACTTTGGTTTTTTTCAAACGATGACATTCCACCTTTGAAAAACCTTCGTGAATTAAAATCACTTGATTCTTTGACCACTATGGCAAGTTTTCTAATTAGAAGTTATAATATCTTTTTTAGAATCTTCTCATCAATACTGATAATGTGCTATGCTCAATCCATCTTCTAGGTTATAATTTACGATGTATTCTTCCACTAATGCCATATTAATTAAGAGCTAGCTATCTGACCTTCGCAAAAACTGAAACATTTATGTATTTCAAAAATCTTATATTCTTCTTGGCATCCAACAAATCTCTAATTTCATAGGCTCCATATTAGTAACGATTACTATAGATGGTAGTCCCAAATTACGTTTAGCTTTTACATTTAGGCCACTTTCTTCTCTGTTCGTAGTTCTCTTTATACTCTCAATCACCATGCTGCTAACGTATTGTAAAAGCTTATAGTATGTAAAAATTAATTAGAACATATAATATGTTCATAAGTCTTGGTGTATGTTAGAATGGTTAATAGATTAATTTAAAGAGAGTGGATTTAAGAAACTTTATTTTGAATTTTATCTTTTTAATTATAACATTTTAAAAACATTATAGAACCTAAATATTAGTATGAAGCCTTGAGAGGAGATTAGAGCCTAAAGAAGAAATTTTTGACTAGTAGAAGGCTTATTGAGAGCGATGAAAGCAAGGCATGATTGGATGAAGGTAAGGAATCGAGATCTTCATTCCTATTGGTCGAAGTCCATGTTGTCACGAACATAGAAATACAAGCTCGAGATCTAACAAGAAATTCAAGAAGAACTAACAAGAATTAGATTAATCAGATGAATACAAGAACAACACCAGAGAGGTGAGCTAGAGCTCCAAGAGATGTCTTGTCGAGAGTGAAGAACTCTTCAGCCTCAATTCCAATATATACTCCTATTTAGGAAGCTTCTCAAGCAAATTTTACCAATTAGGAAGCTTTTCAAGTGACTTCCACCAACTAGGAAGCTTTTCAAGTAACTTCCAGTAACTAAGAAGCTTTTCAAGCAACTTCTACTAACTAAGAAGCTTTTCAAGCAACTTCTACTAACTAAGAAGCTTCTCAAGCAACTTCCACCAACTAGGAAGCTTTTCAAGCAACTTCCATTAATTAAGAAGCTTCTAGAAGGTTCTAGAGACTTACTTCTAGAAGATTCTAGAAACTTGTCTCTAGAAGGTTCTAAGGACTATGTCCCTAACATCACCCCCTCCTTTAGCTTCAAGGTCTCTGAGAAGCAATATTATTGTTAATCAGTACCAATGCAAGAAAATGAAGATCTGTCACATAACGTGCCATGAACTCCAACTGTTGTTCACGAGGCAAGTGGTTCATCAGTCCTTGAAGCCAACGGTAGAAGCCCACCCCTTCAACTTTTGACCAAGCATGAACTTTCGTGTCTTCATTGTGAAATTATCCTGCAAACACGCCTTCTAGCTAACCATTGTAAGCAGGCTCGAATTCAAATACAATCATCAGTGATCGGTTACTCGATATCCTCCATCGTCGTCATGGTATAGGTGATTTTTCATCTCGGGGTCGCCTTCGTGAGCTAGTCGATTGAGATAATCTTACTAGCATAGTATCTATCTCTTGGCTATCTATATCAGAAGGCTATTGAAAAAATTCTACTTTATCAACTACGAGTTTTGGTGGTGCTCTCCCATTTTCTTATATTCTTGGATGAGCAAGCTTCAGAAGGAAGCTATCGTCAAACCGGCTTAGGTTTATGAGGATGTTGATGAAACTCCTATACCTTTTGTGGTACATTGGTAAGATGTTTAGCTGGTTCCCACGTTCGCTCATTAATATCATATCTGCACTAATGAACAAGATACTCCAACTTTTCCCACCTTTGCCGTGAATCCAACACCTTTTCGACCTCATATTCCTCATGGTTCTCGATTTCAATACTAGGTGGCGGATATTGCACTCTTCCAGGAAAGGACGACTCTCGATAAGACTCTAACAGAGAAACATGAAAGACTGGATGTACCTTCATAGAAGTCGGTAATTCTAGACGGTAATTCCAGACGGTATACCACTGGATTGATTTGCTTTTGGATGATAAATGGTCCCAATCTTCGATAGTCCAACTTATCACATGATCGCTCGGTCTTGATATTCCGTCGAAGAAGCCATGCTTTATCTCCAATTTTGAAAGTAGGTGCTTGATTTTGAAATCTATCTGCAGATGCCTTGTAGGATTCTTGAGCGGATTGTAATTGAAACTTCAACGTAGCTTGAAGCTCTAATAGTTGCTTCGTAAATCCTTCAGCTGTTGGATTGTTATTTATTGACGGACTCAATAAATCAAGCTTTGGATGATATCCATAGTTAGCAAAGAATGGTGTATATTGAGTCGACACATGGAGGGTGTTGTTATATGCAAACTCGGCTAGCGGCAGATATGCGATCCAATCGTCTTGCTGATAGTTGATGCTGCATTGTAAGTATTGTTCCAAGACTTGGTTCATTCGTTCCATTTGGCCGTCAGTTTGAGGATGAAAAGCCGAAGAAAGCTTGATATCCACCTTCAGTATCTCAAAGAGAGATCTCCAAAACTTTGATATGAATTGGGTTCCTTGATCTGATATGATATCATCTGATAGTCCATGATATCGATATACATTATCCAGAAAGAACCTTGCTGTGACTTCACTGGATGATGTCTTCTTGCAAGGGAAAAAATGTGCCATCTTTGTAAGCCGATCTACTACGACAAAGATGTTGTCAAATGAGTTCGATGATGGCAGGTCCGTGATGAAGTCCATGGAAACTGAAGACCGTGGTCGACGTGGAATCGGCAATGGCTGTAGAAGTCCATAAGGGCAATGTCGAGGATTCTTGTATTTGAAACAAATATCGCAAGAGAGGACAAAATCTTTCACATCCTTCCACATTTGGGGCCACCAAAAATCTTGAAAAATAAGCTCCAAGGTCTTATTGAATCCAAAATGTTCCACAGCTGGAAAATCATGGCGAGATTGAAGAACTTAGAGTCGTGCTAGTCCTTTTGGAATATACAACTGCTCCTCAAAGTATAAAAGATCTCCCTCTACCTTGAACTTATTGTCATTAGTACGCTGCTTGATATCAATGGCTACTGGATCTTTAATGGTTACGGCACGTACTTGGTTCAAGAAGTTAGCATCAATTGGCACAATAGTAGCGCAAAGCTAAAATTGCCTTCGCTTCAACAACGTCATACATTATTGATCAAACGCTACTTCTCCAGCCTTTGGTACAAGATACGATCTCCTTGATAAAGCATCGGATAGTCCTTGCTACTTTCTAGGTCAATAAGTGATAACAAAATCGAATCTAGATAGCAATATACTCCACTAAGCTTGACGTCGATTTAGAACTCGAGCCAACATGAAATACTCCAAATTCTTATGATCAATGCATATGGTCACTGAGTGTGCAGCTCCTTCAAGAAAGTGATGCCATTCTTGGAAAGAATCTACTATAGCAAGAAGTTCCTTATCGTAGATCTCATAATTGATTTCAGCAGCAGAGAACTTTCGAGAATAAAATGCAACCGGATGGAGCTTCTTGTCTTCTCCCATTTGTGAAAGTACAGCTCCCAAAGCAAAATCCAAAGCATCCGTTTCTAAATAGAAGGCCTTTGTAAAGTCTGGATGTACCAAGATTGGAGCCGTAGTAAATGTGGTCTTCAGGTCTTGAAACGCCTTCTCCGCTAGAGGTCCCCATTTCAGCTTATCCTTGCATGTCAATCGAGTGAGAGGAACAGCAACTTGAGAGTAATTCTTGATGAAGATTCGATAGAAGTTAGCAAAGCCAAGAAAGCATTATACGTCTCTAACCGTCTTCGGAACCTCTTAGGACACGATTGCTTCGACCTTCTTGAGGTCCATCTTCAAGCCTTCCGTAGTCGCAATGAATCTCAAAAACTCCATCTCCATTTGATGAAATAAATACTTTTCCAACTTGGCATATAGTCCTTGCTTGGGTAGTTTCTCCAAGACCAAACAAACATGCTTTTCATGCTCTTCTTCATTTTTGGAGAATATCAAAATATCATCTAAGTAGATGACAACAAAATCGTCAAGGTGCTTTTGAAAAATGTCATTCATCATATGTTGGAAGAGCGCTAAAGCATTGGTAAGACCAAAGGACATGACATTATACTCAAAATGGCCATACCTTGTATGGAACGCTGTCTTCCACTCATTTCTTTCCTTGATTTGTACAAGGTTGTAAGCTCTCCTTAGATCAATTTTTGTAAAGATCCTTGCATCTCCAAGTTGTTCTAAGAGACCAAAAATCAAAGGTAATGGGTAACGATTCTTCTTTGTTATCTTGTTGAGGCCTCAATAGTCCACGCACATCTGCAACGAGCCATCTTTCTTCTTCACAAATAAGATGGGTGCACCAACTGACGATTTTGAATGATGGATGAAGTTCTTAGCTAGATTCTCATCAATGTACTTTCGCAACTCCGCTAACTCTATCTGTGATAGATTGTAGATTGGGCCAAAAGGTGGTTGTACTCATTTCTGCAAGTCTATGGCGTAATCATATGGTTGGTATTCCGGTAGCATGTCGGCATTCTTCTTTTGAAACACGTCTTTAAAATCCTTATATTGCTCTAGTATACTTGCTGTCGAGATCTTCTCTCTGGTAGTTGGAGCCGCATAAATGACAAATGGTGTACCTTCCTTGCATGATCTTACAAACACTCTTGCTCCAATGAATAAGAATTTCTTTATTCGAGGTTTTCGACTAGGCTTGCTCTTGGATGATTTTGTGAGAAAGGTCATCTTTCGCAACCTCCAATCTATAGTTGGGTTATGCTTTTTCAACCAGGAAAGACCAAGAATAATAGGATTTGATGGGGTTCTAATAATATTGAAAATAATATGGCTACTATGGCCTTTAAACGTCACTTCTATAGGTTCTGATTCATGGGTGACACTACCAGACAATAAAGGTCACCCATGTATGACCTCAACGTGAACAGGTTTGGATTTTTGTAGTAAAAGGATCTTATGACACTTCACAAATTTTTTGTCTAAGAAACAAGCAAATGCTCCTGAATCTAATAATACTAAGGTTTTCAGTTTTTGAGGGCCAATAAACAAAGAGATTGTAAAACAAAGGGCACGTTGAGTGGAAAGAAAGGAACCTGATTGTTGTTGCCATATTTCACTGTCTAGCCGCACGGTTCCTATTGTGGCTAGGCATCATCGTTTTCCTGAACAAACGTGCCCCTGGTCCTAATAATGCATCGATTTTGCTTCTTGGGGCAGTTTCCAACTTTGTGGCTTTCTTCACCGCAATATAAGCATAGACCTTCCTCCATATGCCACTTTTTTTCTTCTAGAGTAAGGGATTTGACACGTACCGCATCAATTTGCATGTCTTCTACCTCTAAATGTGAATTTACACTGCTTGCCGACATAGTTGGGGCATGACGAACCATATGTTGTCTTGAGCGTTGGTCTTGATGACGTTGGAATAGGCGATTATCATACTTCTCAGCTTGGCTAATAGCTTCGTTGAGCATTCGCAGATCAGGAAGAGTTAGTAGCAAATCTTTCACATCGTCGCTTAAACCCCAATAAAATTGACTCATCAATGCTTCTTCGTCTCAATTGATGTCGCATGTTAGTTGTCTGAAATCCGATGCATGCACTGATGTAGAGCGCATTCCTTGTCATAGTGATCGGATCTTTGTTATAGCCCATCAAACCTTGTCGTGTTCACCAAATGCTTCCGCAAACGCCTCCAAGAAGGTTTCAAAGTTATTTAGTATGGATGATCATTTCTCAAATAAAAGAACAAACCATGATAGAGCTTGCCCTGTAAGTAAGGTTCCAACAAGCCTAACACGTGACTCCTCCATTGGATAGCGTTCAAGCTGTAAAATTGTTATCAACATGATTTGATTGACAAATCCTCGAAACTTGGAATGCATACCATCAAACTTGTCCGGAAGGCTAACTTGGGGCTCTTTATGTTGTAGAACTAACGGTGCTTGTTGAACCTGAGGCAAAGTTGCTTCTCCAAGTGTAGAAGTTTGAGCCTGGTGTAACCTAGATTGTGCCATCTCAGATGCTCCAACATTATGAAGCCTTGCCACGAGTCCTTCAATTTCTACAGTTCTTTGCGATAACGTAGGAAGGGCATTCATGATAGCCTCCAACTTGGACTCCAAACTTTCTGTCATACTAATGTCTTGGCCTCCAGCCATTTTAAGAGAAGGACAGAAATGACTCTATAAGAAGACAATATTGGTTTAGAAGAGGATACTCCGCAACCTCTAAAACGCCTTAAGAGCTTCAAGAAAAGGAGTAATCCACTCTCTCCAAGAAGAATAAGACTCCAATATTATAACAAAAGAAGTATCAGTTTAGAGGAGGATAATTCGTAACCTCTAAAACGCTAGTACACCTTCAAGCAGAGGGGTAATCCACACTCTAACGAGCAAGAAACTAGCACTGATATCTGAGGTGAGTTCAGTCTTGACAAACTGTCACAGACACATAAATACAAGCTTGAGATCTAACAAGAAGTTCAAGAAGAACTGGCAAGAATTAGATTAATCAGATGAATATAAGAACAACACCAGAGAGGTGAGCTAGAGCTCCAAGAGATGTGTTGTCGAGACTGAAGAACTCTTCGGCCTTGATTCCAATATATACTCCTATTTAGGAAGCTTCTCAAGCAATTTCTACCAACTAGAAAGCTTCTCAAGCGACTTCCACCAACTAGGAAGCTTCTCAAGTAACTTCCACCAATTAAAAAGCTTCTCAAGCAACTTCCACCAATTAAAAAGCTTTTCAAGCAACTTCCACCAATTAAAAAGCTTCTCAAGCAACTTCTATCAATTAGGAAGCTTTTCAAGCAACTTCCACCAACTAGAAAGCTTTTCAAGCAACTTCCACTAATTAAGAAGCTTCTAAAAGGTTCCAGAGACTTGCTTTTAGAAGGTTCTAGAAACTAGTCTCTAGAAGGTTCTAAGGACTATGTCCCTAACACATGTCCAATAGACTTCAAGGAGGTTGCCCAAGGCCTTATTAGGGATTAGGGTTTTTTTTGAAGTCATTTGAGCTTTAGAGACTAAGATCAATAAGTCTAGGATTTTGGGTATAATTTGGATGAAGAATTTGTGTGATTTCAATTTTTTGTGAAGGAAATATAGGTGTTCAAAGTTAAGGTGTCAAATTTTTATCTATTGTCACTCTTTGAAGGATGACATATGCGTACGGAGAACAATGAAAGATCAACGATAGGAATTAAAGAGAACACTTTCATGGCTATACTTTATATATAATGTTTGATAAATTCTAAGTCTAGATGAAGGAGTCATAAGGCATTGAAGATAGCACATCTAATTCAAAGGCAGTAAGTGAGTCATTTTATTGATAGTAATGTTTGGAGCTATATCTTGAGTTTTTAGACGAATTTTTAGTTCAAAATTTTCAAAAGTGTGAATTATTAAGTTAAAAAGTTATGGATCAAAGTTTCATAGTATTTGAGTAATTATTTTATGAAATATGAAGAAATTAGCACGCAGGTGTATGTAAGCTAGGATTTAAAGCTACTATTAGGATTTTGGTGATATCTCAAGATCCATAACGAATTTGCAGTTGAATTTTTTGTGGTAGTTTTTGAAAGTATATCAATACTTCATATAAAATTGTAGATTTTTTGGATGGTATGATCGTGAGATATGAACTATTGAATTTTGGGAAATATTTCTTATAAAGATATATAAGATTTTAAGATACTTTATCATACATTTGAGTGTTTTTTTGGTACTTAGGCTTATGTATTGAAGTAATTGTTCTAAAAAGAAAAATATTATTTATATAAACTTGGTACTTTCATATTTTAGACTTGGTTGAGTATTTAGTCGCAGCCAAAAGCCTAGCACTTTCTTGAGGCAAACTCTTTCTATCTTGACATCACGCACTCTTCCAAGCTCTAACTTTCAATGCTATTTTGCAGTACTCTTAAAATACAAGAAATTATAACTTAGGAAAAGAACAAAAAAATGCAACACTAGAGAATCACCTTGAATGAGTGCCCTATTCCTATTCTTTTATCTAGTGGTGATAACAACAACATGATATGCATACTCTTCATTTCTCCAACCGTCCCATCTAACCTACTATTAATTATATCTTTAACTATCCTTTCAGTTGTCTCTTATCAAGGACATGAACTCCAAAGAAAGATAATATCAATATACTCTTGTATCACTCGAAAATACTTAAAAATCACTCAAATGTGATAATATATTGAACTAGAATGGCTATTGCCAAAGACTAGAAAACATGATGACTCTTGAAACTAGACTGGAAATAAGAAAGGAGTTGACAAGAGTGAAGAAGGCTTCACTCTTCTCTCTATATATACTATCTAACTAGGGGCTACATGGCGATGTTCTATAGGACCTCCAATATGTGTTGACTTTGTAGGATACTTGGCTTGACTTACAAGGCAAGTTTTTTCTACGTGTAGGCCACATAGTTAGCTTGGTCTTCAAGCTAACAACATGTATGGTACATGGCCAACTTATTGACCATGTTTCTAATCCAAAAAGTCAATTAAAGACACCTATGAACTCAAAGCAATGTCCATGAAGCTTCTAAGAAGCTTTCATATCAAATACTATAGAATTAATTTACTTTTATCTACTTTTATTTACTTCTACTTATTTATTTATGTAATTACTAGTTTACATGAGTATATCCATGACATTACCTCCCCTTCTAGGGATGAGTTACATGAGGAGCGGTCATCATATGTTGAAAAAATCTATGATGCAATGAATTATATTTGCCACATACTCTGATCTTTGTTCTCTTCAAAGATGATTGATAGGGCCTCTCAACCATCGGTAGTATCTCATACCAAGGCGGGAAGATCACCCAGTTATTTGGTCGTTGTTGAAGACTTCATAACTTCCTTCAAATAAAATATTTGGAATACCATCAGGAGTTGTTCCTACCTCTAGTAAAATCACCAAACATCGGAAGTCCCTTCCAAGGTCGTGATACCAAACGCGTTGTATCTCGCCATCTATTTGAGGAAGAACATGTCGTTCTTAAAGATCTTCATCTTGATTGTGTCGTTTTAAAGGTTGTGACAACCATAATATCTCGTTCGGCAAGTAAGCAAATAAAGACTCTTGAGTCGAATCTGCTAGTTGTTGGTTCTCCATCTCCTGAGCATCACAACTACAAAGAAGCTACAAATAAGGATTTAAAGTAGAATGATATCTTGTTTGGATCTTATTTCTTTTATAAAGAAGATTTTTATCTTACTTTTGATGGATGTCGTCGATGAAAAGCCTCCACCGCCTTTGCTGCATTTACAAGATTTTTTACTGGCTTCCATGTGCGTTCACTAATATCATATATGTACCAATGGATAAGATATTCTAATTTATTTTGGCGCCGCCTTGAATCTAAGACTTCTTCCACTTCAAACTCTTCATTATTGTCCACTTCTATAGGAGGAGGTAGAGCTTGTCATCTTCTTCATATGTCCATTGTCTTGTATGGTTCAAGAAGAGACATGTGGAATATTGGATGGATTTTTATTGACTCCGATAGATCTTAATGATATGCAACTGAATTGATTTGTGTAGAAATAGAAAATGGTCGAAGCCTTTGATAGTTCAACTTGTCACGAGGATGAGTGGTCTTGATATTGTGACCAAGTAACCATACGTTATTGCCTATGTGGAATGGTGGTTGTTCCTTTTGATAGACATCCACATTTATCTTTTGTCGTTCTTGAGCTTTTTTTAATTACGTCTTCATTGTTGCATGTAACTCTGACAACTGATTTATCATATCTTCTGTCACTGGATTATCAACTTTTGAAAAATCAAACATGTCAAGTTGTAGATGATAACGATAATTGACAAAAAAAGGTGTTTGTTGCATAGAAGAATGCACTGTATTATTATAAGCAAATTTTGCCAATGGTAGAAGAGTTGTTCAATCATCTTATTGATAGTTGATGGTACATCTTAAATATTGCTCCAAGACTTGGTTTAAGCGCTCTGTCTGTCCGTTAGTTTGAGGATGAAAAGCCAAAGATAGTTTTATATCTACTTGTAAAATCTTAAAAAAGGTTCTCCAAAATCTTGATATAAATTGAATTCTCCTTATCGATATAATATTCTTTAGTAATCCTTGATAGCGATAGATATTGTCAATAAAAAGCTTAGTTGTTTCTTCACCCATGATAGATTTTGTACATGGCACAAAATGTGCCATCTTGGTGAAGCGATCTACTATTACAAATATAGAGCCATAAGAACTTGAGCTTGGAAGATTTGTGATGAAGTCCATAGAAACAGAAGACCATGGTTGTTCTGGAATGGGTAATGGCTGAAGTAGTCTAAAGGATCGATGACGACGAGTTTTTGATCTTGAGCAAACATCACATGATTGTACAAAATCTCTGATTGCCTTCCACATTTGAGGCCACCAAAAATCCCTAGATATCAGCTCGAAAGTCTTATTGTATCCAAAATATCTTGTTGCTAGAAAGTTATAACGAGCTTGAAGAATACGTAAACATGCTTCTCCTTGTGGAACATATAGGCATCCTTCAAAATAAAATAGGTTGTTCTTGAACTCAAATTTAGAGGGATCATGAGATTTAGAAGAATTATTCTTGATATCATGAACAAGAGGATCTAAAGACATACTTAACTAGACTTGCTTGAGAAAAATTAAATCATTAATCAATATTGATTTTATTGCTTGAAGATGAAATTACTTTGGCTTCAAGAGAATCGATCTTTATTGCTCAAAAGTTGCATCTCCTTCTTTTGGTCTAAGATAAGAACGTCTAGATAAAGCATCGAATAAACCTTATTATTTTCTTGGTCAATAAGTGATGATGAACTCAAATCTTGATAAAGACATGCTCCAACAAGCTTGTCGATGATTTAATACACGTGCTAACATGAAATACTCGAGGTTCTTATGATTTGTGTAGACGGTGATTGGAATTGAGGTGCCTTCTAGATAATGATGCCATTCTTGAAATGAATCCATAATTGTAAGTTCTTTATCATGAATTTCATAATTAATCTCGATTAATGAAAATTTACTGGAATAAAAAGCTACTAGATGGAGCTTGTCATCTGCTCCCATTTGTGACAAAATGGCATCCAAGGTAAAGTCTAATACATCTATTTCCATAAAAAATACCTTGGAGAAGTCGATGCGATACAAGATTGGTGCACAAGTAAATTCTTTCTTTAAAGATTGGAGCTTCTTGGGATCCATCATCAGGCCTTCATTGGAAATGATGTATTCTAAAAAGTCAACTTGAGTAGTGTAGAATATACACTTTTCCAACTTGGCATATAATCTTGCATCTCTTAGTTTTTGTAACACACGACAAACATGGAGTTCATATTTTTCTGTATTCTCAGAATAAATTAGAATGTCATCTAAATAATAAATGACAAAATTATCTAAAAATTCATAAAAAATATCATTCTTAAGATATTGAAAAGCAGCTGGTGCGTTTAAAAATCTAAAAGGCATGACATTATATTCAAAATATCCATACCTAGTTCAAAAAATAGTCTTCTATTCATCTCCTTCTTTGATGCAGACTAAGTTGTATGCTCCTCGTAGATCTATTTTTGTGTAGAACTTTGCTTAATTGAGTTAATCAACAAGTCCTGAAATCAAAGGTAAAGGATACCTATTTTTGATGGTGATCTTGTTAAGGCTCCGATAGTCTACGCATATCCGTAGAGATCCATCTTTTTTCTTCACAAATAAGATCGACGCTCCTGTTGGAAATTTTGAATGGCGTATGAAGTTTTTAGCGAAGTTCTCGTCAATGTAACTCTATATCCTAAACTTTTCTAGTAATTTATTTCGAAATTCTATTAATCAAAAGGAAATATATAAGTCTAGTACTTCTAAGCCCTTACTAGTAGGGACAAGAGCTTAATCTTAAATCCTAAACCGTAAAACTCTAAATCTTGATTACGAGAAATCTAATCTATCTGAGGGTTGTACTTTTCTAACTAGGATAGTTCTAAAATGACTAGATTCAAAGGAGATCGTATCACATTAAATATTACTACACTATTATGACCTTTAATTATTACATCTAAAAGAACAGTCCTATGGATAACATCACCAGAAGACAACGAACGACCATCTATGACTTCGACATGTATAGATTTTATTTTCTTGACTAACGATATTTCTTATTTTTTGATAAAGTCTTTATTTATGAAACAAGCTGAGACTCTTGAATCTAATAATGTAAAGACTTTATGATTTTTGGATCCTAAATACACATCTATTGTAAAACAAGGTGAGGGATCTGAGGAGAGAATAGGACCTTGACTAGGTGTTGCACATAGTTCCAGCCGCACGGTCCCTATTGTAGTTGGAGGAACTCATTTTTCGACACATTGTCTTCTTTTGTAATCGTATTCGTCATTTTTTGATTGCATTGCTTCTTTGGATAATATTGAGCAGTGTGTTTAGTTTCTCCACAATATAGACTTAAGCCTTCTTGACGTTGTCGAGTCTTTTTCTGCTCTGTGAGGGATTTAAAATGTACCGTATCAATTTGCATTGGCTTTGGCCTTGATGGAAAGGTTTCCAAAAACTTAGAAGGTGTTGCCATGACTTGACTTGTTCTTCTTCAGCCATATCTTTGTTCTTGACGTCTTTCAAATAAACGATTATTAAATGTAATAGCTTGAGTAATGAATTATTTTAAAGAATCTATTTTTGGTATTGTCAATAACAAATCTTTGATATTATTTTTTAATCCATAGTGAAATTGATTGATAAGGACTTTATCATTCTAGTCCACATCACAAGCAAGACTTTGGAATTCAGCGGCATACATGGTGGCTGAACGTAATCCTTGTCGTAGTGATACAAGCTTGATCTTTGCTACCCTTTCACGATCACTTTTTCCAAATATAGCCCTAAATACTTTCAATAATGAGTTCAAATCATAGAGTAGTCGTGAATCTTTTTCCATCAAAGGTATGAATCAAGAGAGAGTACTTCCAGATAGAAGTGCACCTATGAATCCAACTTGAATAAATCCATCATGGTATTGGAAAGGATGCAACCTTAAGTAGAATTTAACTTGTTGTAAAAACCCTCGAAATCTTGATCTTGTTCTGTCAAAATTTTCAAGCATACTAATCCTTGCCTCCCTTGAGCTTGTAGAAGTAAAACTCTCAAAATTTGGTTGTGAGGCTAATGGATTTGTTTCCTTCAACTGCACAACTTCTTAGCGTAGACTCTGAACTTCTTATATAGTAGTAGGAATAGTGCTTCTATGGTTGGTGTTGGTTATGTGTGAAATTTTGGTCCTAAGAATATTCACAAGCTCATGAATTTCTACAATAGTTATAAATCTATTTTTACTTCCACCAAGTGTAGCATCCATGATTTTTCCTTCCATACACAACTCAAATGAATTCAAAAGTTAAATAAGAGGAGGGTAATTCGCAACCTCTAAAAATAAATTCCACAATGACAGGTAATCCACTCTCTTTAAGAAAAAGATCAATGTTAGAAAACAAGATTTTTTGTTTAAAGGTGGATATTCCACAACCTTCAAAATACAATAATAGAAGTGGAGTAATCCACTCACTTCTAGAACAAGACAAAAATAATATATTAACACTCTTGTCAAACTATCAAGGACATGAACTCCAAAAAAAGATAATATCAATACACTCTTAAAATATACTATTAAAATACTTAAAAATATCAATACACTCTTAAAATACTTAAAAATCATTCAAAGGTGATAATATATTGAATTAGAATGGCTATTGCCAAAGACAAGAAAACATGACGACTCTTGAAACTAGATTGGAAATAAAAAAGGAGTTGATAAGAGTGAAGAAGGCTTCACTCTTCTCTCTATATATACTATCTAACTAGAGGCTACGTGGCAACATTCTATAGGACCTCCAATATGTGTTGACTTTGTAGGATACTTACCTTGACTTACAAGGCAAGTTTTTCTATGTGTGGGCCACATAGTTAGCTTGGTCTTCAAGCTTATAACATGTATGGCATATGGCCAACTTGTTGACCTCGTTTCTAATCCAAAAAGTCAATTAAAGACACCTATGAAGTCAAAGCAGTGTCTATAAAGCTTCTAAGTATTGAAGAAAAGAAGTCTAAAAGATACAAACACTTAGCATCAGCAAAGATTGTAGTCTAAGAGAAGTGTGGAGAAAGATAATTCTTACTTCCAACACTCTTTACTTATAGAAGGTGGTTTCTTCATCAACGAGGTAACTTCCATCTTTTTGATATTATATCTATTTCTACCTAATCCAACTAAACCCTTGATGCCACCACAATAACTTACTTTAACTCTTTGCTCTCTTTTTACTATTAGCAACATACTATGCTTAATCTCTATGTGGTTGTAACTAGGTAAGTACTTGTTGATCTTCAATACTCTCACTTTGCTAATAGTCAAAAGGCTTTTAATCCTAATCTCTTAATTAAGTCATGATGTCTATCCTTTATTAATGCCTTTGTAAGCATATCAACAAGCATGACATTTGTAGTACAATACTTCATACCTTTTAACCATCTTCAATCTTCTCTCGTATGAAATGATTTTGAATATCAATGTGCTTGGATCTTCAGTGATGTTTTGGATTCTTGACAATTTCCATATACCATTGTCTATAAGAGATTGGTACTCTTCTTCCATAGCCTTCTTCCACTTGATTACATCTTCACACTTTATACCATTACACAAAGATAATGGATCAGTAAAAAGAGCAACATTTGCATGTCCTTTACTTTGAGGAAGGATGTGATTCTTCCACCATTCGCCACGTTGCCTTCTTTTTCTCTAAGGCTATCTCCTTTCACCTATAGAAGAACATTCGCCTTCTTGCATTCCTTCTTCTTTTTCAACTCTTAAACCTTGTCATTTTTCATTCAATGGTTGGTACTCTTCATCATTATCATCATTCCAATCTTTAACATCTTCATTTCTTTCATTCTTGATCCTAGCAATTGTAAGAGCCTTCATCTTTTCAACCTTCTTTGGCTTTTCATCTTCATCATCTTCATTGTCTTCATCTTCTTGTTTCTTTGCTAAATTCAAAGATGTGTCCACAAACATACCATTACTTCCACTTGGATACATCTCCAAGTATTCACAAGCACTCACGTGCTCCAAAAACTCAACATCATGACTTTTGATGATCTTCTTGGTTTCCAAGCACATTAACCTATATGTCTTAGTACCTTCATAATAACCAAGAAACATATACTTTGTACCTTTTGCATCAAGTTTGGACATCATACAATCTAGTCTTTTTGCATATGCAATGCAACCAAAGGTCCTCATATGAAAAATACAAGGTTGTCTCCCACTCCAAGCTTCTTGTGGTGTCATTGATGCAAGTGCACTTGTTAAACTCCTATTTCTTGTATACACTGCATTTACCACAACTTCTACCCAAAATTCATAGCCAAGGTTTTGAACATGAAGCATGCTCCTTGCCATCTCTACAATGGTTCCATTTGTCCTTTCAGCAACACAATTTTATTGTGGAGTGTATGGAATTGTGGTTTATCTAGCAATTCTTTCATTCTTCAAATAAACATCAAATTGCTTAGACATGTACTCACCTCCATTGTCTGTATGCAGCACCTTGAACTTGCATTCACTTTATTTCTCAACAAGTGCTTTAAATTCCTTAAACCTCCAAAAGCATTCACTCTTGGCTTTAAGAATGTAGATCCAAATCTTTCTTGAATAATCATCAATGAAAGTAAGAAAATACCTTGATCTTCCAATACTTCTATTCTTCATAGGTCCACATACATCAGAAAGGATAATTTCCAGCAACTTGGTAGTACATGTTGCTACACTCTTTGGAAATGAGGCCCTTTGTTGTTTGGCTTCTATGCATCCTTCACATGCAAGTTATTTTGCATTATAGCTTGTATTGCAAAGATCTCAGCCACTTACCATGGTCTTGAGCTCTTTCATGCTCTTCACATTCAAATGGCCAGGGCATCAATGCCATATATTCAACTTATCTTGGTTTGATGTAAACTCAGCAGATACGGCTACTTCCACTCCATTCACCTTCTTACAAATGAGATAGTACAAAATTCCTTCTTTTAAGCCTTTGAAGACCTTGTCTCCACTCAATGTTCTTACAAAACATCCATTCTTGTGAAATTAAACTTTAAAATCTTCTATTATAAGTTTACTCATTGAAAGTAGGTTTTGCTTCATCTTAGGCACATGATGGATGTTTTCGAATATGATCCTATTGGTTTGTCCATTCACAACCACCTCCACCATAATAGAGCCAAATCTAATGGCTTCACATGTACCACTATCTGCCAATACCACGTTGTCGTGTTGTAACACGAGTATACAGTGAAAATAAAAAGAAAGTGGAATTTTATTAATATTCAATTACCTCGAATATTGGGAGCATCGACCAACTCCAGTACAAATATTGAGTGGTTAGGTTCAGTCACTCCGTTACAGTCAGCCGGGGCATACTGAAATGCTCCGTTCGATTCCAATAACGGGAGTCAACAGGAAGAAAAGGACCAATTCACACGACGGGTTCGAGGAGCCAATTGGATCCAATTTCGATAATCCAATCCGGGTCCTCTTATCCAATATGAGACCTGAATTGGCCGGTCAACCCAATGCAGTCTAATTACGGGAAATCCAGGTCTTACTACGGGTCTTAGCCAATCTGACGCGAGGACCAATTTGACCCAATTACGGGAACATCCAGGTTACTACGGGCATCTTTCCCAATATAGGACCTGAATTGGTCGGGCGACTCAATGTGGTCCCAATTACGGGGTTCGATTCTGTTTCAGGCTGTTCTGTTCTCTGTGCCGTTTCAGGGAACGTTGTTTTTGGTAAATGGATTTCTTAAAGATAAAAACAGAGGAGAAAGCTTGATGGCAAGAGCCAATTTCGGATCCAAGCTTGAGGTGGGAGCCAATTCCGGATCTAACACGAAAGATTGAAGAAATTCAGAGGATAAGGTTAGGAGGGATATAGTTTTGAGGAGGGAGGTTTTTTTTTCGGGGAATCGGGGGGGGAGCTAGTTTTCAAGCTTTTGTAAGATTACCAGTTCGGTTTTTCATTGGAGGTTTTTGAAGATCAAGGGAATTAGAGAGAGGAGCTTCATGCTTCGGGTCGGGGAAGGAAAGACATAGAATTTGGATTTTTCTTCTTCGTAGAGTTTTGGGAAGACTGAGGCAATCACTGCTGAAGTCAGTGTTGTAATGGTGAATTGGGATTTTTAAATGAAGTGGGTTTGAATACTCTTGACTGTTTTGTAAAATCGAGTTACATCTGTGATTGAAGGATTAAAGAGGTGTCTATAGGATTGAGTATGCGGAGTGAATGAAATTTATTGGGTTAATCTAACAGGACAGTCAGTAGATACAAGATCGTAAGTACAAAGGGGTATTGAAGATTAACAGTTTGGATTGTTCGGGGTTCTTTGTAATGTCTAGAGACCTATCGGCTGGGAAAAAAAAAAAAAAAAGACTTCGACAAGCAGTCGAAGAGCATCCGTATAGATTTACGATACATTATTGCAGTCGTTTATATTCCAGCAGTCAAAAACTGATAGACTACTTGACTATCGGCAAATCTCCATACTACCTTCTACAACCAGACGTCCGGCACGTTCTCGAGCAGGAAAGCACGTAATACAACATAAGTGGTGAACCCGACGTGAAAGCTTGAGGTAGAAGGTATTGGATTTTGGTTGATTTTATCTTTATTTTTATGGAAAACGAAAATAAAAATTTTGAAGGATTTTTGGGAGAAGTTTCTAGTGGGGAGTCTTCTAAAGGACAAGGTATGCATATGGATCCGTCTATTGCTAGTTTGTTTCAAGCCTTCTCATTGTCAATGCAGCAACAGCAAAGCAATGATCGAAAGGAAGCTTTGGCAACCAAAGCATTGCAAGCAGTGGTCAATAAAATTGATCAATTTGATGGGAGGAATATTTCAAGGTATTTAAGATGTTATGTTCGTGAAATGGAATTAAATCGGGTTTCTGAGAAGAAAATGGTTGCACTATTTGGACTTGCCATGATATCGGAGATAAGGGACCACATTACATCGATTACGGATCATTGTGGAAATTCATGGAAAGATTTTTCACATGCATTGAAAGACAAATATTTCTTAGAAGATGCTGATCGCGTTACTAAGAAGCTATTTCTGGGATGGATTGAATGGCCCAATAAGAATTTGCAAGCAACAGAGCTACTAAGGGAATTTGAGAGGCAGTACTCTCAATTATCGAAGGTAGAAAAATTGACATTGGAGCCGAACAAAGTTGATCTATTTCTTCAAGCTTCTAATGGAGAATTGCAAGGAAAATTAGAACTCCTTCTTGAAGACAAAGAAGAAGATGAAGGATTGACAACGAAGTAGAAGAACGTTGAAGATGCGGTGGGGTTGCTTACAAAAAAAGAAAGGAGGAAGGATAGGAGCAATATTCCAAAAACAGTACAAGCACCCAAAGCTCCAATACGTACAACACCACCGACAATGCCTACAGTTCAACCTTCGACATCCTTGTCAAAGAAAGCAAATATGGGTATGGAAGAAATTATACGAGGAATGCGAGATCTTCAAATCAAATTGGCAAGACTTGAAGAAAATACTTCTATAAATAATTCGAAGAATGTTTCAAAACAAGGATATGTACAAAGATGCATTTGGTGTGATGATGCTTCACACACTAGAAAAGATTGCAATGAATTTAATAATATGATACGGCAGGGAATTATTTGCTGAAAAGATGGGAAGATAGCATTGAAAGATAGGGAGGATCTTCTTCAAACCAATTTTGGCAAGGGAGGAATGAGAGCATTGGTTCAAGATTACTTAAAAGAGCATGAAACAGTAGTACGAGAAAGTGCAAGTTATGGTGCTAGAGTAGATGATGAAATTGGTGGAAGTACGGAAACTAGTGAGTTTTGGGCTTCTGCCGTTTCTACAATGCAAGAAGGGAAATTACCTCGAGAAGCGTTATTGAGAACTGCAGCTACAATACGAGGAAGAACAGGTTGGGAGGATCCTGTTGAGTCTCTTTCAGTTCATGCATATATTGCTAAGAGCCAACATGAAGCTTTGATGGAAGAAAAAAGACGAGGAAATTTTGATGATACTAGAGAAGGAAATTCTTTTAAGAGGCAAACTTGAGGAGACAAGGCTCAGGAGGCAGCTTCACAAGAATTGCCTGTAAAAGATACCTCAGCATCATTGGGAGAAAAAACAACGGAGACAAAAGATAAGGGCAAATCAATTGCTTATAAGCTACTTTCTGACATTGAAGCGGCAACAAATTTGAAAGGGGTGTTGGAAGAACGTATATTAAACGCTAAGGTGGAATTCACATTGAAAGAAGTCTTGGAAATTGCAAAGAAGGAGTTTCATGATGTTATCATTGACAGCATTAAGCGAAAGAGGCAATTAATGAGCGAAACTGGAATGAGTCATGCTATTGATGCAAGAATATGTAGAGATGAAGAAGAGGTTGATATTGGTTACAAGCAACCAACAAATGAAAAGAATGGGTATAATCAGCGAGTACGTTTCAAAGATTCTAGTGACAAGGAAATGGAAGCTTTGAGCCATTATACTCGAAAGCATTGGGCAAGGGCAACTACTGAGGTATTGGTGAAGGTAGGAGATATAGAAGAACCAATAGTTGCCTTGGTGGACCATGGTTTTGAAATAAATCTCATGTCTAAAGATCTTTATAAGAAGCAAAAATGGCCAATTGATATGGAACATGGATGGGCAATACGAGCAGCTAATAACACACGAGGCGAATTATATGGAGCTTGTCCAGATATCAAAATTCGGATTGGGGATGTTGCGACGGAGCAACATTTCTTTGTTCAAGATACAACGTCTTATCCATTGATTTTAGGACAACCTTATATCATGGCAACACGGATGGAAAAAAGGTACTTGACGATGGTTCTGCTTATGCAAAGGTACGGAGCGAAGATGGGAGGAAAGCTGTATAATTTCTAACAGTACCTCCTAACCATGAACGGAATCGAGATAGGTTGAGGGAGAAACCATTGCGAAAGATTGTTGAAGGATTTAAGGATTTTGGGGAGGTACCACTGTAAAGCGAGATTATGGAGGTACAAAAGAGGAGGTACTCTCGCGAGATGAAGGTACCTTTGATGCGAGTTTTATTGGTATATTGGAGAATGGAAATATTATGTATAAGAAAGTTGATGATTTTAAAAGAAAAGAAAGAAAAAGATTATATGATATTGAAGGACAGTTACACAAGATAGGTACATTGCAAGATGATGAGAGGATTTTGGGTGTTTATGAAGAAAATGGACTGGAAGATTCATTGGAATTGATTACATCTATTGGATTAGGGGATAATGATAAGATTGTTGAGATTCATTCGAGAGAGGTTTATACCATGCTTGAATCTTTTCAAGCACCAGAAGTCACAGTAGAGACGACATATAAAACGGCAGATAAGAAGGTAAAGCCTGTTGCCGGACCATTACCAGAGGATTCTAAAGAACAAATGGGAGAAGCATCAAAAGAAGCAAGTTTAAGAGATGCAATGAGTATTGGACATCAGTTTACTGAAGAGACTTTTGAAGAATTGAAGATTGGTTCTGATGGTTCTTTATTGCCGGAGGAAATTACTTGCTTCAAAAAGATGTTGGCTAAACAAGGTAGATCGTTTGCCTTCGAATCTCATGAAATTGGGTGTGTGGATCCAAATATTATAACACCTATGGTTATCTTCACTGTACCGCATGTACCTTGGAATCTAAGACCGATTCCAGTACCGAGGACACATTTACCTAAATTGGTGGAACTATTGAAAGAAAAGATAAAGATGAAAATATTAGAACCTTCATTTGCGCCGTATTCTAGTCGATGGTTTACGGTACCTAAGAAGAATGGGTCACTACGGTTTATTCAAGATATGCAGCCGGTGAATGCTGTAACTGTCAAGAATGCAGGAATTGGTCCTATTGTAGATGAATTTGCTGAGGCGTTTGCAAGAAGGGTGATCTATTCAATGGGTGACTTGTATTTAGGTTATAATCAATTTCAACTTGCTGAAGGAAGTAGAGATATGAAAACGATGAGGACACGACTTGGATTGGTTAGAATGTGCACTCTTCCTCAACGCACGACCAATTCAATTATACATATGATGAATGAGATGAATAAGGTATTGAGAGATTTTATTTCGGAGAAGATTATGCCTTTTCTGGATGATGTTCCTATAAAAGGGTAGAGAGTAGGAGACATGGATGAAAGTTTAGATAAGAGGGGCTGTCGCAAATATGTTGTTGATCATATACAAGATTGTGAAAAGATTTTAACTCGGCTTGGAGAAGTTCATCTTATATTATCGGGTATGAAGTCCATATTTGGAGTGCGAGAGGTTGTAATTGTTGGACATTTATGCGGATCTTACGGAAGAAAACCAGATCCGACTAAAGTTGATGCAATTAGAAGGATGAAAGAGGATTGTGGTTCTTTAACAGAGGTTCGTAGGTTTTTGGGTGCATGTATATTTTATCAAATCTGGATCCCTCATTTTGCTCACATAGCGGATCCATTATATGAACTGTTACGCAAGGGTTACCGATTTGAATGGAAAGAAAGGCATATTCAGGCAATGCAAAGATTACAGAAATTATTGATGTTGCCTCCAATATTGAGGAAGGTTGATTATAAGTGCAATAGACCAGTGATTCTTACTGTAGACGCTAGTCCAATTGCCGTTGGATGGGCGGTGGGTCAAGATGATTCGAATGGGAGTAGATTTGCAGTTCGATTTGGGGCTAAAGTTTTAAGTATTCGTCAGCGTGCATATTCGCAAGTCAAAAGAGAACTTTGGGAAGTTGTTTCGGCTATGAAAGCTGAAAAGGACTATTTGATTGGATAGTAGTAGTAATTGAAACAGATTGCTTGCCATTGCTTGGAATGATTATTAACTGTTCAATGCCAGATATTGCAATGTTGAGATGGATTGCTTATATTAAGTCACTAAATCCAGAATTTAAGCATATCACTGGAAAGGACAATTTAGTAGCAGACATGCTATCTCGAGCAAGATACGAGAGGGAGGACGAAATGGTTGAAGACATTGATGATGTCAGATTGAAATTCTATTCAATATCAAATCTCAACAGAGAAGACAAGCTATTTCTTGAAGAATCTTATGAAGGAGAATTATTGGATATTGGTCATTATTTGAATACCTTGTCTAAGCAGGGGAATTGGTCTACAGAAAAATTCAAACAAATAAGAAAAAAAGCATATGGATTTTTACTTCGAGATGGATTCTTATGGAAGAGACCGAAGAAAGGAATTGGGATGCCACAACGAGTGATAGGCAAAAGGGAAGAAAAACTAAAATTATTAAAGGAGTTTCATGATAGTTTATGGACAGGGCATAGAGGAATCTGGGCTACTTTTGCTAAACTCAAGGAACGATATTGGTGGAAAAATATGTATCGAGATGTGCTCTCATTTGTAGAGTCATGTGAAATCTGTCAATCGTATTCTAATATCCAACATCGAGATGGTCTTCATCCTACGTATCCTCTGGCTATTCATTTTAAATGGGTTGTTGATTTGGTTATTATGCCGGTTGGGTTATGGCAGATGAGATATTTGGTTTTAGCTCGTGAAGATTTATCAAATCTAGTAGAAGGAAGAGCATTGAGGACAAAATCTACAGAGGAGATTTGTAGGTTTTTGCTTGAAGATGTCATTTGCCGTTACGGGTGCATAGGAAAAATCACTGCAGATCGTGGAGAATTAAATGCACAAGAAGCTCGTAAGTTCTTTGAAAAATGTGGAGTTAAACTATCATTGACTACTGCTTATAATCCGAAAGGGAATGCGAAAAGCGAACGCGGTCACCCGCCGATTGTGAAAGCATTGGTTAAAGCTTGTAATGGGAAGGTTAAAGAGTGGCCACGGCTTTTGTCATTTGCATTATGGGCTGATCGAACAACACATAGTTCGGTGACAGGATATATGCCAGTAGAACTTATGACAGGTCAAAAACCAATTATGCCGATTGAAGAAAAGGTACTTACTTGGAGTATGCTGCCATGGGAAAATGGATTGACAAGAGAAGAACTTCTGGCTATTAGGATTCAACAATTGGAACAAAGAACGGAAGATGTCCAGATAGCATTGGAAAGGTTAAAAAGAGCAAGGTTACAAAACAAGGCGCGATTCGATAAGCAACATCAATTGAGACCAAAAGTAATCGAGGAAGGTGACTGAGTACTTGTTTATGACAATAGTCTGGATAATCAACATAGTACTTTGCGGAAATTTTCAAAACGTTGGTTTGGACCATATGTTATAACAATTGTTCATGATAATGCGACTTACTCATTACGGGAGTTAGATGGTACAAAATTGAAAATACCAATTGCAGGGAAGCGAGTAAAAATATTTAAACGAAGACACGCAGAGATGAATATGGAAGACCTTAATGAAGGTACAGAGATTCCGCAGCAAGAAGATGAAAGTGATATGGATAATGAAGGTGACGAAGACAAACTGGACAAAGACGTAGGGGATATATTCTGAATCAAACAGCAATTGGGTAAATTGGTGCATACCGGAGGATGTACAGGTTCAGAGGCGGTGGATGTCGTATTGCAACACGAGTATACAGTGAAAATAAAAAGAAAGGGGAATTTTATTAATATTCAGTTACCTTGAATATTGGGAGCATCAACCAACTCCAGTACAAATACTGAGTGGTCAGGTTCAGTCACTCCGTTACAGTCAGCCGGGGCATACTGAAATGCTCCGTTCGATTCCAATAACGAGAGTCAACAGGAAGAGAAGGACTAATTCACACGACGGGTTCGAGGAGCCAATTGGATCCAATTTCGATAATCCAATCCGGGTCCTCTTATCCAATATGAGACTTGAATTGGCCGGTCAACCCAATGCAGTCTAATTACGGGAAATCCAGGTCTTACTACGGGTCTTAGCCAATCTGACGCGAGGACCAATTTGACCCAATTACGGGAACATCCAGGTTACTACGGGTATCTTTCCCAATATAGGACCTGAATTGGTCGGGCGACTCAATGTGGTCCCAATTACGGGGTTCGATTCTGTTTCAGGCTGTCCTGTTCGCTGTGCCGTTTCAAGGAACGTTGTTTTCGGTAAATGGATTTCTTAAAGGTAAAAACGGAGGAGAAAGCTTGACGACGAGAGCCAATTTCGGATCCAAGCTTGAGGTGGGAGCCAATTCCGGATCTAAGACGGAAGATTGAAGAAATTCAGAGGATAAGGTTAGGGGAGGATATAGTTTTGAGGGGGGAGGTTTTTTTTTCGGGGGAATCGGGGGGGGAGCGAGTTTTCAAGCTTTTGCAAGGTTACCAGTTCGGGTTTTCATTGGAGGTTTTTGGAAGATCAAGGGAATTAGAGAGAAGAGCTTCATGCTTCGGGTCGGGGAAGGAAAGACATAGAATTTGGATTTTTCTTCTTCGTAGAGTTTTGGGAAGACTGAGGCAATCACTGCTGAAGTCAGTGTTGTAATGGTGAATCGGGATTTTTAAATGAAGTGGGTTTGAATACTCTTGACTGTTTTGTAAAATCGAGTTACGTCTGTGATTGAAGGATTAAAGAGGTGTCTATAGGATTGAGTATGCGGAGTGAATGAAATTTATTGGATTAATCTAACAGGACAGTCAGTAGATACAAGATCGTAAGTACAAAGGTGTATTGAAGATTAACAGTTTGGATTATTCGGGGTTCTCTGTAATGTCTAGAGACCTATCGGCCGGGGCAAAAAAAAAGACTTCGACAAGCAGTCGAAGAGCATCCGTATAGATTTACGGTACATTATTGCAGTCGTTTATATTCCAGCAGTCAAAAACTGATAGACTGCTTGACTATCCACGAATCTCCATACTACCTTCTACAGCCAGACGCCCTGCATGTTCTCGAGCAGGAAAGCACGTAATACGACAACGTTTGATAGTGGAATAGCCTCATAAGTATCAAATGAATACTTATAAGGTGTCATATGCTTGGAACAACCTGAATCCACAATCCATCTTGACATGGCAGCCATAGAGGTCCGATTTATTGTCGTGAATGCATAATCTTGTCCTCCAAACTCATCTTACATACTATTTACATTCTCCTTCTTCATCTTTTTACCTTTGTAGCAATTTCGAGCAAAATGGCCTACTTTGCCACAAATGAAGTAAGATTTGACATTACCTCGTTGATTTGAATAGTTGCCTTTGCCTTGACATGAATAGAGTGCTGAATCTTCACTGTAAGGCTCTTTTTTTTTCTTCTTAGTTACTTCATGGATAAGTCTTGCCATCACATAATCCATTGTAAGCTCTTTTAGCTTGATGGACTCTAATGCCACAATAAGGTAGTTGTAGGATTTGGGAAGGCTCATTAGCAAGATCATGACAATATCACTTTCTTCTAAAGGCTTGTTAAGAATTGCTAGTTGGTTTGCAAGAGCCTTTACCTTATTGACATGAGTCATGAGGTCTTCACCTTCTTCCATCTTGCAAGTAAAGAACTTCGTCCTTGTGTAGATGATGTTGAATAAGTTTTTGCTCTCATAGATGTTGAAAAGAGTCTTCTATGCTTCCGCTAGTCTTTTGTAAGAAATAATGTGGGAGAAGTTGGCTTCATCCACATTGATTGCAATCAATCCAAAAGCCTTCTTTTCACGGCGTTTGAACTCTTTCTTTTCCTTCATATTAGCAGCTTTGCTTGGAGCCTCTTCTCTTTCATCTATAATATCTCAAAGATCCAAAGATGCCAACAAAAGCTCTATTTTTACCTTCCAATGGTAGAAATTGTCACTTCTAAACTTCTCAATAACTCTCAATCCTTCATCCTCACTTGAAGCCATGTATAAAGAAGAGTTGTATCAAAAAAGATTGTAAGAAGAAGTCCTAATGCTCTCAAAAATCAGTAAAAAGGTTTTGTTGCCTTAGAATCCCAGAATCCTTCTATGTGAACAAACTAGTATTTTAACTGTGAAAAACTCTCTTAACTTCACTTCCAAAACTTGTCACTAGTCTGATGACTTATCTAAGTGTCTCAAATCTGATTTTCCACTCTAATATCTTTCTTATGCTCACAAATCATCTCTATATGCCATAAGAGGCCTTTTAAGCACAATTAACAACTTTAGGATATGAAATCATAAGGTTACATTACCAAGAATCTATCTCAGCAAAAACACAATGCAAACTTTTTCTATAAGTGAAAAATAAGACACTAACACCAAAATGCTCTTAACCACAAGTAAGAGCAAACCATGATCTAGATCTAGATCTGAATCTGAAAGTTATGTTCTTCTAAAGTCTAACATTAGCAACAATAACTTGATCTATTCCACACTTACAAAATAACTTCAAAGAACTTCAAAAATTACTCAAGCAAATGTGAGTGGGTCCATAACCTATTGAAGAAAAGAAGACTAAAAGCTACAAACACTTAGCATCAGTAAGGATTGTAGTCTAAGAAAAGTGTAGAAAAAGATAATTCTTACTTCCAACATTCTTTACTTATAGAAGGTGGTTTCTTCACCAACGAGGCAACTTCCATCCTTTTGATATTACATCCATTTCTACCTCATCCAACTAAACTCTTGATGCCACCACAATAACTTACTTTAACTCTTTGCTCTCTTTTTACTATAAGCAACATACTATGCTTAATCTCTATATGATTGTAACTAAGCAAGTACTTGCTGATCTTCAATACTAAGAAGCTTCCATACCAAATACTATAGAATTAACTTACTTTTATCTACTTTTACTTACTTCTACTTATTTATATATGTAATTACTAGCTTACACGAATATGTCCATGACACCTCTACACTCTAATCTATTTAAACCAATAATTGATACTCGTCTCATGTTTTAAGTATGATGTAGCCTTAAACGGTTCTATTTAATACATTGTCATAATACGTGAAGTCTTGCTTGAGAATGCTCTGAGCACTTGGCTGCGGAAGGAAGAATGAAAATTACAATAACAAAATCCTAAGTCTAATAGAATAATGCTCTAATTAGACCATAATAATACTAAACAAGCTTAATCAAATTCAAAAAAACCTCAAAGAAATTTCAAATAAATAATAAGAATTCTTAAAGAAATATTAAAAGGATCACAAATATCACTCAAATATATTTCAATTCAATCTTAATTTAATTCTAGTTAAAATCCTGTTGAACTTTATTCAAACTTTATGCCAAAATTAATTGAATCTTAAATCCTAATAAAATCTTAAATCCTAAATCAAACCCTAAACAAATCTTAAATCAAATCCCAACCAAATCCTAAATCAAATCCTAAATCCTAAATCAAATCCTAACCAAATCCTAATCCAAATTCTAAATCCTAAACCAAATCCTAACTAAATCCTAAATTCTAAATCAAATCCTAACCAAACTCTAAATCCTAAATAAATCCTAACCAAATCCTAAACCAAATTTTAAATCCTAAATCAAACTCTAAATCCTAAATCAAACCTTAATTCAAATCCTAAACCCTAAACCAAACCCTTACCAAATCCTAAACTAAACCCTAATAATTCCTATAATAGATTTAAACCTCAATAACTAATGAATGAACCGTTGATCTTAATTCAAAATTTGCACACTTTTAAACAAATAAGTTAAAAATAAACACAAAAAAATTGAAAAAGACCGGAGTTAAAAAATTGATGATAAATTCAAAAATGTGCTAGGGCATTGGCCGACCTCCTTCTCCAATCTTGATGCTAATCTTCTAGAGCCAATATCTCTCTCTTGCACCATTCGATTGATTTTAAAATTCTCATTCACATAAAAAATCAAGTCTTATATCCTCTCACATAAGTTTCACTCCAATCCAACTAATAGATTGCAAGAAATCTTAAAAATACCCTTTATACCTAAAATTCTACTTTCTGAGACCTTAACCCACTTAAATCTTAACATTCCTCATTTCAACCGTTAGATTGAACTCAAATTTATAATACATATTGAACACAACTATAATCATAAACCTACAAAATTTCATCTATAGATCTATTACAAAACTCTTAAAATCATCCAAAATGTAAACCCAAGTCATCTGAAACTAACTTTGACTTTGCAAAGCTCTTACAAAGTCATATCAACTTCAAATCACCTAAAATCAATGCCTATAAAAACCCTATCTAATCTTCTATCAAAATTCATTCTTCGATGTACCAAAGAGTCTTGGAATCGTCATCGAGACTCGGTTTTGTGCCTCAGGGTCTGATTTCGACCCTGGTTCATAACTGGCCCTCTCTGAGTATCAACATCTAGTTTTTTTTTAGTAATTTTTACTAGAATTTAATCTTAATTTCCTCCTAAAGATGTCTATATCATTTATTTTTTCAATCTACCTTATTTTTTCTTATTTTTGGTCCTACAAAGTAAGTAGAAGCTATTTTTTTTTAAAAGGACAGCATTACTAGTAAAAGTTTTACTACCTTCCTATCTTTTATTCATATTTTTCTACCTTTTCTTTTAACTTGGCTCTTTTATAATAAGATCCATATTATCATCTTTCAATATATAGTCGTGTTACAACATGACAACGTATACTGAATTCATGGTCATAAAATCTACCAATTGGACTAACTCATTAAAAAATCCTTCAACCACCCAATATGGTGTCGTATTACGTGAAGTCTTGCTTGAAAAAACTCAGAGCACCTGGCTGTGGAAGGAAGAATGGAAATTATAATAATAAAATTTTAATTCTAATAGAATACTAATAATACTCTAATTAGACTATAATAATGTTAAGTAAGCTTAATCAAATTCAAAAAAACCTCAAAGAAATTTCAAACCAACAATAGGAATTTTTAAAGAAACATTAGAAAGAACACAAATGTCAAACAAATACATCTCAATTCAATCTTAATTTAATTATAGTTAAAATCCTATTGAACTTCATTCAAACTTTAGGCCAAAACTAATTGAATCTTAAATCCTAAATCAAACTCCAACCAAATTCTAAACCAAATCCTAACCAAATCCTAAACCAAATCCTAAACCCTAAATCAAACCCTAACCAAATCCTAATCCAAATTCTAAACCCTAAACCAAACTCTAAATCCTAAATCAAATCCTAACCAAATCCTAAACCAAATCCTAATCCAAACTCTAAATCCTAAACCAAATCCTAATCAAACCCTAAACCCTAAATCAAATCCTATCCAAATCCTAAACCCTAAATCAAACCCTAATAATTCCTATAACAAATTTAAACCTCAATAACTAATGAATAAACCATTGATCTTTATTAAAATTTTGCACACTTCTAAAAAAATAAGTTAAAAATAAGAAAAAAAAATTTGATAAGGATCGGAGTTACTTAATTGATGATATCCTCAAAAATATGCTCGGCTATTGACCTGCCTCCTTCTCCAATCTTGATGCCAATATTTTAGAGCCAATATCTCTCCTTTGCACCATTCGATTGATCTCAAAATTCTCATGCACATAGAAAAATAAGTCTAATATCCTCTCAAATAAGTTTTACTCCAATCCAAGTAATATATTGCAAGAAAACTTTAAAACCCCACTAGACTTAAAATTCTACTTTCTGAGACCTTGATCCACTTAAACTTTAATATTCCTCAATTCAACCGTTAGATCAATCTCAAATTCACGATACATATTATACACAACTATAACCATAAATCCACAAAATTTTACCCGTACATCTATCACAAAACTCTTGAAATTATCCAAAATGTAAACCCTATTTTATTTCATAAAACCCAAGTCTTCCGAAACAAACCTTGTCTTAGCAAAGCTCTTACAAAGTCATATAAACTCCAAATTATCCAAAATCAATGCTCATAGAAAGCCTATTCAGTTTGCTATTGAACCTTGTTCTCCGATCTCCAAAAGAACCCTTAAGTCGTCGTCGAGACTCGGTTTTGTGCCCTAGGGTCTGATTTCGACCCTGGTTCATAACCGGCCCTCTCCGGGTATCAATATCTAGTTTTTCTAAGTAAATTTTTTCTAAAATTTACTCTTAATTTTCTTCTAAAGATGCCTATATCATTAATTTTTCCAATCTACTTTGATTTGCCTTACTTATGATACTACAAAGTAAGTAGAAGTCACCTTTCTAAAAGGAAACATTGGTACCCTTTAATTTTTCTACCCCTTTGACTATTAACTATATTTCTAAGATAATTTGTTCTAATACTTTGAATTAAGATCTCCTAATTTATAATAATCTCTACACTCTTTCACCTATTAATCGTGTTATATCATGACAACGGACCATGTCATCGGATTAAAAAATTTTCTAAAAAATTATTAAAATGACTATCATAAAGCAAGACCAAATCATTGGACATAAAACTCTTAGGTTATAATTTACTATTGTAGTAACTCTTCTATCATTTTTAGGTAGCTTCCATCAATAAAAGAGTAGTAGGTTGAATTTCATCCAATTCTTTCAATTTTGCCAATCGATATTGCACAGACTCTTTATCATTTATTTATTCACTCATTGTGATCCTTAAACTCTGGACTTTGAGTTCAATAGGTAAGATTGCTTCTTGCCCATAAACTAATTTGAACAGGGTGGAATTGGTTGACACTTTATATATTATACGGTATGCCCGTAAGGTTGAAAATAATGTGGTGTCCTAATCCATGCCTGCCCCCAAAATAGTCTTAGTTAATATCTTGTATAAAATATCGTTGGTCTTTTCTATTTGTCCATTGATTTTAGAATGATATAGAGTTTTTTTCATATGCTTGATCTCATACATGTCAATCAAAGCTACAATTGTAGAATTAATGAAATAGATTCTGTAATTATTAACCAATTCTTTAGGACATCCAAATCGAGTGATAATATTCTCATATAGAAACATAGCGACAGTATTTACATTATCATGTCGGGTTGTAACAGCCTCTACCCATTTGGTTACATAGTCCATGGTGATTATAATATACCGCTTTTGTCTATGTCTTGACGCTAGTGCAATTGGTTCAACAAAAATAATTTTTCATTTTTCAAATAGTGCTTGGGCCAAAATTGGTACTAACAGCATGGCAGAAGTGCCAGTTAGTTGACCAATTCTTTGATATGGATCACATCGACAAACATATTAGTATGCATCTGAAAATATTATTGGCCACCAATATTTGGCTATTAAAGCTTTCTTAGCAATACATCAACAAAATGTCCACCACAACTATCCGAGTGGCAACCATCCAATATTGACTATACTTCACTTTGAAAGATACAGCATCATAAAATGCCATCCTTCCATTGCTTATACAAATCATTACTAATCATTGTATATGATGCACTTTTCAAAATTAAGCATTTCTTAGGTTTCTTGCTAAATACAAGTAGAAACGTTTGGAATGTTAAAAATTGAATTATTTCACTATACTCCATTGATATCACATCCACAGCAAATAAATCAATATTAGAAAGTACATTAGGAATAGGTTCATTGCCTATGATATTAGATAGCTGAGATAAATGGTCAGTATTTGTATGGTTCTTTCCAAGTCTTATGATAATAGTAAAATTGAATTCTTATAGTGGTAATATCCATCTAATAATGCGTCCATTCAATTGAGGCTTATTAATCATGTATTTTAGAGCATCATGATCCACATAAAATACAAATAGATAACCGAGCAAATAATGCCAAAAATTTTGAATCGAATAATTCATGTCCAAAGCTTCTCATTTAGTAATAGTGTAATTTCATTTAGCAGCCACTAATTATCAACTGGTATAATATATTGCCTGATCTAAGCTCTTTTCTCTCTTTTGACTTAAGATAGATCTAATAACAACATTGGATGCATCAACATTCACATGAAATGGCTTTGTCCAATAAAGGACCATTAATATTGGTACAAATATCAATTTTTACTTCAATTCTGTAAACGCCACTATACACTCCTTGGTCCAAACTAGAATGGTTCCATCCAACAAAGGTTTCTTCAAAAGATTAGTTAGAGGTTGACAAATGACTGCAAATGAATGAATAAATTGTCAATAATAACTTACATGGCCAACGAAACCACAAACACTCAATACTATCTCAAGTCTTGGCAATTTCATTATGTGCTCAATTTTATCTAGATTAGTGGCTATATTGCTTTTGGAGACTAGGTGTCTGAAGAGTTTTCTAGATGGAACACCAAATTGGTATTTATCAGAGTTCAACGATATCCTATATATAATACATTGATCCAAATATTTGTCTAGGTATTTCAAATGATCCTATTTAATATTGAAAGTACAAAAGTCATTTAAAATAAATCTCCATAAACATTCGTAAGTAATCGTGAAATTTCTGAGTCATCACCCTTTAAAACATGGTTGGAGCATTACATAATCCAAATGACATAATGCGATAAGCAAATGTTCCCTAGTCTATAGTGAAAGTAGTCTTTAGTTAATCTTCCTTTGTAATTTTAACTTGATTATAACTGAAAAATCCATTTACAAAAGAATAACATTCATGCCATGCTATAGTGTGTAATATACTATTTGTAAAAGGTAATAAAAAATAATCTTTCTTGGTAGCTATATTTAATTTTTGGAAATCCTTATAAATTCTAATTTTTCCATTATTCTTTGGCACCATCACGATTAAAAAAATCCACTCACTATTGAGTACTAGTATTGTATTATGTGTTATCTTGCTCAAGAATGCACCAGGCACCTAGCTGTGAAAGGTGAGATTGTATTTCACAAGTATTCAAAAAATCCTAATAGGTTTTACCTCTACAAGAAGAATTTAATCTGAATTTCAATTCAAAAGTACTAAAAATACTCTTCTTGGTAGCCTTAACTATACAAAAATTCCAATTACCTTGTTACTTTCATATTTAAGCAATTTAGATTTTTCTTAAAAGCCGCAATTATAATCAATGAGCTTTAATAAGCTGTAACATCTAATTTGACCATCAACTTGATGTGGAATTTTGCATGTAATTTTCAATATAAGTATTCTATATGCTCAAGAATTTTTAGCCCAACCAACTTATAGATTGTGAGAAAACCTCCAAAAATTGCATTGATGTCACTCGGCCACTAACTTGAAAAATGAAGTAGAAATCCCAGTAGTGATTTCTCCCTTTTCAATTGTTAACTTTGTCTCAAAATTGGTGTGCACTTTAATCTTCAAGTCCTTCAAGACCATGATAAATTTCACCTTGATCCGACCATTAGATCTTTAGATATCACATAAATCCTATCCAACCTCAAACTGCCAACTTTTGAAACCCTCTTGTGCTAAAAACTAGATATTTCTAAACCACGCCGTTAGATTATTACAAAATTTTGTATACACTTAGCACATCCAATAATCCAAATAATATTAAATTTTCAACTGTAGATGTACATCAATTGCATGAACTAGCCAAAATTGCTAATTCTAATTATATTATGTAAAATCCAAATTGCCAATATAAACCCTGACTTTGAACAATAATTTTTAAGTCCTTAAAAATTTTCCAAAAACCATCCTTATGCCTCTAAAAAGAGCTTTAAGCTAGCTCTTAAATCCTAACCTCCGATATTTGAATGAATCTTTATTTTGTCCTAAGTTGTCATTTTAAAGGTCAGAGATCTGATTTCAATCCTATGTCACAAACAGTTGACCCTCGGATATCAATCTAACCTATCTTAAAGATTTTTTAGCCCAATCCTATTTTCAACTTAATTATAGTATCAATTGTATTAATTATTTACCTCTTCTAATCTGATTTTATCAAATTATGGTCTTTCTAAGGTAGTAGAAGAGTCTCTATAACTTAGAAGATAAAATTACTAATTAATCTTCAACCTACTAACTATTAAGATAAGAAAATAATCTAAGAGGCTCTTATTAAAACCATGTTTAGATACCTCAAATTATAATTGAACTAAGATAATTAGAAATTAATTAAAAATTCAATTTTGATTATAATTTTACTATATAGTCGTATTACATCATGACACTGATTAAATAAAATCAACCTCAATAAGCTTGTCTAATTCCTCTTTCATTATTACAAAATATTTTGGATTAAGTCAATGTTACTTCTGACAAAGAGATTTAACATCCTCCTTCAAAATGATTCGATGCTCATAGACTTTCATGGAGATATCTTTCAAATCACTATAAGAGTAAGTGAAAGTGGATTTATGGTGAATGAAAAATTCTTTCTAACATGTCAATTTCTGATCTTGAATACCTTCGTAAACTTTAATTGTTCGAGATATTTCATTTGTTACCAAATTAATAATTTGACATAAAGGTTGAGCTACCTTTTTCTGCTTCAGTTCCCTTATCGGTTTTGATTCATTCGTCAAGTCCGACATATTGGAGGTACTCAATTCTGATTCCAATGCATTGATTCAATGTACATCACATTTTTTCATCCAATCCACAATAATATGATTGAAATTTTCTATAATCGATGGATATATTAAATATTCTCTCAGTCTTCCACGTTGATACACTACTCCATGGTACTGAGCTGTCTCAAAGGATGCTCTCTCCTTTGGTACAATGACATTTTTATTAAAATTGAGCTCATCATTAGATGTCAATTCAGATGTTGGCATTTGAAATTCTCCATGATAGTGTATTGAGTACATTTCTAACACCATCTTGTCTCTACTTTTTCTAATTGTCAAAGTACCACAATCTCACTCATTCTTGGCTTTTTCTTGATAAAGCTAGGATCATCCCAATAAAATTAGATAAGATAAAGCTGAATGTTGTAATCAAAAAATGATATAGTCTATTTTATATTCAATATTGGCAATTATGGTTTTAATATTTTACAAGATACCCATTGATTTAATCTAGTTATGATCTGTCATCTATAATATCAATGTTGTGGATACTAAATGTGCTAAGTTTAAAGCATCCATTGTATCTATATTCATTAAATTGATGTTGGAGCCACTATCCACTTGGACTCCAAAAATCATAATGATGTCTATCGAAACGTCGATGATTGATGCGTTTAGGTTAGGATTCAAACTCATCTGAAGAACTTCTTTGTTGTATTACCTATGCCGTGTTAACAATGAATTCAATATAGAATAATAGTCTGGTGTGACTGCTAGAAGTTGCTTCATCGAATAAAAGGCTGAAGTGTTAAAGTAAATGGATGAAAAGTTAGAAGGTAAAAGATATTATCTTAGATAAGTTGCTAATGGTCAAAGGGCAGCAAAAGGATGAAAGAAAGTTACTAAGGTGGTGGCTAGGATTTAAAATGGCAGCTAGGTTAAGAAGAATCTAGAGTTTAATTAGATGAAAGTAAGATGAATACTAGTCAAAATAGATGTAACCTCTACCTATAAGTAAAAGGTGTTGGAAGTGAGAGGTATCTCATTCCACACTTCTCTTGTGCCTAACCTTGCTGATTTCTACTTACTTGTGTCTTGTTTATTATGTTTCTTCAATAGGTTATGGACCCACACACACTTTGTTGTACTATTCAAGGAAGTTGAAGTCATTTACTGGTTGTTATTCTTGTGTAGAATAGATCTTATGGTATTTACTGATGTTAGAGATTGTATGATCTAATCTAGTGTTTTGACTTGTAGAGGTTCTGATTTGGGCCTTATAAATCTCTTACATCAGTTTGAAGGTTCTTTACTCTTAGGATTGAGTGATTAAGACCTTATAAAGGCCCTTTCTAATCAACTTACAATTGTTAATAAGCCTTTAGAAGATAGTGATATTGTTATGACCTTACTTATGAGCCTTTCTAAATACTACAACTACCTCATTGTAGCATTGGAGTCCATTAAGCTAAAAGAACTCACAATGGATTATGTGATGGCAAGACTTGCCTATAAAGTGACCAAGAAGAAAGAAAAAGAGCTCCAAAGTGAGGATTCGGCTCTCTTTTCAGGACAACGCAAAGAAAGTCATTCTAACCAACGTGACAATGTGAGAACTTGCTTCATTTATAGAAAACCAGGTTACTTTGCTCAAAATTGCTACAAGGCTAAAAAAGGAGATAGAAAAAGTACAAACAATGCTCGTGATGAATATGGAGGTGATGATTATGCATTCATGGCAAGTGAAGGTACTTCCATCACTGCCATATCCAAGTGGATCATTGATTCTCGTGCCACCAAGCACATGACTCCATACAAGTGTTCATTTCATACTTATGAAGAGATTTCAATAGCAAATATTCTCATAAGAGACAATGGCATAGTACAAGCTATTGGAATGGGCTCTATTATTACAAAGATTGTTGTGAAAGGCCAAACCAAGAGGATCAGATTGAAGGACGTCTTCCATGTGCCAAAGATGAAGAAAAACCTTCCTTCAATGAGTAAACTTATTTCATATGGTTGTAAAGTACAATTTGATAAGAATGGATGTTTTGTGAAGACATTGAAAGGAGATCATATTGCAAAGGGCTTTAGAGATGGCAACTTCTACTTCATCAAGTGTAAGAAAGTGAATGGAGTTGAAGTGGCGGCATTTGCTGAATTTTCTCAAGATCAAGACAAGTTTGGCATTTGGCATCGATGCTTGGGTCATTTGAATGCCAAGAGCATGAAAGAGCTCCAATCTATGGTAAGTGGCTTAGATCTTGGTCATATAAGCTACAATGCTATGACACTTGCTTGTGAAGGTTGCATTCAAGACAAACAACAAATGACCTCATTTCCAAGTGGAGTTGCAATACGTACAACCAACTTATTAGAGATTGTTGTAGAATAGATATTAGTTTGTTTTTGTAAGATATTGATAAAATAAACTAATAGTTCATAGAATAGTCAGTTTAGGAGGATGAATGATTGATTTAGTTGTTAAAAGCAGTTAATTATAAGATTACGATTATGATCTAGAAATCAGTAGCAATTATATAGGAATTGTAGAAGTTTGTTGAGGGGCCAGACTGTGATAGTCATGAATCGGAGTTAAGCTTGGTCCTTCCTCTTTGTTTTTTTTGTTTTCTTTGTTGTTGAAGAATAATGGATACTTTTTGAATATTAAAAAGTGAGTCTGCGGAATACATCAAAGATTGATTTATGAATTATTGATCATGTAATTGGAGTACTGAGTGATTGAATTATATGAGAAGTTATTGGAAGATTGATTATGGATAGAAGATTATGATTGTTGTTTATTGAGAGTTGTGTGTGTGTGTTTCGACAGAAGAAGTCTATGTTTATAAGAATTCTATGAATTCAGATTGGTTGGAGTGAAGTCTGTTATTCTTGGTGTTGGATGGAATTTATTGAGTTTTGAGCCGTCTTTTGAGAGTGTAGGATTGCACATTGTGATTATCAGTTGATGAAGGAGTATTGTTAATGGGAGGAAGCATTGTAGTATTTCTTAGTATTTTAGTGGTTCAAAATATAGTTAATTGTGTGACTCTAACAAGTGAAACTCATGCACTAAGTCTTTTTTTGTGTTCAAATTTTCTTATACAGGTCTATTCTAGAAGGAATTATAGAATAAGTAAAACGACAATCATATTTTGGTGCCGCTGTTGGAGAATGACAATAGCATTGAGTATTAAGAATTAATTGTTGGATGAGTAGCTGGGCAATAGGAAGCAAATTCAGCAGTATATAATGAAAGATTATGGTTATTAAGAATGAAAACATTGCAGTAAAAAAAAATATGCCAGTCGAAAGAAAGACAAGAGAGAGCATAAGCAAGAGAATTTTTATGAAACGAGCAAGAACTTAAGTTAAAAAGGAAGCATTGACAAAGTTGGATTAAGCCATGGTTGCATGCCTGTCGACATATTCCAACATACCCAAAAGCTGATCGATCTCTAATATTTCAGACATATATACTATTAAAAAAATTACCAAGAGCACTCGCAGGAAGTTTTGTCAACAATCCAGCATATCTCTTGAACTCATTAACTACAAGTAGAGGAAATACAGATGAATTGGAAACTCTATTGGGTACCTTTCCAATAGTGGAAACTGCCGATTCTGTAGAAATTAGTTTTGTAGAATGGCATAAATTGCTTGCCAATAAGGGTGAATTCAACGTATTTTAAAATCTATTGTTTTCACCTTCAATTCAACTAATAAACTTATTCACGAATAATAATAGTAAATTGAGGAGGTTAGAAAGTCTAAAAAAGATAATTGGAGAAGGCAGTGGTAATTTTAATAAGAGATTAAGCAGCACATTGTCCTCTTCAATGGCGACGGGTAGTCCAGCAATTCCAATAGCAGTACAAATGGGTGACATGAGCGATTGTACAACGAGCATGGCTCCATTACCTACTTTTAGAGGCTTCTCGAGTGCAGATCCTGATCAACATTTGTCTTAGTTTTCGACAGTATGTGCAGCCAATAATGGAAGAACCGAAGATATTTGGTTATGATGGTTGCCAATAACTTTATAGGACATGACGTTTGAATGGTACAACTGCCAACCAGTGGGTCAATTTTCAAATTGGGAAGCATTAAAGAATGTAATTTTAACCCATTTTTGGCCAATAGGTTTTGAGGATTGTCTTCGAGAGAGGTTAATGAACAGCAAAATGATCATATTATTCCATTAACAGTGCAATGGATGCTTATCCACGGATGTTAGATACAAAGGCCAATTATAGTACCAATATTTAGGGGCGAGTTAATGTCACCCCATTGCATGCTATGCCATCGGACATGACAACAATGTATGCTCCATATTTTCCATATCAACAATAAGTGTTAACTGCAACAGAGTTATCAATAATATCAGCCCCAAAAGATTCCAATGAAGCCTTGTTGAACCTGATGAAGAAAATGGAAGAAATGGCTGTCAATATGGCTAAGGATAAGGATAAGAGGCAAAAGTCTACCAATACTAGGACTAATATTTGGTGCAGTAATAGTTAGGGCCATGGTCATTTGGTAACAGAATATCCTTCTCCCTCACAAATGATGAGTCAATGTACATTTTGCGGAGGAAAGCACTTAGCAGCTAATTATTGAAATTTGCAAAGACAACAATAATTCAGTAATTTGACCATGATTCTACCAACTCACTAAGACATCAATCAAGTTCAATCGAGAAATATATTTGGATGGAATAAAAATCGATGTAATCGAAAAAATTGAGCATTCAATAACTTTTAAAGTTCCAATTTTAATCAGGGGTCTGCATCAAACTCCCAAAACTATGGGAAGGAGCAACAGAGGTATCAGCAATATGCTCTATCGACGTCATTGAATCAAGTTCCCTCTATTCCAATGGGACAACCAAGATCATTTTTTAACCCTACATGAAACAAGCCTAGTAGGTATATACCGGTGGAGACACCCAATATGCTTGATGCGGGTGGAAGAAGACCACTTCATTATTTCCGTTGTAGATAAATTGGCCATTATGTTAGTGAATGTCCCAATCTCAGAGCCAGTGATGATTATGTGCCAGTTTGTGGGAATTGCAAGCAGTCGGGGCATACTTATCAGTAATGTAATGCTCCATTCAATTTCAATAATCCAAATCAGTAGATCCAAAACCAAGGAAAAATAGAGGAGATAAATCAAGGTCCTTAAGATTCTCCAATAAATCGGATAGAATGTGTCCAAGCCGTTCTTACCAAGAGTCAGCAAAAAGAAAAAGGATTAATTCAACATTTGGCTGATTCTAAAGCGAAGGGCCAATGTGACCCAATTATGGAGACATCCAATCCAGGTCCTGTTACGGGTCTCTTATCCAATATGAGACCTGACTCGTTTGGGCTATCCAATGAGGTACCGATTACGGAGGCTTCGAATCCATTTCAAGCTGTTCCGTTCTCTATGCCAATCCAAAAAACGTCCTTTCTGTTGAAAGATCCTCTCAAAGGCAAGAATTCCAAAAAAAATCCATCCGCTGTTCCAATACTGAGTCAAGAGAGAAAGAATATCTTACCTCAAGGAGTTAAACTCCAACCAATGAAAAGAAAGAGGGCATTGGACATTATCCTAAATATGGAATCCTATGACATATTGAAGGATCTGGATACTACTTGGCCTTCTATTTCTATGAAGTAACTTCTAGCGGTCGCACCCGAGTGCCGTTCTATATTGAATTCTTTGTTAACACAACATAAGCAACGTAATAAAGAAGTTTATAAAGTCAGTTTGAACCGTGTCCCAGGTGCACCAACCATCGATGTTTCGATTGACGGTATTATGATCTCGAGCGTTCAGGTGGATGGTGGTTCCAGTGTCAATTTAATGAATGTTGATACAATGGATGCTTTAGATTTGGAATACTTAGTATCCACGACATTGGTATTACGGATGGCAGATTATAGCCGAGTTAAACCAATAGGTATTTTATAAAGTGTTCAAACTATAATTGTTGGTATTGCATATGTAATTGACTATAACATCTTTCGGCTACAACATTCAACTTTATCATATCTAATTTTATTGAAACGACCCTAGCTTTATCAAACAAAGGCCAAGAATGATTGGAGTCGGGGTACTTTGATAATTGGCAAGAGTGGCAACAAAATGGTATTACAAATGTATCCAATACACTATCACAGGGAGTCTCAATTACGAATATTTAAATTAACATCAGACGATGGGCTTAGCTCTGATGATGACGCAATTGTATTAATTACAAAGGTGTCCGTGGAACTAGCACAACACCTTGGAGTAGTGTACCAATGTGGAGGTCCGGAGGAGTACTTGATATACTTGATGGATTCCTGCTGACATCTGTGAGCATCATATCATTTTAAAGGAGAACGCTAAATCGATAAGGCTAAGACATCATCGCCTTAATCCTAAATAGTTCTTTATGGTGAAGAAGGAATTGGATAAGCTTCTTGCGGTTGGTTTTATTTATCCAGTACTGAATACCAAGTAGATTTTTTCAATCATCATGGTATCAAAAAAGAATCAAAAAATCCGTATTTGTTTGGATTTATAGAAACCTAATGCGGCCACCAAGAAGGATTACTTTTTGTTGCCTTTCACAGATAGTATATTGGATGCCGTAGCCGGTCACGAATGTTATTTGTTCCTCAATGGATTTTCCAAATATAATCAAGTTCAAATTGCAATGAAAGACCAGCTTAAGATAACCTTTACTATGGATTGGAGCACATTTGCTTATCGTGTGATACCTTTTGGGTTATGTAACGTCCCAGCCATGTTTTAGAGAGTAATGACTCAAGCCTTCTAAGACTATCTCCGGCTGTTCATAGAGATCCTTTTAAATGAATTTTGTACATTTAGTACAAAACAAAATCATCTTAATTATCTGGACAAATGTTTGGCTCGATGCATTAAATTTGGAATATAGTTGAACTTAGAGAAGTATCAATTTGGTGTTCTGTCCAGTAAATTATTGGAACATATCGTCTCCAGCCGTGGTATTGCTATGGATCTTGACAAAGTGCAGCATATAATGAACTTGTCCAAACTAGAGACGATCTTCGGTGTTCGTGGGTTTGTGGGCCATGTCAGTTATTATAGTAGTATACTTACGTTCTGTAGCCACCAATTATCGACTGGCATAATAGATAGGATGATCTAGATCCTTGTCATCCTTGCATAATAGATAGGATGATCTAGATCCTTGTCATCCTTGCATAATAGATAGGATGATCTAGATCCTTGTCAACCAAGTATATCATATCCATGTCAGTATATCATATCCAATGATTTGCAATGCTTTGTATAAATAAGGCAAAGATAGCATTTTATGCCGTTGTATCTTTCCAAGTAAAGTACATTCGATCCTCAAAGGTTGCCATTTGGATAGTTGTAGTGGTCATTTTACGGGAGATAGTACTGCTCGCAAGGCTTTAATGGTCGAATATTGGTGGCCCACAATATTTTCTAATGCGCACCAATTTGTTCATCGTTATGATCCCTGTCAACGAATTGGTCGACCTACGAGCACTTTTGCCATACTGTTAGTTCTAATTTGGCATAGGCTCTATTTGAAAAATGGGGTATTGATTTTGTCAGTCCCATCACACCAGCATCAAAACTTGGCTAGAAGCGATATATTTTAGTCGCCACGAACTATGTAACAAAATAGACAGAGGCTATTGCTACCCGCCATGATAATGCCAGTACAGTGGCTATTTTTTTATACGAGAATATTATAACTTGATTTTGGTGTCCGAAGGAATTAATTAGCAATCATAGCATCCATTTCCTAAATGCTATCATAGCTGCCTTGACGAACACATATGAGATTAAGCATCATAAAATCACTCCATATCATCCTCGTGCTAATGGACAAACAAAAAAAACCAACGGAATTTTGTGCAAGGTCTTGACTAAGACAATTTCGGAGGCGGGTACCGATTGGGAGACCAAACTCTTTGCGGCTTTGTGGGCATATCGCAATGCATATAAAGTAACTACCAACTCTACTTCGTTTTAACTAGTTTACGGTCAAGAGGCAATTTTATCTATCGAGTTGGAGGTTTGCAGTTTACGGATTACTTTGGATGAATGACTCAATGACAAAGAGTCATTACATTCTTCGTTCACAAAATTGAAAGAATTAGATGAAATATGAGCTACAACTCTTTTCCACATGGAAGCAATTCAAAAATGGAGGAAGAGTTACTATGATAGTAAAATACATCCGAAGATTTTTATGCCCAATGATTTGGTATTACTATATGATAGCCGGTTTAATCATTTTCTGAGAAAATTTTAAGTTCGCTAGTATGGGCTATATTGGGTGATTGAAGGTTTTTCTAATGGGTCTGTTCAATTGGAGGATTTCATGGACCATCGCTTCAGTACTTGCATTAACAAAAACCGATTACAATTATATAATACATAAAACCCGAGACGAGTTTTTATTTTTTTTGGAAGAATGACTTCGAGTGGATACAAGGTAGACCTATATATAATATAAGTGCATTAGGATGTAGAGGTGACTGAAAAGATAGTTAGTAATTATTAATGTATCAGATGGGATGGAGGTGAGAAACGGATAGTATGGGTAACATGTTGTGATGATCACCGGTAGTAAGAGAGTAGGAGTGGGGCTCCAATTAGAGATCATTCTGTGTTGTTGTTCTTGGTTGTTTTTTGAGATTGCTATTTCTTATGTTTCTTACGTTTTTGAGCATAGTAGTTCCAGTTCAGAGTTTGACACAGGGAGCGTCATGGCAATTGAAAGTACAAAGTGAGTTACAAACAAAGAGGACAATGGCCAAAGCATGAGAGCTAGACGCACATCAAAACCACCTTCTATGATAATCGTTACCAATATGGAACTGATGAATTTGGATATCTGCTGGACGCAAAAAAGAATAAAAGACTTTTGAAATTTATAGTTATAGAAGCTGTGATGGCAAAATTGACAAAAGAGTTAACAATGAGAAGTCAGTCACAAGTGTCAATTGAAGATGTTTTAGAATGGATGAGTCAGCAGTAGCATCAATTGGAACTTCAGGATGCCCAGATCTTGAAATTGGAGGCTCAAGTCCATGAATTGGGTGAATATAATGAAGATCTATCAAACCAGTTGAGGAAGGAGTGGATGGACGGATTGAAATAAGAGGAAAATTTGAATTTAGAACCAGAATCGGTAGAACTTACATTCGATAATACAGCAAATGATTAATTGGGTGGATCGGAGGAACTAGTAATTTTATAGAGTTTTTTTAAGTAGTTTTTAGATAGGTATCCATTGTGTATTTGTGAGGATACTGCATAGATAGGAATAGGGCTATATAGAATAGATATTAGTTCATTTTTATAAGATATTGATAAAATAAACTAATAGTCCATAGAATAGTCAATTTAAGAGGACGGATGGTTGATTTAGTTATTAAAAGTAGTTAATTATAAGATTACGGTTAAGATCTGGAAATCAGTAGCAATTATATAAGAATTGTAGAAGTTTGTTGGAGGCCAGACTATGATAGTCATGAGCTAAGATTAAGCTTGGTGCTTCTTCTTTGTTTTTTTTGTTTTTTTTCTATTGTTGAAGAGTAATAGATAGTTTTTGAATACTGAGAAGTGAGTTTGTGGAATAAATCAGAGATTGATTTATGAATTATTGATCATGTAATTGAAGTACTAAGTGATTGAATTATATGAAAAGTTATTAGAAGATTGATTATGGATGGAAGATTATGATTGTTGTTTATTGAGAGTTGTGTGTGTGTGTTTCCACAAAGGAAGTCTATGATTATAAGAATTCAGTAAATTCAAATTGGTTGGAGTGAAGTCTATTATTCATGGTGTTGGATGGAATTTATTGAGTTTTGAGCGGTCTTTTGAGAGTGCAGGGTTGCACATTGTGGTTATCAATTGATAAAGGAGTATTGTTAATGGGAGGAAGCATTGTAGTAATCCTTAGTATTTTAGTGGTTCGGGATACAGTTAATTGTGTGACTCTAACAAGTGAAACTCATGCGCTTAGTCTTTTTCTGTGTTTGAATTCTCTTATACAGGTTTATTCTAGAAGAAATTGTAGAATAAGTAAAAAAACAATCACAATTATCCATTTTGATGTTTGTGGACCTATGAAGATGCCATCAATATGAAGTGCAAGGTATTTTGTCACATTCATTGATGACTTTTCAAGGAAAGTATGGATTTTCATCCTCAAAGCAAAGAATAAGTATTTTACAAGGTTTAAGGAATTTAAGGCACTTATGAAGAAGCAATGTGAATGCAAAATCAAGGTATTGCATACAAACAATAGAGGTGAGTATATGTCAAAGTAATTCAATGATTTCTTAAAATTGTATGATATTGCAAGACAAACCTCTACTCCTTACATTCCACAACAAAATGGAGTTGTTGAAAGAGCAAATCAAACTATTGTGGAGATGGCAAGGAGTATGCTTCATACACAACACCTTGGACATGAGTTTTGGGTGGAAGTAGTGGTGAATGTAGTGTACACAAGAATAAATGTCCTACAAGTGCACTTACAGCAATGACACTGAAAGAAACTTGGAGTGGGAGAAAACCTTGTATTTCTTATATAAAGACCTTTGGATGCATAACATATACAAAGATATCAAATTGTATGAGATCAAAATTTGATGCAAAAGGTACAAAATGTGTGTTTGTTGGATATTGTGAAGATACAAAGGCTTATAGGCTCATGTGTTTGGAGACTAAAAAGATCATCAAAAGTCGTGATGTTGAGTTTTTAGAGCACAAGAGTACTTGTGAGTACTTGGAGATGTGTCCAAGTAGGAGTAATGGTGTGTTTGTGGACACATCTTCAAATTCAGCAAAGAAGGAAGAAGACAAAGACAATGATGGTTATAAAGGTGGAAATGAAGATGAAGAGGCAAAGAAGGTAGACAAGAAGGCCTCTACAATTGCTAAGACCAGCAATCAAGAGCATGAAGATGTTGATGATGATGGTGATGATGATTATAAACCTTTCAATGAGAAAAGATTATCTTCAAAAGAAAAGAAGGTTGGAAGTGACTATAGAGTATAACATGTTGAGTCTTCTTATCTTTTAAGAGATAGAAAATAACGTGGTGAATAGTAGAAGGACCACATTTTTCTTCAAGTAACTAAAGAAAATGCCCATGTTACACTTTTTACTGATCTGTTGAGTTTATGTGATGCAATGAAATCCACGCATGCTATGAAGTAGGAGAATGCCATAGAAGAAGAGCACAAATCACTCATAGATAATGGAACATAGAAATTGACTCAACTTCTACCAAATTGAGCTTCAATTGGTTGTAAGTGGATGTTTAGAACCAAAAGGGATGCAATGGGCAATATTGTGAGGTATAAGGCATGATTGGTTGCCAAAGACTACTCACAAGTTATTGATGTTGATTTCAATGAGAAATTTGCTCCCATTGTCATGTTGTAATACGTCTATATGATGAAAATATAAATGTAGAAGATTTATTAATATTTAGTCATCTTGGGTGTTAGAAGCGGTGGCCAATTCCAGTGCAAATATTGAGAGGCCAGGTTCAGTCACCCTATTACAGTCAGCCGGGGCATACTCACTAGTAATGAAATGCTCCGTTCGATTCCAATAATGGGAGTCAGCAAAAAGAGAAAGGACCAATTCAACGACAAGTGAGCCTGGTTCGAAGAGCCAATTGGATCCAATTTCAGAAGATCTCTAATCTAGGTTCTATTATGGGCCTCTTACCCAATATGAGACCTGACTTGGTCGGGCAACCCAATGTGGTCCAATTATGGGGCTCCAATTCCATTTCAGGCTGTTCCATTCTTTGTGCCATTCCGAGAACGTCCTTTCAGTAAAAAGATCTTTTAAAGGCAAAAAGGGGAGAGAAAGCTCTGTCGACTGTTCCAATTTGGAGAATCCAAGGCAAAAGAATAGGATCTTCTTAGGGTTAAAGGGGAGGATAGGTTAAGAAATGAAGGAGGGAGAATCAAGATTTTAAGGGTCGGAGAGCTAGCTTCACGCTGAAAAAGATAGAGAGTTGGAGGTTTTTTTTTCTTCATAGGGTTTTGGGAAGACTAAGGCAATCATTGCTGAAAGTTAGTGTTATATTGGTGAATTGGATTTTTTTTCCAAAAGAGAGAAAAGGCAGGTACTCTTGATTGTTGATGAAATAGGAGATACTTCTGTGGTTGAAAATCAAAGTTGTCTAGAAGGTTGAGTATGCTGAATGCATGTGTGGTTGTGTTAATCTGACTGTATGGATAGAGGATATCTGCCAACAGTTTAAAGAGGTTTTGGGAGTTGGCAAATTAGAGGTTGTTTAGGATTTCTGTGATAACTAGGAACCTACCGATAGGGATAAGAGGAATATCGGTGAGCGGCCAAGGGACATCGGTGCGGATTGCAGGATAGCCTCACAATCTGTAAGCGTGGTTGAACTGGAACTTCTTGAGCATTCGAAAGGGCTTGCAGAGACACTAGCGATAGATGTTTTACAACAAGTTGGAAGGACTGAATGAAATCACAGCTTGCCGAAGTTCACGGTCAAGGATTTAGGTAATTAATGATAAAAATAAAATAAAAAATATAAAAAAATAAAAATAAAATAAAAATAACAAAAGAGATTGAAGTTATATAGGGTCTCTAGGCATTTTATATTGGAATTAAGCTTTTACATTGCAATACAATATAGATTGTATTTGGGTAGTTAAGAACACGATAGACTGCTTGAGTACTAGCAAAACACTATACTACATCCTATAGCCAGATGCCCAGTGCGTTCTCAAGCAAGATAGCATGTAATACGACATAAGTGGTGAACTCGACGTGAAAGCTTGAGGTGGAAGGTACTGGATTTCGTTTGATTTTATTTTTATTTTTATGGAGAACAAAAATAAAAATTTTGAAGCATCTTTGGGAGGAGTTTCTGGTGGGGTTTCTTCTAAAGGACAAAGTATGCATATGGATCCGTCTATTGCTAGTATGTTTCAAGCCTTCTCATTATCAATGACTCGGTTAAGAAAAATTTAGGATTAAGTTGGATGAAAGTAAGATAAATACTAGCCAAAATGGATGTAAATTCTACCTATAAGTAAGGATGTTGGAAGTGAAAGGCATCTCATTCCACACTTCTCTTGTATTTAACCTTACTGTTTTCCACTTACTTGTATCTTGCTTGTTATGTAACTTCAATAGCCTTTATGAAAAAATGGAGTAAGATTTGAAGGCCACTCAAGGTTCTCAGGCTAATTGGATGTTTTTGAATACCATGGTGAGGTCAAAAATACAAAAATATTAGTCCTTCTAGTAGAAAATAGGAAGACTAGTAGCTAATGTAGTCTTTATAGAAAAGAGGGTGCAAAATTTAGATATATGTTGTAGCACCTTGAAGGTAGTTAGGAAGATAAGACTAAAGCCTCGTGGCTTCTATTAGACACCCATATATACTACATGTGAGCTTTAGTGACGCTCAAACCCTTAATCTATAAGCAAGTTATCCTTGAGGTAAAATATTTTTACTTCACTTTTTAATTATTTACTTCTTATCTTTAAAACTTCATAACTTACTCATAATAATTCGGATTTACATGTTTCTTATGTTATTTTAAAGATAATAAAATTATCTATATAAAAATATACTTTTATTTTTTACTAGGTGAAAACATAGTGAATAGACTGTGACTTAGGTTTGGATGTTGTAATTACTTGATTTCATTTCTTCCACTTGTATTGTGATTGTTCTTCTTAGATTTTTTACCCATTGCATACTTCATTTCATATCATTAATTATAAATTTTTTTTAATTGAGGCCATCTTGTAATTGGAATTGAGGAGTGAAATTTACACTCACAATATATCGACATAAAATACTCAAGGTTCTTATGATCTATATATACTATGACTATACTTGAAGTACCTTTTAGAAAATGAATCTACAATTGCAAGAAGTTCTTTATTATAGATCTCATTGTTAATCTCAATTTTTAAAAATTTCTTCAAATGAAAAGCTATTAAATGGAATTTGTCATCTATTCCCATTTGTGAAAATATTGCACTTAAGTCAAAGTCTGATGCATTTGTTTCCATAAAGAATGCCTTAGAAAAATTGACACAATACAAAGTTGGTGCAATAATAATTTTTTTTTAAAAAAATAAATAATGCTTTGGCTTCTTTATTCTATCTAATTTTGTCTTTACAAGTCAAAGGTGTAAGTAGAATTGCTACTTGAAAAAAGTTCTTAATAAAGATTTGATAATAATTGACAAAGTCCAAAAACCATTGCACATATCTGACTGTTTTTGGAATCTTTCAATCTATAATAGTTTGAACCTTCTTTGGATCCATTATAAGGCCTTCATTGGAAATATCAACTTGAATAGTATCCAATACACACTTTTCCATCTTTATGTATAATCCTACATCTCTTAGTTTTTATAACATACAAAAAATATGAACTTCATACCCTTTTGTGTTTTTAGAATAGATTAAAATATCATCCAAATAACAAATGACAAAATCATCAAGAAACTCATGAAAGACATCATTCATTAGATGTTGAAAAGTAGCTTACGCATTTGTGAGTCCAAAAGACATGAAATTATATTCAAAATATCCATACCTAGTTTGAAAAGGAGTCTTCTATTTACATCCTTCTTTGATAGGGACTAGATTATATGCTCTTCATAGATCTATTTTTATTTAGATCTTTTCTTGATTTAGTTGATGAAAAAATCCTAAAATAAAAGGTAGAAGATACCTATTCTTCATGGTGATTTTGTTAAGTCCTCGATAATCAACACATCTATAGAGATTTGTCTTTTTTCTTTACAAATAAGATAGAAGCATCGATTAGAGATTTAGAATGGCGTAGAAAGTTTTTAGTCAAGTTTTCATTAATGTATTCTTTGAGTACAGCCAACTCATTTTGATATAGCCTATAGATTGGCCCAAATGGTAGTTGAGTTCTTTCTTGAAGATCGATGGTACAATCATAAGGACGACGCTTTAAAAAAATATTTACATTCTTCTTTTCAAAAACATTCTAGCAATCTTTATACTAGCTAGGAATACCACTTGATATCTTCTCACCATCAGTAATGGATATGACATACATAGCAAAAGATGGCCCTTCATTTGTAGCATGCATAAAATCTCTCACACCTACCAATAAGGATTTGAATATACTAGACTTATGGATTTCTATTTGTTTGGTAGGACCTTGGACTAAAGTATAGAAGAAATGAAGATTATGAAAAATTTAATTTATTTGAGGGTTATATCTTCCTAACAATGATAATCCTAAAATGATTGGGTTAGAAGGATATTTAATCATATTAAATATGACTAAATTATTATGACTACTGGTTGCTACTTCTATAAGAATAATTTCAGGTATAACATCTCCAAAAGAAAATGAATGTCCATCTATTACTTCTACATGTACAGATTTGATTTTCTTAAGTCAAAATATATTTTAATTTTTGACAAAATATTCATCTATAAAAACAAGATGAGGGTCTTGAATCTAATAAGGCTAAGATTTTGTGACTTTTCAGTCCTAAATAAACTTCTATTATAAAACAAGATAAGGGATCAGAGGAGAAAATAGGACCTTTATTAGATGTTGCATATGATTCAAGTTGCATGGTTCCTATTATAGCTAGAGTAACTCATTTTTCAATACATTGTCTTCGTTGGCAATCATGCTTGTTATTTTGTAATTACGTTGTTTCTTTGGACAACATTGAGTAGTATGTTTAGCTTCTCTATAATATAAGCATAAGCCGTCTTGATATCATTAACTCTTTTCATACTTTGTAAAGAGTTTAAAATATACTATATCAATTTGAATTGATATTTACTTTGTTAAATAATTTTTTAAAAAATTAAGAGTTCCCGTCATTATTTGATTTTTTCCTCTCTAGCCATATCTTTGTTCTTGACATCTTTCAATTAATTGATTGTCACATGCAATGGCTTAAAAAATGAATTGTTTTAAAGATTCTATCTTTAATATTATCAATAATAAGTCTAAGACATTATCTTTCAATTCATATCAAAATTGATTGATAAGGGCTTTATCATTCTTGTCTATGTCGCAAGCAAGATTTTGGAATTGAACAACAGAGATGGTGGCTGACCATGATCTTTGTCGTAAAGATAAGAGCTTAGTCTTTGCTAGTCTTTCTTGATTACTTTCTCCAAATGTGGTCATAAATACTTTTAGGAATAAATTCAAATCATAAATGAGTCGCAAATCTATTTCTATTAAAGGTACATACCAAGAAAAAAACACTTCCTAATAGAAAAGTGCCTATGAATTTGAATTGAATAAATCCATCAGGATATTGAAAAAGATGCAACGTTAGATAAAGCTTGACTTATTGCAAAAATCTTTGAAATTTTGATCTTTTCTATCAAACTTCTTAGGCATATTAATCTTTATCTCTATCATACTTGTAGAAGCAAAACTCCTTGGATTTGGTTGTGAGGTCGATCTACTTGCTTCCTTCAATTACACAACTTCTAGTTGCATACTCTGAACTTCTTCCATATATGTAGGCATAGTACTTCTGTGATTCATGTTGAAAATATATAAGATTTCAAAATTACATGATAATTATTAAATTAAAAAATTTAAATTATGAAAAAAAAAATTATATTTAATTAAAGCTTATTTAGTGTTGTTAAGGTTTTATTAAAATTATTTATTATTTTATTAAAATAAAAATTTTGTTATTACAATTTCTATTCTATTTTTTATAGCTAGGTGTCCAATATATTCTCAAATAAGACTTCACATAATATGACAAAGTATAATTTGGTGCACATTAAAGAAGGAAATGAACGAAAGACAATATTTCATATAAAGTACGGATATTTTGAATATGATGTCGTACCTTTTGGATTAATAAATACTCTAGCTAATTTTTACTATTTGATAAATAATATTTTTTGAAAATTCTTAGATAAGTTTACTATGTATTATCTTTAGAATATTTTAATCTATTCTAAGACTTAAAAACATGAAGAATATATAAGATTAGTCTTTCAAAATTTATAAGATGCAAGATTATATGCAAAACCAAAAAAATGTATATTCCAACAGTCAAAAGTAGATTTTCTTGAATATATCATATTTAATGAAGACCTATTGATGAACCCAAAGAAATTTCAAGTATAAAGGGCTTTTCAAGATTTGAAGGTAGCTTATATTATAACTCCAATCATAATGTATTTAGATTTTACAAAAGTCTTCTATTTAGAAACTGATGCTTATAACTTCTATAGGGAGTTGTACTATCACAAATAAAAAAAGATAGAAAGCTCTACCTATTGGTGTTCTATTTTAGAAAATTTTTAGTTATAGAAATTAATTATAAGATTTATAATAAATAGCTTTATACAATTATAGATTCATTCTAAGAATGACATCACTTGCTACATGGTGCTATATATCTTGTGACTTTTTATAAAAATTACAAAAATTTGGAATATTTTATGTAAGACTTGATTTTGAATTTCTACCAAGCTTATTTGAATATTTCCTTATTTTTTTTTATTTTGTGATTATATATTGACAAAAGAAGAAATAAAGACTATCAAATGCTTTATCAAGGTAATTATATGTTATTCCAAAGGCTAAATGAAGTAATGAAGGCAAGGAATGGAAAACTTCATTCCTATTGGTTGAAGCCCATGCCGAATGGGCTTCAAGGAGGCTGCCCGAGGGCTTATTAGCAATTAGGGTTCTTTTTTCGAAGGCATTTGGAGATTATAAGTAAGATATGTAAATTTTAGGGTTTGGGATATAATTTGTATACAAAACTTAGAGGGTTTGGAGTTAGGGTGAAGAAGTTATAGCCGTTTGAAGTTAAGGTGTTAAATTAAGACATACTGTTATTCTTTTGAAGATACGAGGAGTCTTAAAGCAGCTTTTGGAGATCGGAAGGTGCGACTGGAACGGTGATTTCAAGGCCTACATCCTTTATGAAAGAATTATTGCTTTTAGAATTCATATAAAGGAGTTATAAGGAATTGAAGGCGGCACTTCCAAATCAAAGGTAGTAAGTAAGCGGTTTTATTTGTAGTAATGGTTGGAGCCATAACTTGAGTATTCGGACGAATTTTTGGCTCAAACTTTTTGAAGAATGTAAATTTTTGTATTAAGAAGCTATACATACAAATTTCGTGGCATTTGAGCTTATATTTTGTGAGATATAAAGAAAATTGCACATAGGTATATGAAGACAATGGTTTGAAGCGACTATTAGGGTTTTCAAAATATCTCAAGATTTGAAACGAATTTGCGGTTGAAAATTGTTGTAGAATTTAATAAGAATATATTAGTACCTTATATAAAATTTGAGTTTTTTTGGACGGTCGGATTAGGATATATGAGATGTTGAAGTTTGGAAAAATCTCCACATAAGAATATACAAGGTTTTAGAGGATTTTATCATATTTTGGGTGTTGTTGGTTACTTGAGGCTTGTGTATTTGGTATAATTGCTCAAAAAGGGAAAAATTATATATAAACTTAGGGCTTTCTTTATTTTCAAGCTTGATTGAATAATTAATGACAGCCAGAAGCCTAGTGTTTTCTTGAGGCAAACTCTCTCTACTCCGACACTGTCCCAGTTTTTATGTATTAAATAACCGTAATCAGTTCCCACTAATGCGGGTACTGAATCGATGGCCCATGAAATCCTCCAATTGAAAAAATCCATTGGAAAAATCTTCAATCACCTGATATGGCCCAGGCCAGCGAACTTGAAATTTGTCTAAAAAATGATTAAACTGACTATCATACAATAATACCAAATCATTGGGCATAAAAATATTCGGACGCAGTTTACTTTCATAATAACTCTTCTTCCATTTTTGAATTTCTTCCATGTGAAAAAGAGTTGTTGCCCGTATTTCATCCAATTTCTCTAATTTTACCAACTAAGAGTGTAATGACTGGTTGTCACTGAGACGTTCATCCAAGGCAATTTGTAAACTTTGAACCTCCAACTCAATAGGTAAAATTATTTCTTGTCCATAAACTATTTGAAACGAGGTAGTCTTGGTAGTTACTTTATATGCGATACGATATGCCCACAAAGCGGCAAAGAGTTTGATCTCTCAATCGATACCCGCCCCCAAAATTGTCTTAGCCAAAACCTTGCACGAAATTCCATTGGTCTTTTCTGTTTGCCCATTTGCACAAGGATGATATGGAGTAGTTTTCTGATACTTAATCTCATATGTGTTCGTCAAGGCAGCTATGGTAGCATTTATAAAATTGATACCGCAATTACTAATCAATTCTTTCAAACACCCAAATTGACTTATAATATTCTTGTAAAGAAAGGTGGCCACTATATTAGTATTATTATGGTGGGTAGCAATAGTCTCTGCCCATTTTGTTACATTATCCATAGCGACTAAAATATACCGCTTCTGGCCAAGTTTTCACGTTTGTACGATGGGATTGACAAAATGAATACCTCATTTTTTAAACGGTGCATGTGCCAAAATTGGTACTAATGACATGGCTGAAGTGTCCATGGGTCGACCTCTTTGTTGATATGGATCACAACAACAAATAAATTAGTGTACATCAAAAAACATAGTAGTCCACCAATATCCTGCCATTAAAGCCTTGCGAGTAGTGCTATCGCCCACAAAATAACCACCACAAATATCCAAATAGCAACCCTCTACTATTGACTGTACTTTACTTGAAAAGATACAATATCTTAAAATGCTATCTTTGCCTTGTTTATACAAAAGATCATAAATCATCGTGTATGGGGCACTTTTCAGAATGAGTCGCTTCTTAAGCTTCTCAGTGAAAGTCGGCAAAAAAGTGTGGAAGGTCAAAAACTGAATGATTTCACTATACTCGGAGAAAAGCACATCCACTACAAATAATTTGGCATCAAAAAGAGCATCAGGGACAGGCTCGTTGCAAAGAATATTAGACAATTGGGATAAATGATCAGCATTTTCATGTTTCTTTCCAAGTTGTATGATAATCGTAAAATTAAACTCTTATAGAAGTAATACTGATCGGGCAATGCATCCACTCAATTGAGGCTTATTAATCATGTATTTGAGGGCATCATGAATATAAATGGATGTCCGAGTAAATAGTATCAAAACTTCTTAACCAATTATATTATGCCCAACGCTTCGTCTTCAATAGTAGTATAATTACGTTCGGTAGCCACCAATTACCAACTGGCATAATAGATAGGATGATCCAAATCCTAGTCATCCTTTTGACTTATCACCGATCCAATAACCACATTGGATGTATCAATGTACACATGGAAATGCTCCGTCCAACAAGGTGCCACTAATATTGGTGCAGAGACCAATTTTGACTTTAATGCCTCAAAAGCCATGGTACACTCTATGGTCCACAAGGCACTAGTCCCATCTAATAGAGGTTTCTACAATAATTTTGTTAAAAGTTGACACATAACTGCAAACAAATGAATAAAGCGGCAATAATAACTTACATGGTTGATAAAACCCTCAAACACCGAAAACCGTCTCTGGTCTAGGCAAGTTCATTATATGCTGTACTTTGTCAAGATCCGTAGCAATACCATGGCTGGAGATGATATGTTCCACTAAATTTTTTGGACAAAACACCAAATTGACACTTATCCGAGTTCAACAATATTCCAAACTTAATGTACTGAGCCAAATATTTGCCCAGACAATTAAGATGATCTTGTTTTGTACTGAATGCATAAAAGTCATCTAAAAAGATTTTTATAAATATCCAGAGATAGTCTTGGAAGGCATGAGTCATAAGTCTCTAAAACATGGCTGGGACATTTCATAACCCAAAAGGCATCATGCGATAAGCAAATGTGCCTCAATTCGTAATAAAGGTTGTCTTGAGCTGGTTTTTCGGTGTCATATTATATGCTATCTTGCTTGAGAATCCACCGAGCATCTGACTATAGAAGATAAAATGATGTTTTGCAAGTATCCAAGTAGTCTAATGGATTTCAATCATCTAAATACAAATTATTTCGGATTTAATTACAAAAGCTTAATTCCAATACAAAGTACTTAGAAACACTATTTTTAATAACTTTAAGATATTATAAGCACAAATTCTTTTGTTATTTTTTAGTTTTATTTTATTTTATTTTTATTAGTATTATTTTTTATTATTTTATTTTATTTTATTTTATTTTATTTTTTTTTAAACCCTAATCTTAAACAGCAAGCTTCGACAAGCTGAAATTCTCAATCTAACCGTCTGATTGTTGTAAAACTTCTACTACTAGTGTCTTTGCAAGTCTTCTAAATGCTCAAGAAGTTTCAATCCAATCCAACTTGAAGATTGCAAGAAAATGCCATAAATCTACACTAATGTTCCTTAATCGATGCATTGAAAGTTGATGACGAACCTTGACTTACAATTTCTCCTTCTCCAACTGTTAATTCTCATTCAAACCTTGTGTACAGCTTCACCTTAAAGTCTTCTACTTACCACGTCAAAATTCACCTTATTCCAACTGATAGATGGTTAGATATTATAAAAACCTTAAACAATCCCAATATGCCAACTTCTGATCCCTCTTTACACTAATGATCAAATATCCTCTATCTGTACTATTAGATTAATACAAATTTTTGCATGCACTTGGCATACTCAACCATCTAGACATCTCTAAAATTTCAACTACAAATGTTTCTTCAATTTTATAAAACATTCAAGAGTACTAGCCTTAACTTTATTATAAAAAATCCAAATCACCAATACAAACAAAGACTTTGAATAACGATTGCAAAGACTTACCAAACCTTATGAAAAACCAAGTCCTACACCTTTCGAAGGAGCTTGAAGCTAGCTCTCCGATCTCAAAATCCCGATCTCCTAATGCCCTTGTAGAATAAGTAGTTATTTGCTGATTTGTAGATACTTAGTTTATAGTGTAAACAGAGATAGATGACTGTTGGAAAGGTAGTTCAGTAGTTAAAATAGATGAATAGTTAGGAAAAGCAGTTTTCATTAGAGATGTAGCAGTTGGTATCTTGTGGTAGGATAAGGAGGATGAGAGAGAGGAAGAAACGGCCATTACTGTGATAGTGTAAGCCGGGGTAAGCTTGGTGCTACCTCTTTTCTTTTGTTGTTATGTTCTTTGAAATAAGAGTATTGAGAGTTTCTGAATATTGTGAAGTGAATCATGGAATGAAAGTGTGATTAGAATTATATGTTATTGAATGAGAAGAAGAGAGATTGAATGCTGAAATCTGAATGTAGTTCAGCAGAAAGAGTGAATCTGTGGTTGTGTGAAACACTGTAATGTGAATGGTAGTTCTGTGTGAAGAATTCCAGTAATTGGAATGAGGGTAATTGTGTGCTGAAGCTGTGATGTTGCGGTATTACAGTTAGAGATTATAAGAGTGAAGATATATTGGTGGAAATAACAGTTATTGGTATGACTGAATTGTTATAAGGAAGAGATTGATAAGGTGAAAGGAGAGATTATAGTTTCCTTGTGTGCTTAGACAATGGAAATAGAGACGATACATTGGAGGTAATTAATTGTTTGACCCTAACGTGAACGCTTAAGCAACTAGTCACTCCCCGTGTTCGAATTCCCCTATACAGGTTTATTTTGGGAGGTTTCTTTCGGAATAAGTAAAATGATCAACCACATTTTGGCGCCGCTACCGGGGAGTGATAATAGCTTTGAGTGTTAGGAATTAATTACAAACGTGTGAGAAAATGGGCAATGGAAGATGATTTCAGTAGTGTTTGAAGAAAGATTATGGTTAATAAGAACGAGAGCATTGCATCGAGGAAATTAAATCAGTTGAGAGAAAGGCAGGGAAGAGCGCAAGGAAGGAACTTGCATAGAGAGGAGCAAGAACGTAATCTTAAAAGGAAGCATCGACAGAATTGGATTAAATCATGGTTGCAAGCTTGTCGACGCATCCGAACATATCAAGAACCGAACAGACTGTTAATTCTGCAGTCATATGTACCGTTAGAAAAACTGCCAAGAACACTCACGGGAAATTTTATTAACATTCCAGTGGAAATCTTGAGGCTGTTAATTGAAAGAGAAGGAGGCATAGAAGTATTTGGTACTCCATTGGGTAATTTTCCAGTAGAAGGTACCGCTGAAACGAGCAATAGGGGCTCTGCAGATTGGCATGAATTGGTCGCCAATAAAAGCAACTATATCGTATTTCAAAATCTGACTTTTTCACCTTCAAGTCAACCAACAAAACTATTTGCGGAGAATAACATTAAAGCAAGGACCGCTGAGAGCTCGGTAATTAGAGTAAGGGAAAGCAGAGATTATTTTAAAACAAATTTCAGAGGAACAAAAAATTCAATGGCGGCAGGAGGACCAGCCGTTCCGATTGCAGTTCAAATGGGTACCTTGGGCGATCGTACGACTAGCGTCGCACCATTACTTATTTTTCGTGGTTTTCCAGGTACGGACCCAGATCAACATTTGTCTCAATTCTTGACGGCGTGTGTAGCCAATAATGGAAGGACAGAAGACATTTGGCTGAGATGGTTGCCAGCGACACTAAAAGACACAGCATTCGAGTGGTATAACCGCCAACCTGTAGGTCAATTTATCAATTGGGAGACATTAAAAACGACATTTTTAGCCCATTTCCGACCAATTGGTTTTGAAGAACGTCTTCGAGAAAGATTAATGAACAACAGAATGGTACCACGGGAAGCGATACAGTCATATTATGGTCGTGTAGCAGATATACTTCGAAAATGGCCAAATAACCAAATGTCAGAATCGTTTGTGTTGTCCATATTGGTTAATGGATTACACCCACCAAAATTGAAGATGTTTGTAAAGGAGGCCCAATCAGCTACCATTGCAGCATCTCTTGAGCGAGCAAAAGTATGGGAGGAATGTCATTACGACCAGCACTTAACTGTTGGTGCCACGATGATTCTATCGTAAGGCGGTTATCAAATGACAAATTGGAATGACGCATCGGAAAGTTATCCGGGAAGGAGTGATTATGGTACAATTCCACAGTGAATAGTGAATGCCGTTCCATTGCAGGCTGTACTACCATCATCATCACAACCGTATGTGCCTTATTCTGCGTATCAAAAACCAATACCTATGAGAAAATTGACCAATGAATTGGTATCAAGAGATCCCAATGAGTCATTGCTGTTAACATTAACAAAGAAAATGGATGAATTGGCTGTGAATCTGGCCAAGGATAAAGAGAAAAGGCATAAACCGACCAATATGCGACCCAATGTTTGGTGTAGCAATTGTAAGGGACAAGGTCATTTGGTAACCGAATGTTCTTCACCACTCCAAATGATGGTTCTATGTACCTTTTGTAGGGGTAAGCATACCACTGCCAATTGTTGGAACTTAAGGAAACAACAACAAGTCGGACAACAGACCATGAGTCAACCAACTTCGTGGGATGTAAATCAAGTACAAACGAATAATAGGTTCGGCTGGAATGGAAATCGAGCGAATAAACAAAACAGGAATTATTCCAATTTCTAAAACTCTGAATTTTACCAAGAAGGTGTATCCAATACCCATGGCTTGGGGCTGAATCAGCAAGGATATCATCAATATTCAACCATGCAGAAGCCAATGTCAAAATCTACAGTACCAATGGGTCAACCAGGATCCTTCACTCAACCGACATGGAATAGACCGAGCCGTTATATACTAGTAGAGACACCCAATATCCCTGAAGGAGCTGGCAGAAAACCACTTCGTTGCTATCGGTGCAGACAAATCGGACATTATGCAAGTGAATGTCCTAATCCAAGAGCAAGTGATGATTATGCCTCAATATGTGGAAATTGTAAGCAGTCTGGTCATACTTATCAGCAGTACAACGCGGCATTTAATTATAATAACCGTGACCAGCAGATGTAAACAAGCCAGTCAGCAGAGGACAAAGGTCCTCTTCAACGGGACTCACCAGAACATCGTGTCGAGGTGGTCAACGCAGTGCTTACCAGGGGCCAACAAAAAGGCAAGAATCCAATTCAGGACCTGGATGACCCAATCGAAGTAACAACAGTAGCGCCGTCCATGAGGCGAACTAAACCAATACCAGTATTGGACCGTATTCCAATATTGAAACCTCAACAGGACGAGGAACCCAATTCAGTTTTATGTGCCAATTTTCCGGGGACATCAAGATCAATTCCAAATGACCCCATCCCAATACCCGCACAACCCAATATAAGCTCGTACCTATTGAAGGAACCTTTAGTGGTAGAAGAGTCGACTAAAAGGAAGGAATTGCTGCCGAACAGAATCAAAACAAAACCAATGAAATGCAAAAGAGCATTGGGAGTTACTCTCAATATGCAACCCTACGACATATTGAAGGATTTGAATATTATCCAGCCTTCAATTACAATGAAGCAACTTTTGGCTGTAGCACCGGAATGTCGATCAACATTGAATTCAACATTAGTATGGCCAAGATCCCGCACTAAAGAAATACATGAAATTAGCCTAAACCCAGATCCGGAAGCACCAACAATTGATGTATCAATCGATGGAGTTTTAATTCCAGGGGTACAAGTCGATAGTAGCTCCACTGTGAATTTAATGAACGCTGATACAATGGAAGACTTGGATCTAAAGCAATTGCTCCCTACGACATTAGTTTTACGAATGGCAGATCATAGTCGGGTTAAGCCGATGGGAATCTTGCGCGATATTGCCATTGTAATCGTGGGATTGACATACAAAATTGATTATGTTATATTTCGATTACAGAGTTCTATGTTATCGTATCCCATTTTATTGGGCAGACCTTGGTTGTATCAAGCCAAGGCTAAGAACGATTGGGGCCGCGGCACATTGACAATTGAAAAAGGCAGTGACCAGATTATTCTACAAATGTACCCGGTACAATATCACGGAGAAACCCCATTGCCCGAATCAGAATTTACATCGGATAACGAGAGTCACTCGATTGAGGAAGATGACGATGCTATAGTTTCACCGTAATTTGGAGCAGGTCAAACCCCTTCAACAACCAAGGGTGGAGTCTACTAATGTGGTGGCCCCGGTGAATATTTACTGCATCAGGAGGATGCCTCTAACTCGGATCATGTTATTACCGAATGGACGATCCGATATGATGTCAATCATGTGAGTGCAATGCGGTTAGATATGAGTCACGAGCAGTTGCAGTCTCCTTCGCACGATGACGGGCCAATAGGCGAATTTAAATCGGCGGCTGTGGAAGAACCTGTTTTCCAGACTCTGAACTTAGGCACCCTTGATGCGCCCCAGAATATAAAGATATACAAGGGTATTCAAAGTAACGAATTGAGTCAGTGAAAAGCATTCTTCCTCTGGCATAAATCGTCCTTTGCTTGGACGTATGCAGATCTGAAGGGTATTCCAGAAACGATGTGTGAACATCGTATTACATTGGTTTCGGATGCTACACTAGTTCGTCAAAGACAACACCATCTCAACCCAAAATATTCCTTGATGGTAAAGGAGGAATTGGACAAATTATTGCGCATGGGATTCATTTATCCGATTCCGTATAGCAAATGGATCTCACCAATGGTAATGGTACCTAAGAAAAATGGCAAGATTAGAATCTGTCAAGATTTTTGGAAACTCAATGCTGCTACCAAGAAGGATTATTTTCCTCTACCTTTTACGGATAGTATATTGGATGCCGTAGCAAGACACAAATGTTATTCATTTTTGGATGGTTTTTCGGGTTACAATCAAGTCAAAATTGCCAAGGAAGATCAGTCTAAGACTACTTTTACGACAGATTAGGATACATTTGCATACAAAGTGATGCCATTTGGATTATGCAATGCACCAGCCACATTTCAAAGAGTGATGACACAGGCCTTTCAAGATTATTTACGAGTGTCAATGGAAATATTCTTAGATGATTTTTGCACGTTCAGTACGATAGCCGATCATTTGAACTGTCTGGGACGATGTCTGGACCAATGCCATAAGTACGGTATATCAATGAATTCAGAGAAGTGTCAATTTGGGGTCCCCTCTGGAAGACTCTTGGGCTACATAGTGTCCAGCCGCGATATTTCTACGGACCCAGATAAAGTAACTCGAATATTGGCTTTATCAAAGCCAAAAACGGTGTCAGAAGTACGTGGCTTTGTGGGCCATGTCAGCTATTATCGACGTTTTATTCACTCCTTTGTGGTACTATTTCAGCCATTGACAAATTTGCTAAAGAAACCACTATTGGATGGATCTAGTCCCATATGGATGGCAGAATGCAATGTTGCCTTTGAGGCCTTAAAGCAAAAATTGATGTCTGCACCAATACTGGTTGCTCCATGCTGGACGAAACCATTTTAGGTTTATGTCGATGCATCCAACATCGCGATTGGATCAATGTTGAGTCAGAAAGATGACAATAACTGTGATCATCTAATATATTTTGCGAGTCGACAATTAATTATGGCCGAACGCAATTATAATACTACCGAGTGAAAAGCCCTCGAAATGATTTACTCTGTACAAAAATTTCGCCATTATCTACTGGACTACCCGTTTGTGTTCCACGTTGTTGTATTACGTACTTTCCTGCTCAAGAACGTGCCGGGCATCTAGCTGTAGAAGGTAGTATGGAGATTCACCAATAGTCAAGCAGTCTATCAGTTTTTGACTGTTGGAATATAAACGACTGCAAGAATACATCGTAATTCTATACGGATGCCCTTTGACTGCTCGTCGAAGTCCTTTTTGTCCCGGTTGGTAGGTCTCTAGACATTACAGAGAATCCCGAACAACCCAAACTGCTAATCTTGGACACCGCTTTATACTCACGATCTTGTATCCACTGACTCTTTCGTTAGATTAACCCAATAAATTTCATTCACTCTGCATACTCAATCCTATAGACACCCTTTTAATTCTTTATCACAGACGTAACTCAATTTCACAAAACAGTCAAGAGTAATCAAACCCACTTCATTAAAAATCTCGATTCACCATTACAACACTGACTTCAGCAACGATTGCCTCAGTCTTCCCAAACCCTATGAAGAAAAAAAACCCAATTCTCAGTCTTCTTTCCCCGCCCGAAGCATGAAGCTAGCTCTCTCGATCCTTCAAAAAAAACCCCCCCAAAACTTATTCTCTCCCCTAACCTTATCCTCTGAATTTCTTCAATCTTCTGTCTTGGATCCGGAATTGGCTCCCACCGTCAAAGCTTGGATCCGAAATTGGTTCTCGTCGTCAGAGCTTTCTCCCCCATTTTTACCTTTAAGAGATCTTTTTATCGAAAATAACGTTCTCTAAATCAGCACAGAGAACAGGACAGCCTGAAACAAAATCGAAACCCTGTAATCGGGACCACATTGAGTCGCCCGACCAATTCAGGTCTCATATTGGCTAAAAGTCCAGTAGTAAGACACGGATGTCCCCATAATTCGATCCAATTGGTCCTTCATATCAGATTGGCTGAGGCCCGTAGTAAGACCTGGATTTTCCCGTAATTAGACTGCATTGCGTTGCCCGACCAATTCAGGTCTCATATTGGGTAAGAGGACCCAGATTGGATTCTTGAAATTGGATCCAATTGGCTCTTCGAACCAAGCTCACCCGTCGTGTGAATTGGTCCTTTCTCTTCCTGCTGACTCCCGTTATTGGAATCGAATGGAGCATTTCAGTATGCCCCGGCTGACTGTATCGGAGTGACTGAATCTCGCCACTCATTATTTGCACTGGAGTTGGTCGTTGCTCCCAATATTCGAGGTAACTGAACATTTATAAAAGTCCCCTTTCTTTATATTTTTACGGTATACTCGTGTTACAACACCACATCCACCCCCTCTGAACCTGTGCATCCTCCGGTATGCACCAATTTATCCAATTACTGTTTGATTCAGAATATATCCTCTACGTCTTTGTCCAGTTCGTCTTTGTCACCTTCATTATCCAAATCACTTTTATCTTCTTGTTGCGGAATCTCTATACCTTCATTAAGGTCTTCTATATTCATCTCCGCGTTGTCGTATTACGTGCTTTCTTGCTCGAGAACGCGCCGGGCGTCTGGCTGTAGAAGGTAGTATGGAGATTTGCCAATAGTCAAGCAGTCTATCAGTTTTTGACTGCTGGAATGTAAACGACTGCAACAATGTACCGCAAATCTATATGGATGCTCCTCGACTACTTGTCGAAGTCTTTTTTTTTGCCCCAGCCGGTAGGTCTCTAGACGTTACAGAGAACCCCGAACAACCCAAACTGTTAATCTTCAATACCCCTTTGTACTTACGATCTTCTATCCACTGACTGTCCTGTTAGATTAACCCAATAAATCTCATTCACTCCGCATACTCAATCCTATAGACACCCCTTTAATCCTTCAATCACAGACGTAACTTGATTTTATAAAACAGTCAAGAGTATTCAAATCCACTTCATTTAAAAATCCCGATTCACCATTATAACACTGACTTCAGCAGCGATTGCCTCAGTCTTCCCAAAACTCTACGAAGAAGAAAAATCCAAATTCTATGTCTTTCCTTCCCCGACCCGAAGCATGAAGCTCCTCTCTCTAATTTCCTTGATCTTCCAAAAACCTCCAATGAAAAACCGAACTGGTAACCTTGCAAAAGCTTGAAAACTCGCTCCCCCCCCGATTCCCCCGAAAAAAAAACCTCCCCCCTCAAAACTATATCCCCCCCTAACCTTATCCTCTGAATTTCTTCAATCTTCCGTTTTAGATCCAGAATTGGCTCCCACCTCAAGCTTGGATCCGAAATTGGCTCTCGCCGTCAAGCTTTCTCCTCCGTTTTTACCTTTAAGAAATCCATTTACCGAAAACAACGTTCCCTGAAACGGCACAAAGAATAGGACAGCCTGAAACAGAATCGAACCCCGTAATCGGGACCACATTGAGTTGCCCGACCAATTCAGGTCCTATATTGAGAAAGATGCCCGTAGTAACCTGGATGTTCCCGTAATTGGGTCAAATTGGTCCTCGCGTCAGATTGGCTAAGACCCGTAGTAAGACCTGGATTTCCCGTAATTAGACTGCATTGGGTTGACCGACCAATTCAGGTCTCATATTGGATAAGAGGACCCGGATTGGATTATCGAAATTGGATCCAATTGGCTCCTCGAACCCGTCGTGTGAATTAGTCCTTCTCTTCCTGCTGACTCCCGTTATTGGAATCGAACGGAGCATTTCAGTATGCCCCGGCTGACTGTAACGGAGTGACTGAACCTGACCACTCAGTATTTGTACTGGAGTTGGTCGATGCTCCCAATATTCGAGGTAACTGAATATTAATAAAATTCCCCTTTCTTTTTATTTTCACTGTATACTCGTGTTACAACATGACAGCATGTCTTTGTTTAAATATTTTTAATCGCTTCCCTGTAATTGGTATTTTCAATTTTGTACCATCTAACCCCCGTAATGAGTAAGTTGCATTATCATGAACAGTTGTTACTACATATGGTCCAAACCAACGTTTTGAAAATTTCCGCAAAGTACTATGTTGATTATTGAGACTATTGTCATAAACAAGTACCCAGTCACCTTTCTCGATTGCTTTAGGTCTCAATCGATGTTGCTCGTCGAATCGGGCCTTGTTTCATAACCTTGCTCTTTTTAACCTTTCCAATGCTATCTGCACAACTTCCGATCTTTGCTCCAATTGTCGAATCCTAATAGCCAGAAGTTCTTCTCTTGACAATCCATCTTCCCATAATAGCATACTCCAAGTAAGTACCTTTTCTTCAATCGGCATAATTGGTTTTCGACCTATCATAAGTTCTACTGGCATATATCCTGTCACCGAACTATGTGTTGTTCGATCAGCCCATAATGCAAATGACAAAAGCCGTGGCCACTCTCTAACTTTCCCATTACAAGCTTTAACTAATGTTTTCACAATCGGTGGGTGACCGCGTTCGCTTTTTGCATTCCCTTCTGAACACTGATTGGTTCTTCCGCCTGCTGGCTTGTTTCTCCTGGTCCCCATGGAAGTGCCAATAAATTGCTCCTCGGTTTTGGTAGTATTGGAGATGCTATCGTCTTCCCTTTCTCCGGCAATGGTTGACTCAACTCATAAACTATTGCAGACTGTATATAATTGGAACACAGAAGCGTTGCAATTCTACCTGACCTGTGCTTGTAACTCAACTCTTGATGAATTCTGGTGGCCATGTATGCTGCCCAATTGAACACCATACCCTCGAAGGAGCCTATTATCGCATATAATAATCGTTTAGCCATATACGTCGTATATCTATTTAATCCCAACCTCTTCTGAACGAAGCGCATTCACTCCATCAATTCTGATGTAAGTGCATCCGCCGTCCGCCATCTTTGATTCTTTTCTAGCGACGTCATACCTCCTTTAAAATAACTCCCCGGATTGAAGTCTGAAGATTCTTCTACGCCAACCGCTAACTCTCCTATTGGTAACTGTAATGCCTTATGCAAGGTATTCTCATCAATTCCCAAAGTCCTCCTTTTTACAACACTCGAACCATCCTCAGGATCATAGTTCGTCAAGTATTCTTCCTATAGTTCTACATCGATTGATGGTAAATTTTTTGCCGCTCGTAGAAAAGGATATAGCTGCGCACTTCTAAAGTCCTTCTACCGCGTTGTATTCTAGCAAATTTCTAACCGCGTGAGTTCCATATTTGTGAGTATACAAAGAGAAAGCTCATCCATATTATTCCTTGACCTCACCCTTCTACCCTCTTCCTCCTTCTCCGAGGCTCTCTTCACCTTCTCCCTCGACATTATAAAGCTCTGCGTATTTGCACTAATACTATGATTTGCCGTGAACTCTCCACTAACAAACTATGCTTCAACAATTCTAGACAAAATACTGAAGGCAGCTATACAGAGTGCCCCTCTCCTAATTGTTTAACTAGTTATGAAACAAGAATCCCTAATCTTGATTTTTGATGTTCTAATACACTAATCAACTGCTGTCATTTCCCTCTGATTAGATACTTATGATGGCAGGCAAGTCATCATGAATGACACGTCTGCCTCCTCCAATCTTGATAAACCCGCCCCCGGGTTTATGTATAATATAGGGTTAATCGGTTTCCATTGATACGGGTTGTGAATTTGGTTCTCGTGAAATCTTCCAATTGGACGGAACCATTGGGAAAGGCTGCCAATATGCGATAGGGTCCATGCAAGCGAATTTGAAATTTTCCGGGAAAATTGTGAAAACGGCTTTCGTACAACAGGACAAGATCATTGGGCATAAATGATTTTGTGCGGAGTTTACTATCGTAATAACTCTTCTGACGGCACTGAATAGCTTCCATGGTCATCAAAGCCGAAGCCCTAATTTCATCCAATTTTTCCAATTCTGTTAACTGATATTAGAGAGATTCTTTGTTACCCAACCGTTCTTCCAATGCAATTCTTAAACTGAGAACCTCCAATTTTATTGGTAAGATGGCCTCCTGCCCGTATACCAATTGAAAAGGTGTGGAATTGGTCGTTACTTTATACGTAGTTCGATATGCCTACAATGCTGCAAATAATTTAGTATCCCAGTCGGTTCCCGCTCTTGAAATAGTCTTTGTTAAGATTTTACAAAGGATACCGTTGGTCTTTTTGGTTTGCCCATTGGCACGTGGATGATAAGGGATAGTTTTTCGATGCTTGATCTCATACTTCGTTGTCAATGCTTAAATGGTTGTATTAATAAAATAGGTTCCTCGATCACTAACCAATTCTTTCGGACAACCAAAACGAGTGATAATGTTCTCATATAAAAATGTTGCTACAGTAGTGGCATTATCAGTTTTTGTTGCCGTAGCCTCCGCCCATTTGGTGACATAATCGGTGGCTACTAAAATATAACGTTTGTGTCCATTCCGAGAAGCAGGTGCAATTGGTCCGACGAAATCAATACCCCATTTTTTGAATGGTGCCTGCGCCAAAACTGGTACCAATGGCATTGCAGAAGTTCCAGTAGGTCGACCAATTCGTTGACAAGGGTCACAACGACGAACATATTTGTGAGCATCCGAAAACATTGTTGGCCACCAATAACCAGCCATTAAAGCTTTACGTGCGGTGCTATCACCTGCAAAATGTCCTCCACAGCTATCCAAGTGACAACCTTCCAATATGGTACACACTTCACTTGGAAATATGCAACGTCGTAAAATACCATCCCGTCCTTGTTTGTATAATGCAGCTCCAATCATGGTATACGGCGCACTTCTTATAATCAGACGCTTCTTTAATTTTTCATTATAAGAAATTGGAAAAGTCTGAAATGTGAGATATTGGATCAGGTCACCATATTCGGGTGTAATAACCTCCACAACGAATAATTGTACATCCGGAAGGGCATCGTTTATCGGATCATTACCCAGTATATTAGATAAACGGGACAAGTGATCTGCATTGGCATGTGTCTTGCCAGGGCGAACATTAATTATAAAATTGAATTCGTGGAGAAGTAACACCAAACAAGTAATTCGTCCGCTCAATTGGGATTTATTTATCATATACTTAAGCACATCATGATCAACGTTATATATACCGTGAAAATATAAAAAAAGGGGACTTTTATTAATGTTCAGTTACCTCGAATATTGAGAGCAATGACCAACTCTAGTGCAAATACTGAGTGGCTAGGTTCAGTCACCCCGTTACAGTCAACCGGGGCATACTGAAATGCTCCGTTCGATTCCAATAACGGGAGTCAGCAAGAAGGAAAAGGACCAATTCACATGACGAGTGAGCGTGGTTCGAAGAGCCAATTGGATCCAATTTCAAGAATTCAATCTGGGTCCTCTTACCCAATATCAGACTTGAATTGGTCGAGCAACCCAATGTAGTTTAATTACGGAAAAATCTAGGTCTTACAACGGGCCTCAGTCAATCTGACACGAAGGACCAATTGGATCCAATTACGGGGACATCCGAGTCTTACTACTGGACTCTTAGCCAATATGAGACCTGAATTGGTCGGGCGACTCAATGTGGTCCCGATTACGAGGTTTCGATTCTGTTTCAGGCTTCTGTTCTCTGTGCCGTTTCAGGGAACATTGTTTTCGGTAAAAAGATCTCTTAAAGGTAAAAATGGGAGAGAAAGCTCTAACAACGAGAGCCAATTTTGGATCCAAGCTTTGACGGTGGGAGCCAATTTCGGATCCAAGACGGAAGATTGAAGAAATTCAGAGGATAAGGTTAGGGGAGAGAAAAAGTTTTGGTAGTAGTTTTGAAGGAAGGGGAGAGCTAGCTTCATGCTTCGGGCAAGGAAAGAAGACAGAGAATTGGGTTTTTTTTCTTCATAGGGTTTTGAGAAGACTAAGGCAATCGTTGCTAAAGTCACTGTTGTAACAGTGAATCGAGATTTTTAATGAAGTGGGTTTGAAATCTCTTGACTATTTTGTGAAATTGAGTTACGTTTGTGATAAAGAGTTAAAAGGGTGTCTATAGGATTGAGTATGCGGAGTGAATGAAATTTATTGGGTTAATCTAACGAGACAGTCAGTGGATACAAGATCGTGAGTATAAAGCGGTGTCGAAGATTAGAAGTTTGAGTTGTTCAGGGTTCTCTGTAACGTCTAGAGACCTACCGACTGAGACAAAAAGGACTTCGGTGAGCAGTCGAAGGACATCCGTATAGATTTATGGTGTATTCTTGCAGTCGTTTATATTCCAACAGTCAAAAACTGATAGACTGCTTGACTATTGGTGAATCTCCATACTACCTTCTACAGCCAGATGCCCGGCGTGTTCTCGAGCAGGAAAGCACATAATACGACAAAAGTGGTGAACCCGACGTGAAAGCCTGAGGTAGAAGGTATTGGATTTCAGTTGATTTTATCTTTATTTTATGAAAAACGAAAATAAAAATTTGAAGGATTTTTGGGAGGAGTTTCTGTGGCGGATTCTTCTAAAAGACAAGGTATGCACATGGATCCGTCTATTTCTAGTTTGTTTCAAGCCTTCTCATTATCAATACAGCAACAGCAAAGCAATGATCGAAAGGAAGCTTTGGCAACCAAAGCATTGCAAGCAGTGGTCAATAAAATTGATCAATTTGATGGGAGGAATATTTCAAGGTATTTAAGATGTTATGTTCGTGAAATGGAATTAAATCGGGTTTCTGAGAAGAAAATGGTTGCACTATTTGGACTTGCTACGATACCGGAGATAAGGAACCACATTACATCGATTACGGATCATTGTGGAAATTCATGGGAAGATTTTTCACATGCATTGAAAGACAAATATTTCTTAGAAGATGCTGATCGCGGTACTAAGAAGCTGTTTCTGGGATGGATTGAACGGCCCAATAAGAATTTGCAAGCAACAGAGCTACTAAGGGAATTTGAGAGGCAATACTCTCAATTATCGAAGGTAGAAAAATTGACATTGGAGCCGAACAAAGTTGATCTATTTCTTCAAGCTTCTAATGGAGAATTGCAAGGGAAATTAGAACTCCTTCTTGAAGACAAAGAAGAAGATGAAGGATTGACAACGAAGTAGAAGAACGTTGAAGATGCGGTGGGGTTGCTTACAAAAAAAGAAAGGAGGAAGGATAGGAGCAATATTCCAAAAACAGTACAAGCACCCAAAGCTCCAGCATGTACAACACCACTGACAATGCCTACAGTTCAACCTTCGACATTCTTGTCAAAGAAAGCAGATATGGGGATGGAAGAAATTATACGAGGAATGCGAGATCTTCAAATCAAATAGGCAAGACTTGAACAAAATACTTCTACAAATAATTCAAAGAATGTTTCAAAATAACGATATGTACAAAGATGCATTTGGTGTGATGACGCTTCATACACTAGAAAAGATTGCAATGAATTTAATAATATGATACGGCAGGGAATTATATGCTAAAAAGAGGAGAAGATAGCATTGAAAGATAGGGAGGATCTTCTTCAAACCAATTTTGGCAAGGGAGGAATGAGAGCATTGGTTTAAGATTACCTAAAAGAGCATGAAACAGCAGCACGAGAAAGTGCAAGTTATGGTACTAGAGTAGATGATGAAATTGGTGGAAGTACGGAAACTAGTGAGTTTTGGGCTTCTGCCGTTTCTACAATGCAAGAAGAGAAATTACCTCGAGAAGCGTTATTGAAGACTGCAGCTACAATACGAGGTAGAACAGGTTGGGAGGATTCTGTTGAGTCTCTTTCAGTTCATGCATATATTGCTAAGAGCCAACATGAAGCTTTGATGGATGAAAAGAGACGAGAAAATTTTGATGATACTAGAGAAGGAAATTCTTCTAAGAGGCAAACTTGAGGAGACAAGGCTCAGGAGGCAGCTTCACAAGAATTGCTTGTAAAGGATACCTCAGCATCATTGGGAGAAAAAACAAAGGAGAGAAAAGATAAGGGCAAATCAATTGCTTATAAGCTACTTTCTGACATTGAAGCGGCAACAAATTTGAAAGGGGTGTTGGAGGAACGTATATTAAATGCTAAGGTGGAATTCACATTGAAAGAAGTCTTGGAAATTGCAAAGAAGGAGTTTCATGATGTTATCATTGACAGCATTAAGCGAAAGAGGTAATTAATGGGTGAAACTTGAATGAGTCATGCTATTGATGCAAGAATATATAAAGATGAAGAAGAGGTTGATATTAGTTACAAGCAACCAACAAATGAAAAGAATGGGTATAATCAACGAATACGTTTCGAAGATTATAATGATAAGGAAATGGAAGCTTTGAGCCATTATACTCGAAATCATTGGGCAAGGGCAACTACTAAGGTATTGGTGAAAGTAGGAGATATAAAAGAACCAATAGTTGCTTTAGTCGACCATGGTTCTGAAATAAATCTCATGTCTAAAGATCTTTATAAGAAGCAAAAATGGCCAATAGATATGGAACATGGATGGGCAATACAAGTAGCTAATAACACACGGGGCGAATTATATGGAGCCTGTCTAGATGTCAAAATTCGGATTGGGGATGTTGTGATGGAGCAACATTTCTTTGTTCAAGATACAACATCTTATCCATTGATTTTAGATCAACCTCATATTACGGCAACATGGATGGAAACAAAAGTACTTGACGATGGTTCTGCTTATGCAAGGGTACGTAGCGAGGATGGGAGGAAAGCTGTACAATTTCTAACAGTACCTCCTAACCATGAACGGAATCGAGATATGTTGAGGGAGAAACCAATGCCAAAGATTGTTGAAGGATTTAAGGATTTTGGAGAGGTACCACTGTAAAGCGAGATTATGGAGGTACAAAAGAGGAGGTACTCTTGTGAGATGAAGGTGCCTTTGATGCGAGTTTTATTGGTATATTGGAAAATAGAAATATTATGTATAAGAAAGTTGGTGATTTTAAAAGAAAAGAAAGAAAAAGATTATATGATATTGAAGGACAGTTACACAAGATAGGTACATTGCAAGATGATGAGAGGATTTTGGGTGTTTATGAAGAAAATGGACTGGAAAATTTATTGGAATTGATTACATCTATTGGGTTAGGGGATAATGATAAGATTGTTGAGATTCATTCAAGGGAGGTTTATACCATACTTGAATCTTTTCAAGCACCAGAAGTCACTATAGAAGCGAGATATAAAACGGCATATAAGAAGGTAAAGCCTGTTGCCGGACCATTACCAGAAGATTCTAAAGAACAAATGGGAGAAGCATCAAAAGAAGTAAGTTTAAGAGATCTAATGAGTATTAGACATCAGTTTACTAAAGAGACTTTTGAAGAATTGAAGATTGGTTCTGATGGTTCTTTATTGCCGGAGGAAATTACTTGCTTCAAAAAGATGTTGGCTAAATAAGGTAGATCGTTTGCTTTCGAATTTCATGAAATTGGGTGTGTGGATCCAAATATTATAACACCTATGATTATCTTCATTGTACCACATGTACCTTGGAATCTAAGACCGATTCCAGTATCGAGGGCACATTTACCTAAATTGGTTGAGCTATTTAAAGAAAAGATAAAGATGAAAATATTGGAACCCTCATTTGTGCCGTATTCTAGTCGATGGTTTACGGTACCTAAGAAGAATGGGTCACTACGGTTTATTGAAGATATGCAGCCGGTGAATGCTGTAACTGTTAGGAATGCAAGAATTGGACCTATTGTGGATGAATTTGCTGAGGCGTTTGCTGGAAGGGCGATCTATTCAATGGGTGACTTGTATTCAGGTTATGATCAATTTCAACTTGTCGAAGGAAGTAGAGATATGACAACAATGAGGACACCACTTGGATTGGTTAGAATGTGCACTCTTCCTCAAGGTGCGATTAACTCAGTTGCACATATGATGAATGGGATGAATAAGGTATTGAGAGATTTTATTTCGGAAAAGACTATGTCTTTTCTGGATGATGTTCCTATAAAAGGGTGCAGAGAAGGAGACAAGGATGAAACTTTAGATACGAGGGGGTGTTGCAAATATGTTGTTGATCATATACAAGATTGTGAAAAGATTTTAACTCGGCTTGGAGAAGTTCATCTTACATTATCGGGTATAAAGTCCGTATTTGGAGTACGAGAGGTTGTGATTGTTGGACATTTATGTGGATCTTACGGAAGAAAACCAGATCCGACTTAAGTTGATGCAATTGGAAGGATGAAAGAGGATTGTGATTCTTTAACAAAGGTTCGCAAGTTTTTAGGTGCATGTATATTTTATCGAATCTGGATCCCTCATTATGCTCACATAGCGGATCCATTATATGAACTGTTACGCAAGGGCTACCGATTTAAATGGGAAGAAAGGCATATTCAGGCAATGCAAAGATTGAAGAAATTATTGATGTTGCCTCCAATATTGAGGAAGGTTGATTATAAGTGCAATAGACCAGTGATTCTTACTATGGATGCTAGTCCAATTGCCATTGGATGGGCTGTGGGTCAAGATGATTCAAATGGAAATAGATTTGCAGTTCGATTTGGGGCTAAAATTTTAAGTATTCGTCAGCGTGCATATTCGCAAGTCAAAAGAGAACTTTGGGGAGTCATTTCGGCTATGAAAGCTGAAAAGGACTATTTGATTGGGGCAGTAGTAGTAATTGAAACAGATTGCTTGCCATTGCTTGGAATGATTACTAACTGTTCAACGACAATATTGCAATGTTGAGATGGATTGCTTATATTAAGTCACTAAATCCAAAATTTAAGCATATTACTGGGAAAGACAATTTAGTAGCAGACATGCTATCTCGAGCAAGATACGAGAGGGATGACGAATTGGTTGAAGACATTGATGACGTCGGATTGAAATTCTATTCAATATCAAATCTCAACAGAGAAGACAAGCTATTTCTTGGAGAATCTTATGAAGGAGAATTATTGGATATTGGTCATTACTTGAATACCTTGACTAAGAAATTGGTCTACAAAAAAATTCAAACAAATAAGAAAAAAAGCATATGGATTTTTATTTCGAGATGGATTCCTATGGAAGAGACCGAAGAAAGGAATTGGGATGCCACGACGAGTGATAGGCTAGAGGGAAGAAAAACTAAAATTATTAAAGGAGTTTCATGATAGTTTATGGGTAAGGCATAGAAGAATCTGGACTACTTTTGCTTAACTCAAGGAACGATATTGGTGGAAAAATATGTATCGAGATGTGCTTTCATTTATAGAGTCATGTGAAATCTGTCAATCGTATTCTAATATCCGACATCGAGATGGTCTTCATCCTACGTATCCTCTGGCTATTCATTTTAAATGGGTTGTTGATTTGATTATTATGCCAGTTGGGTTATGACAGATGAAATATTTGGTCTTAGCTCCTGAAGATTTATCAAATCAAATAGAAGGAAGAGCATTGAGGACAAAATCTAAATAGATATACAACGTATATGGCTAAACGATTATTATATGCGACAATAGGCTCCTTCGAGGATATGGTGTTCAATTGGGCAGCGTACATGGCCACCAGAATTCATGCAGAGTTGAGTTACAAGCACAGGTCAAGTAGAATTGTAACGCTTCTGTGTTCCAATTATATACAATCTGGAATAGTTTATGAGTTGAGTCAACTATTGCTGGAGAAAGGGAAGATGATAGCAGCTCTAATACTACCAAAACCGAAGAGCAATTTATTGGCACTTCCATGGGGACCAGGAAAAACAAGCTAGCAGACAGGAGAACCAATCAGTGTTCGGGAGAGGGGTCCAATGGTTCAGAGAGACAATTGACTTTGGAACAGGAAAAGAAGACGATGAGTGACCAATTCAGAGTGAAAACAGAGGAAATACAAGGGGAGATCAACACTCTGAAGGAGGTTGCAAAGAAATTGGACGAAGAATTGGTCAGCGTTCGACAGCCACAAGGGTCAATTGAAGGTTCAATTGGCAAATTGGAATAGAAGATGAAGCAACAACAATACCAATTAGAGGCAAAAGACACCCAAATTCTGCAATTGGAAAGTCAAGTCCGTGAATTGGGAGCACTTAATGGAGATTTAACAGCCAAATTAAACATAGTACCAATAAATGTATCAGACGGGAAAGACGAAGAAGTGACTTTAGAATTGTAATCAGTAGCTATGAGTATGGACAATGCTAAGGAGTCATCAGTTCTTGTTTCGAACTGGTTATTTGCAAGAACGCTGCACAGTTAGGAGTGGGGCTATGTAGAATAAGTAGTTATTTGTTGATTTGTAGATACTTAGTTTATAGTGTAAACAGAGATAGATGACTGTTGGAAAGGTAATTCAGTAATTAAAATGGATGAATAGTTAAAAAAAGCAATTTTCATTAGAGATGTAGCAGTTGGTATCTCATGGTAGGATAAGGAGGATGAGAGAGAGGAAGAAACGGCCATTACTGTGATAGTGTAAGCCAAGGTAAGCTCGGTGCTACCTCTTTTCTTTTGTTGTTATATTCTTTGAAATAAGAGTATTGAGAGTTTCTGAATATTGTGAAGTGAATCATGGAATGAAAGTGTGATTAGAATTATATGTTATTGAATGAGAAAAAGAGAGATTGAATGCTGAAATCTGAATGTAGTTCAGCAGAAAGAGTGAATCTGTAGTTGTGTGAAACACTGTAATGTGAATGGTAGTTCTATGTGAAGAATTCCAGTAATTGGAATGAGGGTAATTGTGTGCTGAAGCTGTGATGTTGCGGTATTACAGTTAGAGATTATAAGAGTGAAGATATATTGGTGGAAATAACAGTTATTGGTATGACTGAATTGTTGTAAGGAAGAGATTGATAAGGTGAAAAGAGAGATTATAGTTTCCTTGTGTACTTAGACAATGGAAATAGAGACGATACATTGGAGGTAATTAATTGTTTGACCCTAACATGAACGCTTAAGCAACTAGTCACTCCCCGTGTTCAAATTCCCCTATACAGGTTTATTTTGGGAGGTTTCTTCTAGAATAAGTAAAACTATCAACCACAGCCCTCTTCCTATTCCTCTCTTTTATCTTTAGCTCCGTGAAGTCTCCTATTTTTCTGCCTTGGACTCCGAATTGAAACAACAGACTATGCTTCCATAGAATTCCCGCCTCTAAGAGGATGTTTCCATGAAAAGGACATTTTTCTCTAAATGGCAGAGAGAACGGAATAGCTTGAAATGGAACCGAAGCCTCCATAAACAAACCTCATTGGGTTGCTCAATTGAGTCAGGTCTTATATTGGATAAGAAGCCCGTAACAGGACTTGGATTGGATGTCCTTGTAATTGGGTCAAATTGGCCCTTCACATCAGGGTCACCCAAATGTTGAATTGGTCCTTTTTTCTTTTATCGACTCCTAGTAAAAATGGCTTGGACGTATTCTACGCAATTTACTAGAGAACCTTGAGGTCCTCGATTTATCTCCCCAATTTTTTTCTTGGCTTAGGATCTGCTGATCTTGATTATTGAAATTGAATAGAGCATTACATTGCTCATAAGTATGCCTGGACTACTTGCAATTTCCACACACTAGCGCGTAATCGTCACTGGCACTGGGATTAGGACATTCATTAACATAATGACCAATCTATCTGCAACGAAAACAACGAAGTTATTTTCTTGTACCTCCCATCAGGCATATTGGGTGTCTCCACCAGTATATACCTACTAGATTTGTTCTATGTAGGATTAGAAAATGATCTTGGTTGTCCCATTGGTACGGATGATACTTGGTTCGATGATGTCGGTGGAACATATTGCTGATGTCACGTACAATGGTATAGCATGTAATGAGGTGACATTAACTGGCCCCTGAATATTGGCACTGGAAGTGGCCACTATTTCTAACATCTAAGATGAATAAATATTAATAAAATCTTTTTTATTTATATTTTCACCATATAGTCATGTTACAATACGACATCCACCTCCTCTGAACTTGTGCATCTTTTGGTATGCACCAAATAACCTAGTTGTTGTTTGATTCATAATATATTCTCTAAGTCTTCGTCTAAATCCTCTTCATCACTTTTGTTATCCAAGTCAAATTCATCTTCCTGTTCAGAAATATCTATGTTCTTACTAAGGTCTTTTATATTTATTTCTGTGTATCTTTGTTTAAATATTTTTGTTTCCTTCCCTACAATTGATATTTTTAATCTTTTTCCATCTAACTTCCGCAATGAATAAGTTGCATTATCATGAACAGTTGTTACCACATACGGTCCAAACCATCGTTTAGAAAACTTCTTTAAAGTACTATGTTGATTGTCCAAGCTACTATCATAGACCAAAATCCAATCACCTTCTTCAATTGTTTTAGGCCTCAATCAATGTTGCTTATCAAATCGTGCCTTATTTTGTAACCTCAATCTTTTTAACCTTCCTAATGTTATTTGCACATCTTCTAATCTTTGCTCTATTTATTGTATTCTAATAGCTAAAAGTTCTTCTCTTGTCAATCCATCTTCCCATGGTAGCACACTCCAAGTAGGTACTTTTTTTCAATTGGCATAATTAGTTTTTGAATTGTTATAAGCTCAATAGGCATACATCCCATTACTCAGCTATGAGTTGTTCAATGAGCCCATAATGCAAATAAAAAAAGTCATGGCCATTCTCTAACCTTTCCATTACAAGCTTTAACTAATGCTTTCACAATCGGTAGGTGACCACGTTCACTTTTTGTATTTCCTTTAGGATTATAAGCAGTAGTCTGTGATAGTTTAATTCCACATCTTTCAAAGAACTTACGAGCTTTTTGTGCATTTAATTCTCCACGATCTGCAGTGATTTTTTCTACACATCTGTAGTAGAAAATAACATCTTTAAGCAAAAATCTACAAATTCCTTCTATAGATTTTATTCTCAATGCTCTTCCTTCTACTTGATTTGATAAATCTTCATGAGCTAAGACCAAATATCTCATTTTTCATAACCCGATTGGCATAATAACCAAATCAACAACCCATTTAAAATGAATAGCTAGAGGATATGTAGGATGAAGACCATCTCGATGTCATATATGAGAATATGCTTGACAAATTTTACATGACTCTACAAATAAGAGCATATCTTGATACATATTTCTCCGCCAATACCGTTCCTTAAGTTTAACAAAAGTAGTCCAAATTCCTCTATGTCTTGCCCATAAACTATCATAAACCCCTTTAATAATTTTTTTTTCTCTTCTTTATTGCCTATCACTCTTTGTGGCATTCCAATTCCTTTCTTTGGTCTCTTCTAAAAGAATCCTTCTTGAAACAAAAATCCATATGTATTTTTTCTTATTTGTTTAAATTTTTCTATAGACCAATTTTTTTGTTTAGTCAAGGTATTCAAGTAATGACCAATATCCAATAATTCTCCTTCATAAAATTCTTCAAGAAATAGCTTGTCTTCTTTGTTAAGATTTGATACTGAATAGAATTTTGATCCAACATCATCAATGTCTTCAACCATTTCGTCTTCTCTTTCATATCTTACTCGAGATAGCATGTCTACTTCTAAATTATCTTTTCCAGCAACATGTTTAAATTCTGGATTTAATGACTTAATATAAGCAATCCATTTTAACATTGGAATATCTGGCGTTGAATAATTAGTAATCATTCTAAGCAATGGCAATTACTCTGTTTCAATTACTACTACTGCACCAATCAAATAATCCCTTTCAGCTTTCATAGCCGAAACAACTGCCAAAGTTCTCTTTTGACTTGCGAATATGCACGTTGACGACTACTTAGAACTTTAGCTCCAAATCATATTGCAAATCTATTTCTACTTCAATCATCTTGATCCATAGCCCATTCAATAGCAATCGGACTAGTATCCACAATAAGAATTATTTATCTATTATAGTCATAATCAATTTTTCTTAAAATTAGAGGTGTCACCAATAACACCTTAAGCTTCTACATTGCTTCACTATGCTTTCTATTCCATTTAAATTGATAACCCTTACGTTGTCATATTACATGCTATCTTGCTTGAGAATGCACTGGGCATCTGGTTGTAGAAGATAAAATGATGTTTTGCAAGTATCCAAGTAGTCTAGTGGATTTCAACCATCTAAATACAAACTATTTTGGATTTCAATATAAAGCTTAATATCAATACAAAGTGCTTAGAAATACTATTTTTAATAACTTTAAGATAATATAATCATAAATTCTTTTGTTATTTGTTAGTTTTATTTTATTTTTTTATTTATATTATTATTTTTTTTTAATTTTTAATTTTTAATTTTTTAATTTTTAAACCATAATCCTAGATAGCAAGCTTCACCAAGCTGTAATTCTCAATCTGATCATTTGATTGTTGTAAAACTTCTACCACTAGTATATTTGTAAGTCTTCTAAATGCTCTAGAAGTTTCAATCCAATCTAATTTGTAAATTACAAGAAAACGTCCTAAATCCACACTGATATCCCTTGACCGCCACCTAGAAAGTTGATGACGAACCTTGACTTACAATTTTTCCTTCTTCAATTATTAATTCTCATTCAAACCTTGTATGCAACTTCATCTTTAAGTCTTCGACTTATCACGTCAAAATTCACCTTATTCCAACTGATAGATCGTTAGATATTATAGAAACCCTAAACAACCCCAATATTCCGACTTCTAATATCTCTTTATACTAATGATCAAATATCCTCTATCCGTACTATTAGATTAATACAAATTTTTGCATGCATTTGACATATTCAACTATCTAAATATCTCCAAAATATGATCCGTAAATGTTTCTTCAATTTTACAAACTAGCCTTAACTTTATTACAAAAAATCCAATTCACCAATACAACTACAAACTTTGAGCAACGATTGCAAAGTCTTCTTTAATCTAATGAAACCAAGTCCTACACCTTTCGAAGGAGCTTGAAGCTAGCTCTCCGACCCCAAAATCCTGATCTCCCAATACCCTCTTCTTTTTCCTCCCTTTTTCCTTTAATTCCATGAGGTCCCCTATTCTTTCATCCTAGACTCCAAATTGGAACAGCAGACCGCGCTTCCATAGAATTTCCACCTCTAAAAAGATCTTTCCATAGAAAGGACATTTCTCCCGAAATGGCATAGAGAACGGAACAGCTTGAAATGGAATTGAAGCCCCTATAATCAGGACCTCATTAGGTTGACCAACCGAGTCAAGTCTCATACTAGGTAAGAGGCCCGTAACAGGACTTGGATTGGATGTCCCTGTAATTGGGTCAAATTGGCCCTTTGCATCAGGATCACCCAAATGTTGAATTGGTCATTTTTTCTTTTGTCGACTCCCGGTAAAAACGGCTTGGACACATTCCATCCAATTTACTAGAGAAACTTCAGGTCTTCAATTTATCTCCTCAATTTTTCCTTGATTTTGGATCTCTTAGTCCCGATTATTGAAATTGAATGGAACATTACATTTCAGATAAGTATGCCCCGACTACTTGCAATTTCTACACACTGGTGCGTAATCATCATGGCTCTGGGATTAAAATATTCACTAGCATAATGACCAATCTATCTGCAATGAAAACAACGAAGTAGTCTTCTTGCACCCTCCATCAGGCATATTGGGTGTCTCCATCAATATATACCTACTAGGCTTGTTCCATATAGGGTTAGAAAATATTCCTGGTTGTCTCGTTAGTATAGAGGGTACTTGGTTCGATGATGCCGATGGAGCATATTGCTGATGTCACGTATGGTGGTATAGCTTGCAATGGGTTGACATTAATTGGCCTTTGAATATTGGCACTGGAATTGGCCACTATTCTTAACATCCTAGATGAGTAAATATTAATAAAATCTTTTTCATTTATATTTTTACTATATAGTTGTGTTACAACACAACATCCACTCCCTCTGAACCTGTGCATCCTCTGGTATGCACCGAATAATCAAGTTGTTGTTTGATTCATAATATGTTTTCTAAGTTTTCATCCAAATCCTCTTCATTATCTTCTAATGTCCTTAACTTGCGTAATTTCCTTTCAATACTATATAATCTTTTTCTTTCGTTTTTTTTAAAATCATCAACTTTCTTCTATATAATATTTCCATTCTCAAAAATACCAATAAAACTCGCATCAAAGGTACCTACATCTTGCAAAAGTACCTCCTCTTTTGTACCTCCATAATCTTGCTTTATAGTAGTACTTCTCCAAAATCCTTAAATTCTTCAATAACCTTTGACAATAGTTTCTCCTTCAATATATCTCGATTTTGTTCACGATTAGGATGTACTATTAGAAATTGTATAGCTTTCTTTTTATCTTCACTACGCATCCTTCAATAAGCAGAACTAGTATCAAGTACTTTTGTTTCCATCCGTGTTGCTGTAGTATAAGGTTGTCCTAAAATCAATGGATAAGATATTGTATTTTGAACAAAGAAATGTTGTTTTGTCGCAAAATCTCCAATCCAAATTTTAGAGATGTTGACAAGCTCCATATAATTCGTCTCATATGTTATTAGCAGCTTGTATTATCCATCCATGTTCCATATCAGTTGGTCATTTCTGCTTCTTATAAAGATCCTTAGACATAAGATTTATTTCAGAACCATGGTCGACTAAAGTAACAATTGGTTCTTCTATATCTTCTACTTTCACCAATACTTCAGTACTTGCCCTTCCTCAATGCTTTTGAGTATAATGGCTTGAAGCTTCTATTTCATTATTACTATAATCTTCAAAATGTACTCGTTGATTATACCCATTCTTTTCATTTGTTGATTGCTTGTAACCATTATCAACCTCTTTTTCATCTTTATATAATCTTGCATCAATAGCATGCCTCATTCCAACTTCATCCATTAATTGCCGCTTTTGTTTAATGCTATCAATGATAACATCATGACACTCCTTCTTTGCAATTCCCAAAATTTCTTTTAATGTGAATTCCACCTTAGCATTTAATATATGTTCTTTCAACACCCCTTTTAAATTTTTTGCGACTTCAATATCAGAAAGTAGTTTATAAGCAATTGAATTACCCTTGTCTTTTGTCTCTTTTGTTTTTTCTTCCAATGATGCTGAAGTATCCTTTATAGGCAATTCTTGTGAAGCCGCCTCACGAGCCTTGTCTCCTCGAGTTTGCCTCTTAGAAGAATTTCCTTCTCTTGTATCATCAAAATTTCCTCGTCTCTTTTCTTCCATCAAAGCTACTTGTTGGCTTTTAGCAATATATGCATGAACTGAAAGAAACTCAATAAGATCTTCCCAACCGATTGTACCTCATATTGAAGATACAATCCTCAATAACGCTTCCTTAGGCATTTTCCCTTTTTACATTGTAGAAATGGCAGAAGATCAAAATTCACTAGTTTCTATACTCTCACCAAAGTCGTCATCTACTCTAGTACCATAACTTGCACTCTCTCATGTTGCTATTCCATGTTTTATTAAATAATCTTGAATCAATGCTTTTATACCTCTTTTGCCAAAATTGGTTTGAAGGAGATCCTCTATATCCTTTAATGCAATCTTTCCATCTTTCCAGTAAATAACTCTTTGATGTACCATATTATTAAATTCATTGCAATCCTTCCTAGTATGTGAAGCATCATCATACCAGATACATTCTTGTACAGATCCTTGTTTTGAAACATTCTTCAAATTGTTTGTAGAAGTATTTTCTTCAAGCTCTGCCAATTTGATTTGAAGATCTCGCATTCCACATATAATTTCTTCAATCTCCATATCTCCTTTTTTCGATACAATTGTTGAAGGTTGAACACTAGGCATTGTTGATCGTGTTGTATGTACTGGAATTTTAGGTGCTTATACTGCTTTTGGGATATTACTCCTATCCTTCTTCTTTTTTCTTTTTGCAAGCAAATCCACCACATTTTTAATATTTTTCCACTTTGTTGTCAATCCATCATCTTCTTCTTTGTCTTCAAGAAGCAACTCCAATTTTCCTTGTAATTCTCCAACAGCAGCTTGAAGAAATAATTCAACCTTGTTCGGCTCTAATGTCAATTTTTCTACCTTCGATAATTGAGAATATTACCTCTCAAATTTCCTTAGTAGCTTTGTTGCTTGTAAATTCTTATTAGGCCACTCAATCCATTCTAGAAATAGTTTCTTAGTAACATAATCAATGTCCTCCAAGAAATATTCGTCTTTTAATGCATGTGAAAAAATCTCCCATGAAATTCCATAATGCTCCATAATTGATGTAATATGCTCTCTTATCTCCGGTATCGTGGCAAGTTTAAATAATTTAACCATCTTCTTCTCAGAAACTCGATTTAATTCCATTTCTGGAACATAACATCTTAAATACTTTGAAATATCCCTTCCATCAAATTGATTAATTTTATTGACCACTGTTTATAATGCTTTGGTTACTAAAGCTTCTTTGCAATCATGGCTTTGTTGTTGCTGCATAGATAATGATAAGGCTTGAAACATACTAGCAATGGACAGATCCATGTACATACCTTGTTGTTTAGAAGAAATCCTACCAGAAGCTCCACTTGAAGCTCCTCCTAAAGCTCCTTCAAAATTTTTATTTTCATTCTCCATAAAATAAAAATAAAAATAAATGAATTCTAATACCTCCCAACTCAAGTATTTCACGTCGGATTCACCACTTATATCGTATTACGTGCTATCTTGCTTGAGAACGCACTGGACATCTGGCTGTGGAAGATAAAATGATGTTTTACAAGTATTCAAGTAGTCTAATGGATTTCAACCATCTAAATACAAATTATTTTAGACCTCAATGCAAAAGCTTAATTCTAATACAAAGTGCTTAAAAACACTATTTTTAATAACTTCAAGATATTACAAGCACAAATTCTTTTGTTATTTTTTAGTTTTATTTTATTTTATTTTTATTAGTATTATTTTTTAATTTTTTAATTTAATATTATTTTTATTTTATTTTATTTTTTTAATTTTTAAATCCTAATCCTAAACAACGAGCTTCGGCAAGCTGAAATTCTCAATTTGATCGTCCGATTGATGTAGAACTTCTACTGCTAGTGTCTTTGCAAGTCTTCTAAATGCTGAAGAAGTTTCAATCCAATCTAACTTACAGATTGCAAGAAAATACCATAAATCCACACTGATGTTCCTTGACTAACACCTAGAAAGTTGATGAAGTATCTTGATTTATAATTTCTCCTTCTCCAACCGTTAATTCTCATTCAAACCTTATATGCAGCTCCGTCTTTAAGTCCTCGACTTATTACGTCAAAATTCACCTTATTCCAACTAATAGATCGTTAGATATTACAGAAACCCTAAACAACTCCAATATGTCGACTTCTGATACTTCTTTACACTAATGATCAAATATCCTCTATCCGTATCGTTAGATTAATACAAATTTTTGTATGCACTTGGCATACTCAACCATCTACACATCTCTAAAATTTCAACTGCAAATGTTTTTTCAATTTTACAAAATAGTCAAGAATACTAGCCTTAATTTTATTGCAAAAAATCCAAATCACCAATACAAACACAAACTTTGAACAACGATTGTAAAGTCCTACCAAACCCTATGAAAAATCAAGTCTTACACCTTTCGAAGGAGCTTGAAGCTAGCTCTCCGACCTCAAAATCCTGATCTCCCAATACCCTCTTCTTTTTCCTCCCTTTTCTCTTTAATTCCGTGAGGTCCTCTATTCTTTCGTCCTAGACTCCAAATTGGAATAGCAGATCGTGCTTCTATGGAATTTCCACCTCTAAAAAGATTTTTCCACGGAAAGGACATTTTCTCCAAAACGACATAGAGAACGGAACAGCTTGAAATGGAATTGAAGCCTCCATAATCGAGACCTCATTAGGTTGACCAACCGAGTCAGGTCTCATACTGGGTAAGAGGCCTGTAACAAGATCTGGATTGGATATCCCTATAATTGGGTCAAATTGGCCCTTTGCATCAGGATCACCCAAATGTTGAATTGGTCATTTTTTCTTTTGTCGACTCTTGGTAAGAACGGCTTGGACACATTCCATCCAATTTACTATCTCCTCAATTTTTCCTTGGCTTTGGATCTCTTAGTCCCGATTATTAAAATTGAATGGAACATTATATTTCAGATAAGTATGCCCCAACTACTTGCAATTTCTACACACTGGCGTGTAATCATCATGGCTCTGAGATTAGAATATTTACTAACATAATGACTAATCTATCTGCAACAAAAACAACGAAGTGGTCTTCTTGCACCTCCCATCAAGCATATTGGGTATCTCCACTGATGTATACCTATTAAGCTTATTCCATGTAGGGTTAGAAAATGATCTTGGTTGTCCTGTTGGTACGGAGGATACTTGGTTTGATGACGCCAGTGGAGTATATTGCTGATGTCATGTACGGTGGTATAGCTTGCAACGGGGTGACATTAACTGGCCCCTAAATATTGGCACTGAAATTGGCTACTATTTCTAACATCCAAGATGAATAACTATTAATAAAATCCTTTTCATTTATTTTTTTACTATATAATCGTGTTACAACATGATACTAGTGCAATTTGAATTTAATTAGACTCAAAAAATCCATCAAGGAACAAATAACATTTGTGACCTGCTACGACATCTAATATACTATCCATGAAAGGTAATGGGAAGTAATCTTTCTCAGTGGCCGCATTAAGTTTCCAGAAATCTTGACAAAATTAGATTTTTTTGTTCTTTTTTGGTACCATCATGATTGAAGAAACTCACTCACTATTCGATACTGGATAAATAAAATCAATTGTAAGAAGCTTGTCCAATTCTTCCTTCACCATGAAGGAATATTTAGGATTAAGGCGATGTTGCCTCTCCCATATCGATTTAGCATTCTCCTTTAAAATGATATGATACTCACAAACTTCAATAGAGATACCTTATAGATCATGATAAGTCCAAAAAAAAGTGGATTTATGATGCAAAAAAAAAAAATTCTAGTAAATCAACTCATGTTCCTTAATACTTTCATAGACCTTAATTGTCCGAGGCTTTGCTGTGATTGCTAGAGTGATAGTTTGACATAAAGGTGCAGTGGCGATGTTCTGTTTCAACTCCCACGTTGGTTTGAAATCAGTCGATAAGTCTGCCATATGCAAAGTATTGAATCTTGTGTCTAAGACACTCACATGGTATACATCATACTAAGTCATCCAATCAATACTAACCTTAGCAAAGATTTTTGAATTCGGCGAATATATCAAGTTTTCCCCCGAACTGCCACATTGATCCATCACTCTAGGGTGTCGGACGCTGTCATGTTGTAACATGACTATATGGTGAAAGATGATAATATAGATCTTATTATAGGAGAGCCAAGTTAAATGAAAAGGTAGAAAAATATGGATAAAAGATAGGAAGGTAGTAAAAATTTTAGTAGTAATGCTGCCCTTTTAGAAAAAAATAGCTTCTACTTACTTTGTAGGGCCAAAAATAAGGCAAAATAAGATAGATTGGAAAAATAAATGATATAGACATCTTTAGGAGGAAATTAAGAGTAAATTCTAGTAAAAATTACTTAAAAAAAAACTAGATGTTGATACCCGGAGAGGGCCGATTATGAACCAGGGTCGAAATCAGACCTTGAGGCACAAAACCAAGTCCTGACGATGACTCCAGGACTCTTTGGTAGATCGAAGAATAGGGTTTGATAGAAGATTGGATAGGGTTTCTATGAGTGTTGATTTTGGGTGATTTGGAGTTGATATGATTTAGTAAGAGCTTTGCAAAATCAAGGTTTATTTAGAATGATTTGGATTTTATGAAATAAAATAGGGTTTATGTTTTGGATGATTTTAAGAATTTTGTAATAGATCTACAGATAAAATTTTGTGGATTTATGGTTATAATTGTGTTTAATATGTGACATGAATTTGAGCTTGATTTAATGATTAAATTGAGGAATATTGAGGTTTAAGTGGATCAAGGTCTAAAAAAGTAGAATTTTAGGTCTAGTGGGAGTTTTTAAGATTTCTTGCAATCTACTTATTGGATTGGAATAAAACTTATGTGAGAGAATATAAGACTTATTTTTCTATATGTATGAGATTTTTGAGATCAATCAAACGGTACAAAGGAGAGATATTGGCTCTGGAAGATTGACATCAAGATTAGAGAAGGAAGCCGACCAATACCTGAGCACATTTTTGAAGTTATCGTCAATTTGGTAACTCCGATCCTTATCAATTTTTTTGCTCTTGTTTTTAATTTATTTGTTTAAAAGTGTGAAAAATTTGAGTTAAGATCAATGGTTTATTCATTTTTTATTGAGGTTTAAATTTGTTACAAAAATTATTAGGATTTGATTTAAGGTTTAGGATTTCATTAGGGTTTTATTTAGGATTTAAGGTTGGGATTAGGATTTGGTTTAGGGTTTAGGATTTAGTTAGGGTTTGATTTAGGATTTAGGATTTGATTGGGATTTGATTTAAAGTTTGTTTAGGGTTTGATTTAAGAGATAGGATTTTATTAGGATTTAAGATTCAATTAGTTTTGGCCTAAAGTTTGAATGAAGTTCAATAGAAATTTAACTAGAATTAAATTAAGATTGAATTGAGATGTATTTGAGTCATATTTTGATCCTTTTAATATTTCTTTAAGAATTCTTATTATTTATTTTAACTTTCTTTGAGATTTTTTTTTAATTTGATTAAGCTTACTTAGCATTATTATGGACTAATTAGAGCATTATTAATATTCTATTAGAATTAAGATTCTGTTATTACAATTTCCATTCTTCCTTCCATACCCAGGTGCCCGGAGCATTCTCAAGCAAGACTTCATGTATTATGACAACACCTTCATAATTGTTGCTACTGCATCATCATTGGAGCTAAGCTCATTGTCTGACATCAATTTAGATATTGGCGATTGAGACTCCCTATTGTTGTATTATGTGTTGTTTTGCTCAAAAATGCACTGGGCACTTAGTTGTAGAAGGTGAGATTATATTTCACAAGTAGCCAAGAAACCCTAATAGGTTTCATCCATGCGAGAAGAATATAATCTGAATTTCAATTCAAAAGTACTTAAAACACTCTTCTTAGTAGTCTTAACCATACATAAATCTCAATTACCTTGTTACTTTCATATTTAAGCAATTTAGATTTTTTTTCTTGTAAACTTCAATCCTAATCAGTGAGCTTTAACAAGCTATAACATCCAATTCGACCATCCACTTGATGTAGAATTTTTCATGTAATTGTCAATGTAAGTCTTCTAAATGCTCAAGAATTTTTAGCCCAATTCAACTTGTACATTGTGAGAAAACCTCCAAAATTTGCACCAATGTCACTTGACTACCAACTTGAAAAGTAAAGCAAAAATCCCAGCAATGATTACTCCTTCTTCAACTATTAACTTTGTTTCAAAATTGGTATGTAGCTTGATCTTTAAGTCCTCCAACAATATGCCAATTTTCTTCTTAATCCAACTAATAGATCTTCAGATATCAAAGAAATCCTACTCAACCTAAACCTGTCAACTTTTGATATCAATTTGCACTAATGATCAAATATCCTTTATTTGTACTATTAGATTAACACAAAATTTTTCATACACTTGGCATAATCAATCATCTAAATACCTCTAAAATTTCAACTACAAATGTTTCTCCAATTACACAAAACAGTCAAGAGTACTAGTTCTAATTTTATTGCAAAAAACCCAAATCACCAATACAAACACTGACTTTGAACAAAGATTGCAAAGTCCTTTCAAATCCTATAAAATTAACTCTTATACCTTTGAAAAGAGCTTGAAGCTAGCTCTCTGATTCCAAATCTCGATCTCCAAATGCTCCCATATTTTGCCCTATGCAGCCGTTTTAGTAGCTAGGGGTCTGATTTCGACCCTGTCCTACAAACGGCCGACCCCCGGGTAACAATCTAATCTATCCTATGGGTTTTGTAGTCCAACCCTACCCTCAACTTAACCTTAGTATCAATCATACTACTAATTTACCTTCTTTGTCTTATTTTTATCATTTTATGGCCTTTCGAATGCAGTAAAAGAGTTACTACATCTTGAAGGTAAAATTACTAACTAATTCTTATTTACTAGCTATTAAGAGAAGAAAATAAACTAAGTGGCTTTTTATAAAGTCATGTTTAAATGTCTTAAATTATTATTGAACCAAGATGATTAGATGTTAATTAAAATTTTATTTTTTTATTATATTTTTACGATATAGTTGTGTTACAATATGACATCGTGATAGTGTACTAGGTACATTTGTAATACCATTTTATCTCCGCCTTTGCCAATTATCAAAGTATCTCGACCCCAATCATTCTTGACCTTTGTTTAATAAAGTCAGGGTCGTCTTAATAAAATTAGATACGATAAAGTTGAATGTTATAACTAAAATATAACATTCGACTGCAATTGTAGTTTGAACACTCCGTAAAATATCCATTGATTTAACTCGGCTATGATCTGCCATCCTTAATACCAATGTTGTAGGTACTAAGTGTTCCAAATCTAAAGCATCCATTGTATCAACGTTCATTAAATTGACATTGGAACCACCATCCACCTGAACATTCGAGATCATAACACTGTCAATCGAAACATCGATGGTTGGTGCACCTGAGTCAAGGTTCAAATTGACTTCACAAACTTCCTTATTGCGTTGCCTATGCCGTGTTAATGATAAATTCAATGTAAAACAACACTTTGGTGGGACTACTAGAAGTTTTTTCATAGAAATAGAAGGTCAAATAGTATCAAGATCCTTCAAAATGTCATAGAGTTCCATATTTAAGGTAATTCCCAATGCCCTTTTTCTTTTCATTGGGTTATGTTTAACTTCGAGAGGTAAGATATTCTTTTGTCCAGAACTTTGAATTAGAACAGTAGCCTGAGCTTCTTTGGAATTTGCGCCCTCGAGATGATCTTTCAACGAATAGGATATTTTTCAAAATTGCGTAGAGAACAGAACAGCTTGAAATGAAATCGAAGCCTCCATAATCAAGACCTCATTGGATTGCCCAACCAAATCAAGTCTCATACTAGATAAGAGGCCCGTAACAAGATCTAGATTGGATGTTCCTATAATTAGGTCAAATTGGCCTTTCACATCAAGCTCATCCAAATATTAAATTGGTCCTTTTCTCTTTTGTTGACTCCTGATAAGAATAGCTTGGACACATTCCATCTGATTTACTAGAGAATCTTGAGGACCTTGATTTATTTCTTCTATTTTTCGTTGGTTTTGGATTTGCTAATCTCGATTATTGAAATTGAATGGAGCATTACATTGCTAATAAGTATACCTTGATTGCTTGTAATTCCTACACATTGGCATATAATCATCACTGGCTCTCGGATTGAGATATTTACTGACATAATAATCAATCTGTCTACAATGGAAACAATGAAGTGGTCTTCTTGCACCCCCATCTAGCATATTGGGTGTCTCCATAGATATATACCTACTAAGCTTGTTCCATGTAGGGTTAGAAAATGATCCTGGTTGTCTCGTTGGTATGGAAGGTACTTGGTTCGATGACGCCGGTCGAGCATATTACTAATACCTCTACTGCTCCTTCCCATAGTTTTGGAGATTTGATGCAGATCCTTGATTAAAATTGGAACTTTGAAAGTTATTGAATGTTCAATTTTATCAATTAGATCGATTTCCATTCTATCCAAACATATTTTTCATTTAAACTTGATTGACTTTTCACTGCATCGGTGGGATCATGGTCTGATTACTTAATTGTTGTTACTTTTGCTAATTCCAAAAATTAACTCTTAAGTGCTTTTCTCCATAAAATGTACATTGATCCATCATTTGTGAGAGTAAAGGGCATTCTGTTAACAAGTGACTGTGGCCCTTACAATTACTGCACCATACATTGGTCCTAATATTGGTAGGCTTGTGTTTCTTCTCCTTATCCTTGGCCATATTAATGGCCATTTCCTCCATTTTCTTCATCAAGTTCAATAACAAGATTTCATTGGAATCTTTTGGAGCTGGTATTAATGGTAACTCTGTTGTAGTTAACGCTTGTTTTTAGTACGAAAAATATGGAACATATGCTATTGTCACATTCAATGGTACAGCTTGCAATGGGGTATATAGAATAGGTAAATAAACTTTTTGATAAGTTACTCGTTGGTTATTGATAACCTTGAGAATTAGACAAATGGTTAGACAGTTTAGTTGATAACCGTAGGTTATTAGTGGAATAAATGGTTAAGAATTCAAATGATCATAACCCTTGGAATCTGCTGGCCGACAGATCATCTTTTTGGTAGAATAAATAGGTTGAAGAAAGAGAAGCCGAGAGCCAAACTATGAGAGTCGTAAGCCGAGGTAAGATTGGTGCTACCACTTTATTTTCTTTATTATTTGCTTATGAGGAATTGTGATTGAGAGAAGTATTGTTGAATTGATAATCGTAGAATGGATTATGGGTTGAATTAAGATGGAAGTAGGAAGCCTCGGTGTTTTGTAGTTTGATACTTGATTTGAGATAGCAAGAATACAGTCAATTGTGATACTAACAGACTCAATTCATATAACCAATCTTTCTCCATGTTTGAACCCACCTCTATTAGTTCAATTGCTTTGGTACACTGAAGCTTGAATACAACGAGAACAATATTTTGGCGTAGCTGCCAAGGAAATGATAACAATATGAAATGTTAGAAATTGATTGTGTGGGAGATGGAATTATATGTTGAATGAAAATGTGAGAAGAACTAGTTTTAGGGTTACAAATATGTGAGTTATAATTCAAGGCAATATTAATTTTGCCAAAAAGAATGAAAGATTATGAGTGATAATCATAAAGGGGAGGATTATCAAAGAATTAATCAACAAACAAAAGAAAGATAGGAGTGATTAAGCATAAGAAATATCCTACGTGAACAACAAAAAGGAATTGTAGGTCCAAGAAAAACCAAAGGAAGAAAAATTCAGATTCAAATAGTAAAGAGACTAGTGATAACACCAATGGCCGTGGGAGTACCAGAAGTACCAATTGCAATATAAATAGGAGCAGTAGGAGACTGAACTACAAGTGTGGCACCATTATCTATTTTTAGTGGTTGGCTAGATTTTGATACCAATCACCATATATCTCAATTCTTGACAGCCTACAAGGCTAATAATGGTAGAACTAAAGATATTTGGTTGAGATGGTTGTCAGCAACTTTAAAAGATACAGCTTTTGAATGGTATATTCGGCAACCAGTGGATAGATTTTTCAATTGAGTGGCCTTGAGGAATGCCTTTCTAATCCATTTTAGATCAATTGGATTTGAAGATCGACTTCGAGAAAGTTTTATGAATAGTAGGATGTTTGTGGAGAAATTCGTAGAGTCTTATAATGGCCAAATCGCAGATATATTTCGTAAATGGTCAAATAATCAAATACTAGATGCGTTTATATTGTCGATATTAATTAACGGTTTGCATCTATCAGAATTAAAAATGTTTGTAAAAGAAGCTTGACCAGCTACTGTAGAGGCATCATTGGCATGAGCAAAGATGTGGAAAGAATATCATTATGATCAATTATTAACAGTAGAGGCCACGATGATTTCAAATTTAGGAAGCCAACAAATACAACCGAAAAATGTATCGATGGATAATTATCCACAAATGGCTGCCTCCAATGTGAAGAATGTTATGTTGCAACAACCAATTAATGCTTAATCACTCTAAGCAATAGCGCCAATAATGATGATACCTTATTTTACATTGCCACCCTATCAACAGCTGAAATTGTTCACAAATGTGACTATTAAAGATCCAAATGAAGCCTTGTTATTAAATCTAACAAAAAAGATGGAAGAATTGGCTGTGAATTTGGCTAAAGATAAGTAGAAATGACATAAGCCTTCTAATATGAGATCTAATGTATGGTGTAATAATTATAAGGGACAAGGTCATTTTGATACGGAATGTCCATCACCCAGACAAACGAGTGTTCAATGTACATTTTGCGGAGGAAAGCATCCTATCTAAAACTACTAGCATTTACAAAGGCAACAACAATTCAGTAATCAGACCATGATTCCACCGACTCAGTGGGAGGTCAATCAAGTTCAAATGGAAAATATGTATGGATGGAATAGAAATCGATCTAATCGATAAAATCAAACATTCAATAACTTTTGAAGTTCCAATTTTAATCAAGGGTCTGCATCAAACTCCCAAAACTACAGGTAGGAGGAGCAGAGGTATCACCAATATGCTCCACCAGCGTCATCGAACTAAGTACCCTCCATACAAATGTGACAACCAGGATCATTTTCTAACCCTACATGGAATAAGCCTAGTAGGTATTTTTTGATGGAAACATCCAATATGCCAGATGGGAGTGCAAAAAGACCACTTTGTTGTTTCCGTTGTATACAGATTGGTCATTATGCCAATGAATGTCCCAATTCCGAAGCCAATGATGATTATGTACAAGTATATATGAATTGGAAGCAGTTGGGACATACTTATTAGCAATGTAATGCTCCGTTCAATTTCAATAATCAAGATCAGGAGATCCAAAGCCAAAGAAAAATGGAGGAGATAAATCAAGGTCCTCAAGATTCATCAGTTCATCGAGTAGAAGTAGTCCAAGCTGTCTTTACAAGAAGTCAATATAAAAAAAAATGATCAATTCAACATTTGAGTGATCCTGAAGCAAAGAGCCCAATTATGAAGACATGCAATCCAGGTCCTGAAATAGGCCCCTTACTCAGTATAAGACTTAAATTGGTTGGGCTATCCAATGAGATACCAATTACGGAGGCTTCAATTCCATGTTGAGTTGCTCCGTTCTGTATATAATTTCAAGAAACGTTCTTTCCATAGAAAGATCTTCTAAGAGGCATGAATTCCAAGGAACCAATATCAATCTAATTGAGAGAACAATCTTACGCGTTGAAAGAAATGATTTTACAAGCTCCGTTGTCGTGTTGTAACACGAGTATACAGTGAAAATAAAAAGAAAGGGGAATTTTATTAATATTCAGTTACCTCGAATATTGGGAGCATCAACCAACTCCAGTACAAATACTGAGTGGTCAGGTTCAGTCACTCCGTTACAGTCAGTCGGGGCATACTGAAATGCTCCATTCGATTCCAATAACGAGAGTCAGCAGGAAGAGAAGGACCAATTCACACGACGGGTTCGAGGAGCCAATTGGATCCAATTTCGATAATCCAATCCGGGTCCTCTTATCCAATATGAGACCTGAATTGGCCGGTCAAATTACGGGAAATCCAGGTCTTACTACGGGTCTTAGCCAATCTGACGCGATGACCAATTTGACCCAATTTTGGGAACATCCAGGTTACTACGGGCATCTTACCCAATATGGGACCTGAATTGGTCAGGCGACTCAATGTGGTCCCGATTACAGGATTTCGATTCTGTTTCGGGCTGTCCTGTTCTCTGTGCCGTTTCAGGGAACGTTGTTTACGGTAAATGGATCTCTTAAAGGTAAAAATGGAGGAGAAAGCTTGACGGCGAGAGCCAATTTCGGATCCAAGCTTGAGGTGGGAGCCAATTCCGGATCTAAGACGGAAGATTGAAGAAATTCAGAGGATAAGGTTAGGAAGGATATAGTTTTGAGGGGGGAGGTTTTTTTTCTTTCGGGGTTTTTTTGGATCAAGGAGCTAGCTTCAAGCTCTTTTCAAGGTTACTAGTTCGGTTTTCATTGGAGGGTTTTGGAGATCAAGGGAATTAGAGAGAGGAGCTTCATGCTTTGGGTCGAGGAAGGAAAGACATAGAATTTGGATTTTTCTTCTTCGTAGAGTTTTGGAAAGACTGAGGCAATCGCTGCTGAAGTCAGTGTTGTAATGGTGAATCGCGATTTTTAAATGAAGTGGGTTTGAATACTCTTGACTGTTTTGTAAAATCGAGTTACGTCTGTGATTGAAGGATTAAAGAGGTGTCTATAGGATTGAGTATGCGGAGTCAATGAGATTTATTGGATTAATCTAACAGGACAGTCAGTGGATAGAAGATCGTAAGTACAAAGGGATATTGAAGATTAACAATTTGGATTGTTCGGGGTTCTCTGTAACGTCTAGAGACCTACCGGCTGGGGCAAAAAAAAAGACTTCGACAAGCAGTCGAGGAGCATCCGTATAGATTTATCGTACATTATTGCAGTCGTTTACATTCCAGCAGTCAAAAACTGATAGACTGCTTGACTATCGGTGAATCTCCATACTACCTTCTACAGCCAGACGCTCGGCGCGTTCTCGAGCAGGAAAGCACGTAATACAACAAAAGAGGTGAACCCGACGTGAATGCTTGAGGTAGAAGGTATTGGATTTTGGTTGATTTTATCTTTATTTTTATGGAAAACAAAAATAAAAATTTTGAAGGATTTTTGGGAGAAGTTTCTGGTGGGGAGTCTTCTAAAGGACAAGGTATGCACATGGATCCGTCTATTTCTAGTTTGTTTCAAGCCTTCTCATTATCAATGCAGCAACAGCAAAGCAATGATCGAAAGGAAGCTTTGGCAACCAAAGCATTGCAAGCAGTGGTCAATAAAATTGATCAATTTGATGGGAGGAATATTTCAAGGTATTTAAGATGTTATGTTCGTGAAATGGAATTAAATCGGGTTTCTGAGAAGAAAATGATTGCACTATTTGGACTTGCCACGATACCGGAGATAAGGGACCACATTACATCGATTACGGATCGTTGTGGGAATTCATGGGAGGATTTTTCACATGCATTGAAGGACGAATATTTCTTAGAAGATGCAGATCACGTTACTAAGAAGCTGTTTCTGGGATGGATTGAACGGCCCAATAAGAATTTGCAAGCAACAGAGCTACTAAGGGAATTTGAGAGGCAATACTCTCAATTATCGAAGGTAGAAAAATTGACATTGGAGCCGAACAAAGTTGATCTATTTCTTCAAGCTGCTGATGGAGAATTACAAGAGAAATTAGAACCCCTTCTTGAGACAAAGAAGAAGATGAAGGATTGACAACGAAGTGGAAGAACATTGAAGATGCGGTGGGGTTGCTTACAAAAAAAGAAAGGAGGAAGGATAGGAGCAATATTCCAAAAACAGTACAAGCACCCAAAGCTCCAATACGTACAACACCACCGACAATGCCTACAGTTCAACCTTCGACATCCTTGTCAAAGAAAGCAAATATGGGTATGGAAGAAATTATACGAGGAATGCGAGATCTTCAAATCAAATTGGCAAGACTTGAAGAGAATACTTCTATAAATAATTCGAAGAATGTTTCAAAACAAGGATATGTACAAAGATGCATTTGGTGTGATGATGCTTCACACACTAGAAAAGATTGCAATGAATTTAATAATATGATACGGCAGGGAATTATTTGCTGAAAAGATGGGAAGATAGCATTGAAAGATAGGGAAGATCTTCTTTAAACCAATTTTGGCAAGGGAGGAATGAGAGCATTGGTTCAAGATTACTTAAAAGAGCATGAAACAGTAGTACGAGAAAGTGCAAGTTATGGTGCTAGAGTAGATGATGAAATTGGTGGAAGTACGGAAACTAGTGAGTTTTGGGCTTCTGCCGTTTCTACAATGCAAGAAGGGAAATTACCTCGAGAAGCGTTATTGAGAACTGCAGCTACAATACGAGGAAGAACAGGTTGGGAGGATCCTGTTGAGTCTCTTTCAGTTCATGCATATATTGCTAAGAGCCAACATGAAGCTTTGATGGAAGAAAAAAGACGAGGAAATTTTGATGATACTAGAGAAGGAAATTCTTTTAAGAGGCAAACTCGAGGAGACAAGGCTCAGGAGGCAGCTTCACAAGAATTGCCTGTAAAGGATACCTCAGCATGATTGGGAGAAAAAACAACGGAGACAAAAGATAAGGACAAATCAATTGCTTATAAGCTACTTTCTGACATTGAAGCGGCAACAAATTTGAAAGGGGTGTTGGAAGAACGTATATTAAACGCTAAGGTGGAATTCACATTGAAAGAAGTCTTGGAAATTGCAAAGAAGGAGTTTCATAATGTTATCATTGACAGCATTAAGCGAAAGAGGCAATTAATGAGCGAAACTGGAATGAGTCATGCTATTGATGCAAGAATATGTAGAGATGAAGAAGAGGTTGATATTGGTTACAAGCAACCAACAAATGAAAAGAATGGGTATAATCAGCGAGTACGTTTCAAAGATTCTAGTGACAAGGAAATGGAAACTTTGAGCCATTATACTCGAAAGCATTGGGCAAGGGCAACTACTGAGGTATTGGTGAAGGTAGGAGATATAGAAGAACCAATAGTTGCCTTGGTGGACCATGGTTTTGAAATAAATCTCATGTCTAAAGATCTTTATAAGAAGCAAAAATGGCCAATTGATATGGAACATGGATGGGCAATACGAGCAGCTAATAACACACGAGGCGAATTATATGGAGCTTGTCCAGATGTCAAAATTCGGATTGGGGATGTTGCGACGGAGCAACATTTCTTCGTTCAAGATACAACGTCTTATCCGTTGATTTTAGGACAACCTTATATCATGGCAACATGGATGGAAACAAAGGTACTTGACGATGGTTCTGCTTATGCAAGGGTACGAAGCGAAGATGGGAGGAAAGCTGTATAATTTCTAACAGTACCTCCTAACCATGAACAGAATCGAGATAGGTTGAGGGAGAAACCAATGCCAAAGATTGTTGAAGGATTTAAGGATTTTGGGGAGGTACCACTGTAAAGCGAGATTATGGAGGTACAAAAGAGGAGGTACTCTCGCGAGATGAAGGTACCTTTGATGCGAGTTTTATTGGTATATTGGAGAATGGAAATATTATGTATAAGAAAGTTGATGATTTTAAAAGAAAAGAAAGAAAAAGATTATATGATATTGAAGGACAGTTACACAAGATAGGTACATTGCAAGATGATGAGAGGATTTTGGGTGTTTATGAAGAAAATGGACTGGAAGATTCATTGGAATTGATTACATCTATTGGATTAGGGGATAATGATAAGATTGTTGAGATTCATTCGAGAGAGGTTTATACCATGCTTGAATCTTTTCAAGCACCAGAAGTCACAGTAGAGACGACATATAAAACGGCAGATAAGAAGGTAAAGCCTGTTGCCGGACCATTACCAGAAGATTCTAAAGAACAAATGGGAGAAGCATCAAAAGAAGCAAGTTTAAGAGATCCAATGAGTATTGGACATCAGTTTACTGAAGAGACTTTTGAAGAATTGAAGATTGGTTCTGATGGTTCTTTATTGCCGGAGGAAATTACTTGCTTCAAAAAGATGTTGGCTAAACAAGGTAGATCGTTTGCCTTCGAATCTCATGAAATTGGGTGTGTGGATCCAAATATTATAATACTTATGATTATCTTCACTGTACCGCATGTACCTTGGAATCTAAGACCGATTCTAGTACCGAGGATACATTTACCTAAATTGGTGGAACTATTGAAAGAAAAGATAAAGATGAAAATATTAGAACCTTCATTTGCGCCGTATTCTAGTCGATGGTTTACGGTACCTAAGAAGAATGGGTCACTACGGTTTATTCAAGATATGCAGCCGGTGAATGCTGTAACTGTCAAGAATGCAGGAATTGGACCTATTGTGGATGAATTTGCTGAGGCGTTTGCTGGAAGGGCGATCTATTCAATGGGTGATTTGTATTCAGGTTATGATCAATTTCAACTTGCCAAAGGAAGTAGAGATATGACAACGATGAGGACACCGCTTGGATTGGTTAGAATGTGCACTCTTCCTCAAGGCGCGACCAACTCAGTTGCGCATATGATGAATGGGATGAATAAGGTATTGAGAGATTTTATTCCGGAAAAGACTATGCCTTTTCTGGATGATGTTTCTATAAAAAGGTACAGAGATTCCGCAGCAAGAAGATGAAAGTGATTTGGATAATGAAGGTGACGAAGACGAACTGGAGAAAGACGTAGGGGATATATTCTGAATGAAACAGCAATTGGGTAAATTGGTGCATATCGGAGGATGCACAGGTTCAGAGGGGGTGGATGTCGTGTTGTAACACGAGTATACAGTGAAAATAAAAAGAAAGGGGAATTTTATTAATATTCAGTTACCTCGAATATTGGGAGCATCGACCAACTCCAGTACAAATACTGAGTGGTCAGGTTCAGTCACTCCGTTACAGTCAGCCGGGGCATATTGAAACGCTCCGTTCGATTCCAATAACGAGAGTCAGCAGGAAGAGAAGGACCAATTCACACGACGGGTTTGAGGAGCCAATTGGATCCAATTTCGATAATCCAATCCGGGTCCTCTTATCCAATATGAGACCTGAATTGGCCGGTCAAATTACGGGAAATCCAGGTCTTACTACGGGTCTTAGCCAATCTGACGCGAGGACCAATTTGACCCAATTTCGGGAACATCCAGGTTACTATGGGCATCTTACCTAATATGGGACCTGAATTGGTCGGGCGACTCAATGTGGTCCTGATTACGGGGTTTCGATTCTGTTTCGGGCTGTCTTGTTCTCTGTGCCGTTTCAGGGAACGTTGTTTACGATAAATGGATCTCTTAAAGGTAAAAACGGAGGAGAAAGCTTGACGGCGAGAGCCAATTTTGGATCCAAGCTTGAGGTAGGAGCCAGTTTTGGATCTAAGATGGAAGATTGAAGAAATTCAGAGGATAAGGTTAGGAAGGATATAGTTTTGAGGGGGGAGGTTTTTTTTCTTTCGGGGTTTTTTTGGATCAAGGAGCTAGCTTCAAGCTCTTTTCAAGGTTACTAGTTCGGTTTTCATTGGAGGGTTTTGGTAATCAAGGAAATTAGAGAGAGGAGCTTCATGCTTCGGGTCGAGGAAGGAAAGACATAGAATTTGGATTTTTCTTCTTCGTAGAGTTTTGGAAAGACTGAGGCAATCGCTGCTGAAGTCAGTGTTGTAATGGTGAATCGCGATTTTTAAATGAAGTGGATTTGAATACTCTTGACTGTTTTGTAAAATCGAGTTACGTCTGTGATTGAAGGATTAAAGGGGTGTCTATAGGATTGAGTATGCGGAGTCAATGAGATTTATTGGATTAATCTAACAGGACAGTCAGTGGATAGAAGATCGTAAGTACAAAGGGATATTGAAGATTAACAATTTGGATTGTTCGGGGTTCTCTGTAACGTCTAGAGACCTACCGGCTGGGGCAAAAAAAAAGACTTCGACAAGCAGTCGAGGAGCATCCGTATAGATTTACCGTACATTATTGCAGTCGTTTACATTCCAGCAGTCAAAAACTGATAGACTGCTTGACTATCGGTGAATCTCCATACTACCTTCTACAGCCAGACGCTCGGCGCGTTCTCGAGCAGGAAAGCACGTAATACGACACCGTCAAATTTAATTCCAGTAGCTTTATCAATTTCTAATATAGAAAAAACTAATTTATCTGTGTCGGTATCTAGAACTGGAAAGAAAAAATGGACATTGAGAATTATCACTAATACAGAACCATATGATATTCTAAAAGATTTGGATATCATATAGCCCACGATTTCTATGAAGTAACTATTGGTGGTAGCACTTGAGTGCAGAACTATCTTGAATTCGTAATTAATTCGTCACAAATCTTAAAATAAAGAAATTCGAGAAGTAAGTTTGAATCCCGATTCGAGTACACCAATGATTGATGTCTCAATTGATGGAGTGTTACTATTGCTAGTGTAAGTAGACGAAGGATCTAGTGTAAATCTTATGAATGCTACTACAATGGAAGAATTGGATTTGGATCACTTAATGCCTACTACACTGACTTTGAGAATGGCTGACTCCAGTCGAGTTAAACCTATGTATATTTTACGAAGTATTGATACAATAATTGTGAGGATTACCTACAAAATTGATTATATTGTTTTTTGATTGCGAAGCTCTATATTGTCATACGCACTTTTATTGGGGCGACCGTGATTGTATCAAGCTAAAGCTCAAAATGACTGGACCATGGTACATTGATATTTAAAAATAGTAATGATAAAATTGTGCTTCAAATGTATCATGTCCAATATCACAGAGAAACTCAAGTTGCCAGTTCAAAATTCACATCGGATTGTGAAGATGAATCTACAGAAGAAGAAATTAGTACAATTGTCCCAATTTATGCTGATACAAGGCAAATTATCGAGCACACTAGAGTGAACTACCAGTGCAAGGGACTTAGTTCGTCTAGAAGTTATTGATGATTTTGATCATATGATTGCATATTGGATGAATAGACAGGATGTTAATCACGTCAGTACTATTGAACTGGAGTTGGAAAGTTCTAATGTGTTAGTTTTTATGAAAGATTTTGGAATTGAGCAGAACATTATTTTAGAGACTCTTGAAATTCCACGATGTCAACCAATTAATTTAGGTACAAGAGAGGCTCTTCAAATCATTCAGATTTACGACGGTATAAAAGGCAAAGAGAAAGAAATTTGGATGGATTACTTTTTAATACATAAAACTGCTTTTGCATGGTCGTATGCAAATTTGAAAGGAATTTCAGCTGAAGTTTGTAAACATCAAATTATATTGGAGGAGAACGCTACACCAATATGCCTAAGACAACATCGACTTAATCAAAAATACTCACTTATGGTAAAAGAAGAGCTGGATAAATTCTTAGAGGTTGGATTTATCTATCCAATTCCTTTCAGTGAATGGGTTTCACCAATTATTATGGTATCAAAAAAGAATGGAAAAGTTCACATTTGTCAAGATTTTCAAAAATTAAATGCGGCTATTAAGAAAAATTATTTTCCTTTACCATTCACAAATAGTATATTGGATGTTGTCGCTGGTCATGAATATTATTCATTTCTTGATGGATTCTTCAGTTATAATCAAGTTAAGATTACAAAAGAAGACTAGTTAAAAACTACTTTTACTATGGATTAGAGGACCTTTGCCTATAAGATTATGCCATTTGGGCTTTGTAATGCACCAGCTATATTCTAAAGGGTAATGACGTTAGCGTTCCAGGATTATCTACAAATTTCAATAGAAATATTTCTAGATGATTTTTGTACATTTAGTACGAGAGCTAGACATTTAAAATATCTTGATCAATGTATGAATCAATGTGCCAAATATAGAATTTCTTTAAATTTAGAAAAGTACCAATTTGATGTACCTTCTAGTAAATTATTGGGACATACAGTTTCAATGGCAGGCATTGCTACAAATCCAGATAAAATAAAGATTATAGTAGAATTAAAGCAAACAGACACTGTTACAGGTGTTCGAGCATTTATCGGTCATATTAGTTATTATCGATGATTTATCTATCTATTCATAGTTACATGTCTTTTCTTGAGAAATTTCTTGAAGAAACTACCAATCGATGGAACCAGTCCATTTTGGACAAAGGAATGTATAATTGCATTCAAAATATTGAAACAAAAATTGATTTCAGCACCAATATTGGTGGCACCTTGTTAGACAAAACCATTCCAATTTTATGTGGATGCATCTTATATCGCGATTGGTTCTCCATTAAGTCACAAAGATGACCAAGGTTTTGATCATCCTATTTATTATGCAAGTCGTCAATTGGTAGCAGCTGAAAGAAATTATACAACAACTGAATGAGAAGCACTGAGGATGATTTATTCTGTACAAAAATTTCGACATTATCTTCTTGGTTATAAATTTGTTTTCCATGTCAACCATGATGCTTTAAAATATATGATTAATAAGCCTCAATTGAGTAGTCGTATTACACAATGGATTTTACTCTTGCAAGAATTTGACTTTACTATTCAGATAAGACCAAGAAAATCACATTCCAATGCAGACTATTTATCTCGGTTATTCAATATATTGGATAATAAACCCATTAACAATGCACTATCCAATGCAGAATTATTTACAGTAGATGTAATTACTCTAGAGCATAGTAAAATAATTCAATACTTGACATTTCAAACCTCCCACTCAATTTCAATGAAAAGCTTAAATGACGCTTAATATTAAAATGTGCACCTTATACGATGATTAGTAAAGCTTTATATAAACAAGGTAAGGATGGAGTTTTGCGACGCTGTATTTATCAGATTGAAGTGCATACTATATTGGAAGGTTGTCACTTGGACAGTTGTGGTGGATATTTTGTGGGAGATAGGACAGCTCGTAAAGCTTTACAAGTTGGTTATTGGTGGCCAACAATGTTTGCAGATACCCACCAATTCATCTATCATTAAGACCCATATCAAAGAACGGATCGACCTACTGAAACTTTAATAATGCTATTGGTACCAATTCTGGCTCAAGCGCCTTTTGAAAAATAGAAAATTGATTTTGTCGAACCAATTCCACCAGCCTCGAGAAATGGACAAAAATGGTATATACTGGTAGCAATGGATTACGTAACAAAATGGACTGAAGCCGTAGCTACGAACATCGATAGTACAAGTATAGTAGCAACCTTTTTCTATAAAAATATTATTACACGATTTGGTTGTCCACGAGAATTGGTTAATGATCAAAGAATTTATTTTATAAATAGTACAATTGAAGCACTTGCGGCTAAATATGAGATAAAATATCAAAAGACTATAGTATATCATCCTAGAGCCAATAAACAAACGGAAAAGACTAATGGAATTTTATGTAAAATCTTAAAAAAAATAGTTTCACGAGCGGGAACAAATTAGGACACTAAGTTGTTCGGAGCTTTATGGACATATCGTACTGCATATAAAGTTACTACCAATGCTACTCCTTTCCAATTGGTTTATGGCCAGGAAGCAATATTACCTATTAAATTGGAAGTCCAAAGTTTACGAATTGCTATAGATAATAGATTGCGAGATCATGATTCATTACGGCATCATTTAGAAGAATCAGGAAAATTGGATGAAACTAGAGCCAATGCATTAATGATAATAGAAACTACACAAAAATAAAGAAGGACTTATTGTGATAGTAAGCTTAGACCAAAGACTTTTATGCCAAATGATTTGGTACCTCTTTATGATAGTCGATATAAAAAAAAATTCAGAAAAATTTCAAGTTCGATGGCATGAGCCATATCGAGTTATTGAAGGATTTCCAAATGGTTTAGTACAATTGGAAGATTTTATGGATACTAAATTTATGACATAGATCAATGGTAATTGGCTTAAACTTTACTATACATAAACCCGGGACGGATTTTCTATTACAAAAGGGAGAGTCGACCCAATTGATTGGACCGTAGTAAAAAGTAGGAGGGGGATTCTTGACAAGCACCATCTTTTCTTTTGTGGTTAAAGAGAAGATGGTGAACATGATATCTGAGACATTAAGGATGGAGACCAATTGGAAGGAATGCCAAAAATGGCTACAGGTAGAGGTTGCGATGTTGCAGACTAAACTAAATAATGTTGTGAGGACATTACAGAATTAGGAGTGAGGCTATGTAGAATAGGTAAATAAACTTTGTGGTAAGTTACTGGTTAGTTATTGATAACCTTGAGAATTAGACAAATGATTAGGTAGTTTAGTTAGTAACCATAGGTTATTAGTGGAATAAATGATTAAGAATTCAAACGATCATAACCTTTGGAATGTGCTAGCCGACGGACCATCTTTTTAGTAGGATAAATAGGTTGAGGAAAGAGAAGCCAAAAGCCACACTGTGAGAGTCATAAGTCGAGGTAAGCTTGGTACTACCTCTTTATTTTCTTTATTATTTGTTTATGAGTAATTGTGATTGAGAGAAGTATTATTGAATTGATAATCATAGAATGGATTATGGATTGAATTAAGACGGAAGTAGTAAGCCTCGGTGTTTTGTAGTTTGATACTTGATTTCAGATAGCCAGAATATAGTCAATTGTGACACTAACAGACCCAATTCATATAACCAGTTTTTTCCTACATTCGAATCCACCTCTATTAGTTCAATTGCTTTGGTATACTGAAGCTTGAACACAACGAGAACAACAAGGTGACATTAATTGGTCCCTGAATATTGGCACTGGAATTAGCCACTGTTTCTAGCATCCGTGCATAACTACCCACTGATCCATTGTCGTGTTGTAATATGACTATATGGTGAAAGATAATAATATGGATATTATTATAGAAGAGCCAAATTAAAAAATAAAGTAGAAAAATATGAATGAAAGATCGGAAGGTATTAAAACTTTTAGTGGTAATGCTGCCCTTTTAGAAAAAATAGCTTCTATTTACTTTGTAGAACCAAAAATAAGGCAAAATAAGGTAGATTGGAAAAATAAATGATATGGGCATCTTTAGGAAGAAGTTGAGAGTAAACTCTAGAAAAAATTACCTAAAAAACTAGATATTGATATTTGAGGAGGACTGGTTATCAACCTGGGTCGAAATCAAACCTTGAGGCACAAAATTAAGCACCTACGGTAATTTAAGGATTCTTTGGTAAATTGAAGAATGGGATTTGATAGAAGATAAGATAAGATTTTTATAAGCATTAATTTTGGATGATTTGGATCTTTATTGACTTTGTAAGAGCTTTGCAAAGTCAAGGTTTGTTTTGGATGACTTGGGTTTTGTGAAATAAAATAGGGTTGATGTTTATAATGATTTCAAGAAATCTATAGCAGATCTATAAGTGAAAATTTGTAAGTTAATGGTCATAGTTGTGTTTAATATGTGTTGTAAATTTTAGCACAATCTAATGGTTAAATTGAGGGTTATTGAAGTTTAAGTGAGTCAAGATCTCAGAAAGTAGAATTTTAGGTTTAGTAAGGATTTTTAAGATTTTTTACAATCTACTAGTTGGATTGAAGTGAAATTTGTGTGAGAGAATATTAGACTTATTTTTCTATGTATATAAAAATTTTGAAATCAATCGAATGGTGAAAAGAAGAGATATTGGCTCTAAGAGATTGGTATCAAGGTTGAAGAAGGAGGCCAACGAATACTTGAGCACATTTTTGAAGTTTTCGTCTATTTGATAATTTCGATCATTTTCAATTTTTTTGTACTTTTTTTTAACTTATTTTTTAAGAAGTGTATAAAATTTGACTTAAGATCAACAGTTCATTCATTAGTTATTGAGATTTAAATCTATTGTCGAAATTACTAAGATTTGGTTAGGGTTTGGTTTAAGATTTAAGGTTTGTTTAGGGGTTGATTTAGGATTTAGGATTTGGTTTAGAGTTTGGTTGGGATTTGATTTAGGATTTAGGGTTTGGTTAGGATTTGGTTTAGAGTTTAGGATTTTATTATGATTTGTTAGGATTTAAGATTTAGTTAGTTTTGGCCTAAAGTTTGAATGAAGTCTAAAAGGATTTTAACTAGGCTTAAATTCAGATTCAATTGAAATATATTTGAGATATATTTATAATCATTCTAATATTTCTTTAAGTTTTCTTATTGTTTCTTTGAAATTTCTTTGAGGTTTCTTTGAATTTGATTAAAGCTTGTATAGCATTGTTAGTATTCTATTAGAATTAGGATTTTATTGTTGCAATTTCCATTCTACCTTCCACATTCAGGTACCCAGAGCATTTTCAAGCAAGACTTCACATATTATGACATCGTAAGTCAGATTTTGATAGTTGCCTTGAATCAGAATCATCGTGGCACCCGCAGTTAAAAACTGATCATAATGGCATTCCTTCCAAACCTTGGCTCTATTAAAAGATACAGTTATTATATTTGGTTGAGCCTCTTTTACAAACATTTTCAGTTCAGATGGGTGCAATCCGTTGATTAAAATGGACAATATAATAGCCTCTGGCAGTTGGTGATTTGGCCACTTACGGAGTATATCTGCCACACGACCATAGTATGATTCCACTACCTCTCTTGGATCCATTTTGCAAGTCATTAATCTTTCTCGAAGTCGATCTTCAAAACCAATTGGGTGAAAATAGATTAAAAATGCATTCTTAAATGCTTTCTAATTGAAAAATTGATCCACTAGTTGACGGTTGTACCATTCAAATGTCGTGTCTTTTAAGGTTGCTAGCAACCATCATAACCAAATATCTTCAGTTCTTCCATTATTGGCTATACATGCTGTCAGAAACTGAGACAAATGTTGATCGGGATCCGTACCCAAAAAACCTCTAAAAGTAGGTTGTTGTACGATCACTTGTTGTGCAATCACTCACGTCACCCATTTGTATTGCTATTAGAACTGCTCGACAACCCGTCACCATTGAAGAGAACAATATTCTACTTAATCTTTTGTTAAAATAATTGGCACCTTTTTCAATTGATTATTCTGAATTTTCAAGTTTTTTCAATTTGCTATTATTGTTCCTTACTAAGTTATTTGATTGAATTGAGGGTGAAAACGACTGATTTTGAAATATACTGAATTGGCCCTTATTGACCAGTAATTTATGCGACTCTATGGAACCAATTTTGATAGGATTAGAAACTTTTGTTATTGGAAACATATCCAATGGAGTACCCAATTCTTTTGTGATTCCTCCACTCCCAGTTAATGGCCTCCAGGGAAACAGTAGTCTATTGATCAAATTTTTTGCAAGTGCTCTTAGTAATTTTTCTAACGGTGTATACTTCTGAAATATTTAATGTCAATCAACTTCTATATATACTCAGATATGCCAACAAGCATGCAACCATGGTTTAATTCAACTTTATTGATGATTCCTTTTTAACTTTTGTTCTTACTCGTAATATAATATATTTCTTGCTTGCAATCTCTTTATTTTTTCTTTCGACTGCCGTATTCTCTTTACTATTAAGTTCTCATTCTTAATAACCATACTCTTTCATTATATTCTATTGAATTTGTTTCCTATCTCCTATCTAATTAAATCGGCAATTAATTCCTAACACTCAATGCTATTATCTATCCCTAACAGCAACGCCAAAATGTGATTATCGTTTTACTTATTCTACAATTCCTTTCAGAATAAATATGTATGGAGGAATTCAAACACAAGGAAAGACTAAGTGCATGAGTTTTACTTGTTAGGGTCACATAATTAACCGTATTCCAAACCACTGAAACACTAAAAAATACTACAATACTTTCTCCTAGTAACAATACTCCTTCATCAATTGATAACAACAATGTGCAACCCTGCACTCTCAAAAGACCACTCAAAACATAATAATTTCCATCCAACACTAGGAATAACAGACTTCACTCCAACAATCTAAATTCACATAATTTTTGTAATTATAGACTTCCTCTTTCGAAACACATACAGCTCTCAATAAATAACAATTATAATCTTCCAATAACCCCTCATGAAATTCAATCACTTAGTACTCCAATTATATAATCAATAACTCATAAATCAATCTTTGATTTATTCCATAGACTCACTTCTCACTATTCAAAAACTATCCATTACTTTTCAACAATAAAAAAAATAAAGAGACAAAGAGGTAGCACCAAGCTTATCCTGGTGTCGTATTGTAACACGACTATATGGTGAAAATATAAATGAAAAAGATTTTATTAATATTTAGTCATCTTGGATATTAGAAACAATGGCCGATTCTAGTGCCAATATTCAAGGGCCAGTTAATGTCACCCCATTGCAAGCTATACCATCGTACGTAACATCAACAATATGTTCCACCAGTGTCATCAAACCAAGTACCCTCTGTATCAACGGGACAACCAAGATCATTTTCTAACCCTACATGGAACAAGCCTAGTAGGTATATATCGATGGAGACACCCAATATGCTTGATGGGGGGTGCAAGAAGACCACTTCATTGTTTCTGTTGCAGATAGATTGGTCATTATGCTAGTGAATATCCTAATCCCAGAGCCAGTGACGATTGTGCGCCAATGTGTAGAAATTACAAGCAGTCGAGGCATACTTATTAGCAATATAATCCTTTGTTCAATTTCAATAATTGGGATGAGCAGATCCAAAGCCAAGAAAAAAATTGATGAGATAAATTGAAGACCTCAAGATTCTCTAGTAAATCAGGTGGAATGTATCCAAGCCGTTCTTACCAGGAGTTCATAAAATAAAAAAGGACCAATTCAATATTTGGATGAGCCTGATGCAAAGGGCCAATTTGACCCAATTACATGGACATCCAATCCAGGTCCTATTATGAGCTTCTTATACAGTATGAGACTTGAGTCGATTGGGCAACCTAATGAGGTCCCAATTACGGGGGTTTTGATTTCATTTCAAGCTGTTCCGTTCTCTATACCATTTCGGGGGAAATGTCCTTTCCATAGAAAGATCCTCTTAGAGGTAGAAATTCCATGAAAGTGCGGTTTGCTGTCCCAATTCGGAGTCCAGGGCAAAAGAATAGGGGACCTCATAGAGTTAAAGGAAAAGAGAGGAAAAAGAAGAGGGCATTGAGAGATCGGGATTTTGGGATCAAAAAGCTGGCTTCAAACTCCTTGAAATGGTGTAGGACTTGGTTTCATAGGATTTGGAAGGACTTTGTAATCATTGCTCAAAATCAGTGTTTATATTGGTGATTTGGATTTTTTGCAATAAAGCTAAAGCAAATACTCTTGATTATTTTGTAAAATTGAAGAAACATCTGTAGTTGAAATTTTAGAAATGTCTAGATAGTTGAGTATGCCAAGTGCATGCAAAAATTTGTATTAATCTAATCGTACAGATAGAAGATATTTGATCATTAATATAAAAAAGAATCAAAAGTCGGCATATTGGGATTGTTTAGGGTTTCTATAATATCTAACGATCTATCAGTTGGAATTAAGTGAATTTTGATATAGTAAGTCGAGGACTTAAAGGCGGAGCTGTACACAAGGTTTGAATGAGAATTAACAGTTAGAGAAGGAGAAATTGTAAGTCAAGGTTCATCATCAACTTTCTAGGCACCAATCAAGGGACATCAAAGTGGATTTATGGCATTTTCTTGCAATCTGTAAGTTGGATAGATTTAGACTTCTTGAATATTTAGAAGACTTATAAAGACACTAGTAATAGAAGTTTTACAACAATCGAACGGTCAGATTGAGAATTGTAACTTGTCGAAGCTTGTTGTCTAGAATTAGGATTTAAAAATTAAAAAAAATTAAATTTTAAAAAAATTAAATTAAATTAAATTAAATTAAATTAAATTAAAAATAAATAAATAAAATTATATTAATAAAAATAAAATAAAATAAAACTAACCAATAACAAAAGAATTTGTGCTTATAATATCTTAAAGTTGTTAAAAATAATGTTTCTAAGTACTTTGTATTGGGATTAAGCTTTTACATTGAAATCCAAAATAATTTATATTTAGATGGTTGAAACCCACTAGACTACTTAGATACTTACAAAACATTATTTTATCTTCTACGGCCAGATGCCCAGTGTGTTTTCAAACAAGATAATACGTAATACAACACCAGCTCATAACTATCTCAGTCTGGCACTCTAACAAACTTCTACAACTCCTATATAATTGCTTTTGATTTCCAGATTCTAATTATAATCCTATAAATAACTACTTTTAATAACTAAATCCATTGTCCGTCCTCTTGAACTGACTATTCTATGGACTATTAGTCTATTTTACTAATATCTTATAAAAACAAACTAATATCTATTCTACACCTTTGTAACTTCCTTCAAATAAAACATTTGAAATATTGTCAAGAATTTTTACTATCTTTAATAAAATCATAAAATATTGAAAGTCTCTTCTAAGGTTGTGATATCAAATATATTGTATCTTGCCATCTATTTGAGAAAGAGAATGTCATTCTTGACAAACTTTACTTAAATTATGACTTTTTGAAGGTTGTGACAACTATAATATCTCATTTAATAAGTCAATAAGTCATAGCTCTTGAATTAAATTTCATGGTTGTTGCTTTTCTATCTCTCTAATATCACAAATATACAAAAGTTTCAAACAAGAGTAGAAGATAGAATGCTATCTTGTTTGAATCATGTTTCTTTTATAGCAAAGATTTGCTATTTTTTATCTTGATTTTGATAGATGTCTTCTATACAAAGTTTCAATATTTTTTGTTGCATTTACAAGTTTCTTTACTAGCATTCATGTGCATTCACTAATATCCTATTTGTGCAAATAAACAAAATATTTTAATCTATTTTGATGATGTCTTAAATCTAAGACTTCTTCAATCTTGATTCTTCATTATTATCTATTTTTATAGGAAGAAGTGGCATCAATCTTCTTCCCGAGATATTTACTATCTTATATGGCTCAAAAAAAGATATATAGAATATAAGATAGATCTTTAAAGATTCCTTTAGATATAATTGATAAGCAATAGGATTGACTTATTCACATATAGGAAAAGGTCCAAGCCTAGAATAATCCAACTTATCACAATGACAAGTAGTCTTGATATTACAACAAAGTAACAATACCTTATTATTTACAATGAATTGTGATTAATCTTTGCAATAGGCATCTTCAGTCGTGTTGTGATTTGATTATTATATGAAAATAATGTGATTATGTATTTAATGTACAATTTACTTAGCAACATGGTGAGAGCCATGTTATTGGATTTTAATTGGTTGTAGAATGTAGTTAAATTACTACTTTAAAAGGAGGTTGTTTAAAAGGATTACTATTAAAATTTGTATAATTTTATTTTCTTTTGATAGTAGCTTTTGAGATTGATTTTGTTGGTAGTAACTTTAAATATTTAGAGTCACGTTTATTAGACATTGGTGACTCTTGAAGTCTTATTTTGGTTCTTTAATTTGGTGTTTAGGGCATATATTGAGTAAATCTTGTAAAGAAAAGAATTGGAGAGAGATTTTGGTAGCAAAAAGAGAATTTAGGGCATCCATATAGATGAATGGAAATGGATGATGAAAATCTCTATACCTATTGATCAAAAATCATGACCAATAGGCTTCAAGGAGGATGTTTGAGGCCATACTAGAGATTAGGGTTAGTTTTTTTAAGGCATTTGAACTTTGGTGGCTAAGGTCAGTAAGTTTAGGATTTTAGCAATGGTTTTGGTACAAATTTTGAGTTATTTGGAGTTAACATAAAAGAGATATGGGTGCTCAAAGTTAGGATGTTGATTTTATATCTACTGTCACTCTTTTGGATATAACGTGTGTGTATAGAAAGCAATAGAGGATCGATGATTAGGATCATAGAGAATATTCTTTCAACTATACTTTTGGTATATTATTTGATGGATTTCAAGTTTGAATGAAGGAGATATTGGAGATTGAAGTCAGTGCTTGCAAATCTCAAAGTAGTAAGTAACCCGAATTACTAGTCATTATATTTTGAGCTTTATCTTGTGCAATTTGATAAAATTTTTACTAATAATTTCTAAGAATATGTATTTTTATGTAAAAAAAAATTTTATATAAGATTTGCGGCATTTGGATTTTGGTTTTATGATATATGAAGAAAATAGTACCTAGGTGCTTATGAATTAGGGTTTTAGAGTACTTACTAGGATTTTTAAGATTTCACACAATCAATAGTAAATTTATGGTTGAGTTTTTGTAAGATAAAGCTTAAGAATGAATTCTATAATAATTGTAGATTTAAAAAAATTTGAACGGTTGGATCAAGAGATATGAATTTCTAAAGTTTGAGAAGAAAAAAACTTTTCCAAGAATATCATATTTTGAAGGGATTTTATTATAACTTGAGCATTTTATATAAAATAAAGGAGTATTTTGAAAGCCAAGACTTTATATATATGTTGAAAATAGATATATAGAGCTATGGTTGAATTTTTGTATAAAGATGAGCTTTTCAAAGGAGATTGTAGATTTCCTTTGAAGTTATTGAAAATCTAATCTATCAGCAAATGGTTAGCTATAATTTGATATAGCCAAGAATGTTAGAAAATTCCTAGATATTTTAGAAAGCCTTATGTACAAACCTTCTTAAATATAAAAAGATTTATTAATACAATATCTTTTTGATATTATAGTATTTATTTGTCTTTTACTTTTAAGGTTAAATAACTTATTAGACCTTGGCCAATAAGTTAAAACTAAGCTCTCTACAACTAAGTACCCAATGTATTTCTAGATAGAAAACCACGCAATATGACAGACCTGGTAAATTCAATGTGAAACATCTGAAATGGAGAGTTTTTAAGGAATAATTTTTGGCTTTATATTATAGTTAGAGAAAAAAGAGATGGCAGTAGGAGCTGTATTGGGACATCACCATTGCAGCTTGATCTTGCTATAGTTCAAATATTTCAAGCATTTGCTATATTTATGCAACAATAGCAAGCAGTCAAACACAAAAAAGTAATAGCTAATAAAGCTTTGCAATCTGTAGTTGGATTATTAGATCATTTTGATGATAAAAATATCTCCAAATATTTAAAATATTATTTGCGAGAGAGGGAATTCAACAAGGTACCAAAAAAAGAAACGATCATTATATTTGAGCTTGTAATTGTACCAAAGCTACAAGAGCATATAAAGAAGATTATTGAAACTTATGGAGAACAATGAGAGGATTTTATCTTTCAGTTAAAAGAAGGGTATTCTTTGGAAGATACTGAAAGGGTTACAAAAAAATTATTTATAAAATGGGTTAATAATTCGAATAAAGAATTGATTGCAATATAGTTACTTTAAGAGTTTGAAAGGCAATTTCTTCAATTATCTTGAATAGAAAAGCTTATACTTAAAAATAAAAAAGTGAAATTATTTCTTTAATCAGCCATAGGAATTGCAATTGAAGAGTTGGTGAAAGGAATGAAAAACTTATAAATCAAATGGACAAAGTTAGAAGAAAAAAGAAGAATACTTGAGATCAAATTTGCATCAAAGATATATTTGATGTAATAGTATTGAGCATCCTCACAAGGAATGTGGAGATTTTGCTGATATTCTATATCAAGGAGTAATTTTATGGAAAGATGGAAAAATTGCATTGCAAGATACAAGTAAGTTTTTCAAAACCAATTTTGGAAAAGAAGGAATGAAGAAGGTTTTGAAAGAGCATTTATCTCAATAAGCTATGGCATCAAAGGAGGCTATTACTTATGGCATTGAGGTTATAAGAGAGAAAGAAGATGTTTTAGGCAAGCATGTAAATATAAGAAATCTATAGAATCATACCATTATCAGCATGAATAAGAAAAAAATAACAAGGCAAGAATTACTTAATACAACCACAATAATTAAGAATGTCATAAGATGGGATGATCCTATAGATACTATGTCTATACATGCTTATTTAGCAAAATCCTACCATAAAGCTTTGATGGAGGTAAAAAGGGGTAGAAATGAAATAGAAGAAGATTTTGAAGAACCAACCAACAAGAGGAGATCTCAAAGGCATGCAAAAGCAGTACAAAATAAAGAGGTACCTAGACCATAGGCTAATGGACCATCCAGGGCTAGGCCATCAATATCACATCCTAGATATACACCACTACCAAAAGAAAAATGGGAGACTTGGTAGATCCAATAATTGCTCTCATTGACCATAGATCTGAAATTAATATTATGTCAAAAGAAATCTACAAACATGAGAGGTGGTCCATTGATATTGACTATGGTTGGATGATTAGGACAGCAAATAATATACAAGGAGATCTTTATAGTAATTGTCCTGATATAAAGATAAAAATTAGAGATGTGACCACTGAATAAAATTTCTTTATTCAAGACACTACTTCATATCCAGTGATTTTTAATCAACCATATATTACAGCTGATAGAATGGAGACTAAGGTTTTGGATGATGGATTAGCATGTACCCATATTAGAAGTCAAAATGGAAAAAATGTTGTATAATTTCTAATTGTACCTATAAACGATGAGCGCAATCAAGATTATCTACAAAGTAGTTCATTACCAATGATTAGTATGAAATTTACGGATTTTTGCAGTGTACCACTATAAAGTGGGAATGTAGTGGTATATCAAAGAAGGTACTCTTACATGAAAAAGAAAGTACCTTTTGTATAGGAATTATAAATTTTTTTAAGAGTAGATTTATTGTATACATACAACTTAATGACTTACACAAATGGGAGAAAAAGGTTATGCAAAGAAATAAAAAAGATCTAAAAAGAGTGCGTGTACTTGATGAAGATGATAAGATAGTAGGTGTATATATGAAAACTCGTTTAAAAGATTTTATGGAAGAACTCATAGAAGTTGGACAAGGAAATGAATATCAAGTAGTATAGGTACATTTAAGAAAGCTCTACTCAGCTATACAAATATTTCAAGATTATGAAGTCAAAGTTGAAACTAAATACAAAATTGTAGAAAAGAAAATAAAGCTTGTAGCTATTCTATTGCCTAGTGATTCTAATCATCAAGTTCAAGAAGCTTCAAAAGAAAAAGGCTTATGGAATCCTAATCAAATTGGACATAAATTTACTAAAATCACATTCAATGAGTTGAAAGTAGGATCTATAAATTTTCTATTTTTTTTTAAAGAAATGGAATTTAAAAACATGTTGAGTGAATATGGAAATGTTTTTACTTTTGAACCTTTAAAAATTAGATGTGTTGATCCAAGCATTGTAGCACCAATATTTATATTAATAGTTCTGTAAGCTCTTTGGGATCTAAGGCCAATTCTGGTACCTAAAGTGCATCTACTTAAATTTATGGAGCTTTAGAAAGAAAAGATGCAAATGGAGATCTTAGAACCATTATTTGTACCATATTCTAGTCGTTGGTTTATAGTACCAAAGAAAAATGGAATACTATGATTTATTCAAGACATGTAACTACTGAATCAAGCGACTATTAGAAATATAGGAGTTGAGCCACTTGTTGGAAAATTTGTTGAGGCATTTGTCGGTAGGACTATTTATTCTGTTGGAGATCCCTATTTTGGATATGATTAATTTCAATTAGTTGAAGGAAGTAGAGATATCACTACTATAAAGACACCCTTAGGATTGATTGAAATATGTACATTGCCACAAAGAGCAATAAATTCAATTGCTCACATGATGAATGGAATGAGTAAGATTCTTTATGATTTTATTCCAAAAAAGACTGTATCCTTCTTGAATGATATTTCAATAAAAAGGTGTATAGAAAAAGAAAAGAATGAAGCAATGGATGAGATGAGGTACCATAAATTTATATTTAATCATATTTCAAATTTTGATAAGATTTTATCTCAACTTGAAGAGGTTCACTCGACACTATCAGGAGCTAAATCTACCTTTGGGATTTAAGAAGTTATTATTGTAGGACATTTGTGTAGATGGTTTGATCGCAAACCTGATCCTAATAAGGTGGATGCCGTACAACAGATGAAGGATATTTGTAGATTATAAATAGAGGGACATAGGATTTTAGGAGCCTATATATTTTATTATATATGGATTCTTTATTATGCACATGTAGCAGATCTTTTTTATAGTTTTCTACAAAAATAAAAGAAGTTTAAATAAGAGACGAAGCATACAAAAAAAATTCAAAGATCGAAGCAGTTATTATCTTTTCCATGTAAGCTGCGATGGATAAGTTATGAAAATGGCAAATTAGTAATATTCACAGTTGATACTAGTCCAATGGCTATTTGTTGGGCTTTAGGACAAAATGATGAAGAAGGTAATAAATTTGCTATAAGATTTGGAGCTAAAGTATTAAGTGAACGGCAAAGAAACTATCAACAAGTGAAACGGGAGCTATGTAGGATAGTTACAACTATGAAAAATGAAAGAGATTATTTAATTGGAGCACCAATGACAGTAGAAACAAATTGTTTGCTACTATTGGGAATGATTATTAAATGTGACACTCCTAATATTGCTATGCTAAGATAGATTGCATATATTAAATCTTTGAATCCCAAATTTAAGCATATAGGAAGCAAAGATAATCATATAGCAGATATGTTCTTCCGAGCTAGATATATACAAGAGGAAGATTTGATTGAAGATACTGAGGATATAGATACTACCTTCTATTTTAGGGCACAATAAAGAAAGAATGCATATTCAAGGCCATTTATGGAAAAACTATATGAAGAAGAATGGATTGATATTGGATACTATTTAAGTACATCATCAAGACAATCAAGATGGGGTGATATTTATTTCAAAAAAATTAGACAAAAGGCTTATGACTACCTTTTACAAGGTGGTTATTTATAGAAGCAATATAAACAAGATAGTGATATGTCACAAAGAATAGTTTACAAGAAAGAGATGGAAGAACAATTAATCCTTCCATAATAGTTTATAGACTGAACATAGACGTATTTATGCCACCTTTAACAAATTCAAAGAAAGGTATTGGTGGCATAACATATATTGAGATGTAATAAAGTTTATATAATCATGCCAAACCTGTCAAATATACTCAAAGATTTGACATAGAGATGGGTTACATCCCACATATTCACTTGCAATATATTATAAGTGGGTTCTAGATCTAATTACTATACCTATGAGAATATGGCAAATGCAGTACTTAGCTTTGGCATGAGAAGATTTATCTAACCAATTAGAAAAAAGAGGTCTACAAATAAAATCCACTAAAAGAATTTATAGATTTTTACTAGAAGATGTGATTTGTAGATATAAATGTGTAGAAAAAATTACTGTTGATTGTAGAGAATTGGATGCACATGAGGCTAGATAATTCTTTGAGAGATGTAGAATTAAGCTAACACTTACTACAGCTTATAATCTAGAAGGCAATGCTAAGAGTAAGCGAAGTCATCGTCTTATTGTCAAAGCTTGCAAAGAAAGAACAAGAGAATGGCCAAAATTATTGCCATTTGCTCTTTGGGTTGATCGTACTACTTACAGTTCAGTAACAAGATATATGCCAACAAAATTAATAGAAGGATAGAAGCCCATTATACCAATTAAAGAGAAAATTTCTACTTGAAGTATCTTATCCTAGCAAGACAATATATCTAGAGAAGAACTTCTTACATTTTGTTTACACCATGTTCCATTTCTTTGCCGCTGTCATATAATAATATGACTATATGGTAAAAAATAAAAACATGGATGTTGTTATAAAAGAACCTAAAAATAAAATATAATAGAGAAATAAGTATAAATAATAGGAAGATAATAAAAGATCAAGTTTCAATGCTTTCTTTAAGAAAAGAGGCTTCTATTTGCTTTGTAGGGACATAAATGCCTCAAATCAAAGTAAATAAGATAAATAATTAATATATACATATTTAGAATAGAATCACTAATAGGTTTAAGTAAAAATAACCTCAAATTATCAAATATTGATACCAAAAGAGGACCAATTCTCAACATGAGATGAAATTAGATTCTTAGGCTCAAAATCATGCACCTATGGCAATTATAGGAATCTTTAGTAGATTGAAGAATAGAATTTGAGAGCACACTTAATAGGATTCCTATGGATATTAGATTTTAGTGATTTGGATTTGTAATGGCTTTGTAAGAGCTTTACAAAGTCAAGGTTGTTTTAGATAACTTGAATTTTTGTGAAATAAAATAGAGTTGATATTTTGGACAACTTTTAGAGTTAATAAGCAAATCTATATATGAAATTTTGTGGATTGGTAGATATGGTTGTTCTTGATGTGTATTGTGAATTTAAGATCAATTAAAAGGTTAGATCAAAGCATGTAAAAGATTTTATAGGTTGACGTCTTAAAAGTTGGAGTTTAAAGGTCACTGAGTATTTTTAAGATCTTTAGAATTTTTTTGATTGAATTGAAAAAAAATAATGTATTATGAATGGACTTGATTTCCAATAGTTTAGGTGAATTTTGGAAAAAAATAAATGGTTCAAATAAAAGATATTAGCATTGAAAGTTCAACATTTAGAATGGAGTAGGAGGCTAGTCAACATGCAAGCAGCTTTTAGGATTATTCTTTCATTTGATAAGTGCAATTATCTTCAAAAAAAAATTATTTATTTTTAACTAAGATTTTTAAAGATTCATAAATTTTTAAGAAAAATCAATGATTTATTAAATAGATATTGAGATTCTAATCTACTTTAGGATTGATTTGAATTAATTAGGTTTTAATAAAGATTTGATTTAGGATTTAGGATTTAGGATTTTTTTAGAATTTGATTTAGGATTTAAGATTTATTTATGATTTGGTTTAGAATTTAGGATTTATCTAAGGTTTAGTTTAGGATTTAGAATTTTTCTAAGATTTGATTTAGTATTTAGAATTTGTTTAGGATTTGGTTTAAAATTTAGGATTTGTCTAAGGTTTGATTTATGATTTATTTAGGATTTGAACTAGGATTTAATTAAGGTCTATTAAGATTTTAATTAAGATTAAAGTAGGACTTGATTAAAAATTATTTAAAATTTATTTAAGATTTTTTTAATATTTTTTTATGATTTCTTCATATTTCTTTTTTAATTTCTTTAAGATTTTTTTTAGATTTGATTAAAACTTAATTAGAATTATTAAGACTTAATTAGATTTTATTTAGGATTCTATTAAAATTATTATAATCTTATTGTTGCAATTTTTTTCTATTATTTATAATTAGTTGCTCGGTGTATTCTTAAGCAAGACTTCACGTAATACAATACCGTTTCTTACTTCTGTTTGATTTTTGCCTCTACCATGGCCTTGAGTAATCACCTTCTTTCTTTTAAATGGCATCTCTTCAAACATGGGTGCACAAAGTTGAGAGAATATTTTTCCTATCACTTAGTTCTCTTCTTTTGTCAAATAAGAATTCAATACTTTTATCACAACCAACGTAATTTGCTTCTTTTTCTTCATGACATCAATGATAAGCTCATAAAAGTCCTTCTTTGTATATCCAAGTACCTTTCTTAAAGTGAACTCAATTTTTGCATCAAAAATCTTCTCCTCCAAAATTCCCTTTATATCAATAGAATTTTTGATATTCAATTGAATCTTATAGGAAAGACCTTTATCTTTAGGCTTATTTGAGCCTTATTTTTTCTTATCTTTTATTTTACTTTCTTGAGCTCTAACTTTGCTCTTTGATTGAGATGAAGGTAGTATTTGAGCTTTCTAATATGAAAGCCCTTCTTCTCTTTCAGTAGACTCTTTAATCCTTAGTGACTTCTTCTTATTAAAGATCTCCACTACATCTCCTTGAGAGGATTTAGTCTTCTTTTCTTCTACAATGGCATCTTGATCTTTCAAATTCTTATTACTACTTAAAAAGACTTTGATGCTAATAGCATCAATTAGGTCATCTCAACTTATTTTCTTCCTAATAGCTTTTGTATTTTTAATCAAAGCCTCTCTTAATGGCTTCAAAGTAGCCACTATACCTTCGATTTCTATCTCAATGAAATAAGATTTGGCCTTTCTCACATGCAATTTACTTTCTCTCCTAACAAAGTCTTTTATAAGCTTCTTTATACCTCCTCTTTTAAAATTAAACTCTAAAGGTTGTCTCGTAGGAATGAACCTAGCTCTACCTTCTTTGAAGAAGATAACTTCTTTTTTTAAGTCCTCATCATAATTGGAACAATCTTTCTTTTCATGCTTGGAATTATCATAATACATACACCTTTTAAAAAAATTCTTTGATTCCTCTGATGCATTTAAAGAAATAGCCTTTTTTCTCTTCTTCAAGTCACTCATCTTCACTTTCAATTCTCTCAAGCCTTTAATCAATTCTCCAAGGCTCTCTTTAAAAAGAATCTTATGTGTTTCTTGGATTGGAATAGATATTAGTGCACTTGATGGAATAATTGGTATCATAGGTGGTAGAGCTTTATACTTCAAAGTCCCTCTTCTTACCATAATCTGTTATTGTTTAATCATCAATAGTACCACTTCTTCTTTTTTCTTTCAATCATTAATTAAACCTCCTTCAATAGACTTATCAATCAAGAGCACAAAGAACATATCTCCTACAACTTAATCTATTATTTATAAGAAGAGCTTGGTCTTCTTTGTACTCAATAAAAGTCTCTTTGAAGATGAAAGTTGAGAGAGTTTTGTCTCAAACTTCCTAGATAACTCATTTGAGACTATAGACCTCTCTATTTGTTACTCAATCCATTCTAAAAATGACCTCTTCATGACTCTATTGTAATTTTTATCAAAAAATTCATTTCTTAATCTTCCATCAAAATCATCCAAGTACTCTAAATTATCTTGATGCAAATCCTTTACTTTCCTTTTATTATGAAGAATACATTTTAATTCAAAATTAAGAATATAATAAGACTTTAAGACTTGATATATATATATATATATATATATATATATATATATCGATCTCTTTGATATATATTTAGAAAAACTTAGTAATATTCTTTTCATTGAATCTTCTATGTTTGTTAACCTTGTAATGCTTTAGTCACCCTCTTTTTACTTGATTGTATTTTTTTTTGTCTTTTCATGAACATACTCAAAGCCAAGACCAAATCATTAGTACTTGCTCTTCCAATGCTATTTACATCAATTCCTCCAAAATCACCTATCATCTTCAAATATTAAAAGTCCCTCACTTCCATTCTTTTAACTCTTAAACTCTTCTTCATGCTCTAAGCTTTCACCTTAGCTCCATAACACCATTTTGTTCTACTTGTACTTCCAATTGTTCCAATGATGCTTTTAGTAGAAGTTCCAAATTTTTGTAAAGAGCATAAGCCTCCTCAGGAAAACACAAGGTCTTTGATTACAAGTAGGTTACAAGAAGGTAAAATGTTATCTCAAATGAAATCAAATATAAAAAGTAGCTCAAAAGCTAGTTACAATTTATAGATTAATTTCTTTCTTGTACTAAGATGCATCCAATTCTTAATTCCAATCTCAAATCCAAACCTCCTTTCACTAAAATATCTATAATTTACTTATTAATAACTCAATCTAACTAAATTTTAATTCATTGAGAATTTTTTTTTTTTTTAAAGTCCAATAAATAACATAGAAAATTCCAAAGGAGCCTTGAAATTTGTTGTCCAAAAACTCTAGCAACCTCCTTCTACAAATTTGATTGAATCTCCCTCTTCACAATTCCATTTTTTATATGCTATAGCTTATTAGAAAGCTCACAATCAGATCTAGCTTTTTTTAAATATTACTACTAAGAGATAAAAATGCAAGAAGGGGCATAGAAAAATCTGAATCAATGTTGAATCTCTCTCTCCAAAAACTCCAGCAAAAAAAATTCTACTTGATTCCAAAACCTCCGGCTTAACCTTCTCTCAATACTTACCTTAAACTATAATTAAATATCTATCCTAAAAGACAATTTCCTCAAGTTCAAATATTCCATTCAAGCCAACAACCTTTTATTCTAAATTCTATGTAATTCTGTAAATATATTAGCATTATGTTCCTCCTTTCTTACTAGTGAAATTAATTATCCTCCAAATAACTTTAATTCACTTAAATTAAATATATGACGACAATCGCCAAGTGACGTCAGTGTAATTTTTTTAATGTTTTTTCACAATTTGTAAGTTGGATTGAGTTGAATTTTTTTGAGCATGTAGAAGACTTATAATTTCATTTTTGTACTTAATTTTGCAACAAGTAGACACTCTGATTAGAAATTAGAGATTGTTGAAGTTCATTGATTAGAATTAGGACTAACAAAGAAAAATCAAAATTACCTAATTATAAAAGTAATATAACCATTGGAATTTGAGTATAGTTGAAGTTACTAAGAAGAGTATTTTTGAACACTTTGTATTTGCTTTAAGTCCTTTTGAATTGAAATTTGAATTGCATTATTCTTATATGGATAAAACCTATTTGAGTTTCTTGAATACTTATAAAACATAACTTTATCTTCTATAGTCAAGTTCCTGGTGCATTTTCAAATAAGACAACATGTAATATGATAATGTAGAAATGTCTTATAGGACTTCCAAAACGTGCTGACATTACAAGACACGTATCTTAACTTACAAGGCAAGTTTTTATATGTGTACTACATAATTAGCTTGTTTTATAAGCTAGTAATATGTGATTAATTTTTCGATCAAGTTTCTAACCTACCAATTAACTAAAAATAAATATAAAGTCAAAGTAGTATCTTTGAAGCTTTTAAGAAGCATCTCTAGAAAATATTATGAAATAAATCTACTTTTTTCTACTTCTATTTAATCATATTAGTGAATATTAGAGTAAATATGTATGTCTGTAATAGCATCTTTAGAAAAATTTTAAAAAGAATTTTTTTACTTTTCAAGTTGGAGATAAAATATAATTTCTTTGATAAAACATTAAGATCAATTGATCTTATGATAAGTTAGACTACTAAAAATTGACATTATATATTCAAAAATAAATTAATCCAATGCCTTATTTCTTAAAACTATCCATATTTATGAAGATACATTTAGTTTTTTATATTTCACTATTAAAGGCTCATTTAAAGTCAACTATTTTAGGAAGAATACAACCATCACAATCTTGCATTGAAATAGATAATCATGTAGAATATGAAGTGAAAAAGGTCCTTGATTTTTGACAAAAAAGAAAAAAGTTAGAATATTTTATTCATTAGCATAGCTATGATATCAATGAGCATATATAAAAACTAATAAAAAAATTAGTTAATTTACTACAAAAAATACAAGAATTTCATCGATGTTATTTTCAAAAACCTAAATCTACGTTAGGATGTCTTTTCTATGAAGCTATTACTAATATATTGTATATAAGAAAGAAAGCAAGTATTACTTACAGCAATCTTAAAATTTAGTATATTCAATTTATAATCTAATATGTTGAATTGAAGAATGTTAAAAAAGTCTTTAAATCATGAATTTCAAAGCAGAGCTATAATTAGAGCTTTTCATATCATTGCTATAAGATTAATCATTCCAACTTTTGCAATCTTTACAAGATCAACTTCAAGATGAAGTTGGATCTTTTTAAAAGAAGAAATGCACATGTTATATTTGAGTCAAACAAAAAAAACTTTAAAGATAATACTCAAGATTTGGTCATTTATTAAAAATATGAAATTGATGCTTCTTGTAGAACTCAAAGTTAGAAGAAGAAGTAATATTTCAGACATCCAAAAAAAAAATTAAGAATATTTATAGAATATTTTATTAAATTTTAAAAGATTTTGGAAGATTTTTAAAATATTTGAATTGAAGATTGAAAGTTGTAGAAGAATCAAGAAAGTTCAAAAAGCTTCTTAAGATTGCTTGGTCTTCAAACAACATGAGAACTTCTTAAGAAATTTTTTAATACCTAGTATATATTGAAGTTAAGACTAAGGAGATCTTCAATATTGACAATATACTTTTTAGAGCTTTAGCTCACTTTTCTTCATATTGATCTTACAATCATTTAATTTAATAAAATTATTATTAATTTTTTTTTTGAAACTCTTCTATTAAATTTCTTATTTAGTTTCCTATATAATATATATGTAATAGTTATAGATCTTATAATTAATCTTGATTGCTAAAAATTTCATAGAATGAAAAGCTATTGAATAGAGCTTATCATTTCCTTCCATTTGTGACAACATTGCATCCATAATAAATTTTGATGCATTTGTTTCCATAAAAAATACTTAAAAAAGTTGACACAATATAAAATTGGTATAGAAATAAATGTTATTTTCAAGGCTTTAAAAAATGATTCAACTTCTTTGCTTTATTTAGATTTTTTTTACATATTAGATGAGTAAGAAGAGCGATAATTTGAAAAAAATTCTTGATAAAGATTCAATAATAATTAGCAAATTCCAAAAAGTATTACATATCACTGACTATTTTTGAGGTCATTTAATTTATAATAGTTTGGTCATTTTTAAGATCTATTATAAGGTCATTATTTGAAATGATGTATCTTAAGAAGTCAACTTGAGTAGTATGAAATATACACTTTTTTAACTTGGCATATAATCATGCATTTTTAAGTTTTTGTAGTACATGTCAAATATGAAGTTTATACTCTCTTATATTCTTAGAGTAGATTAAAATGTTGTTTAAATAATAGACAACAAAATCATCAAGAAACTTACAAAAGACATCATTTATTGGATATTAAAACACAGGTGATACATTTGTGAGTCTAAAAGGTATGACATTTTATTCAATATGCCCATACTTGGTTCAATACAATGTTTTTCATTTATCTCCTTTGATGTCTATTAAGTTGTATACTCTTTATAGATTTATTTTTGTACAAATCTTTACTTCATTGAATTAATCAAAAAGTCCTAAAATCAAATGTAGACAATGCATATTCTTGATGGTGATTTTATTGAGTCTTTGATAGTCCACAAACATTTGTAAAGATCTATCTTTTTTCTTCACTAATAAGATGAGAGCTCCTGCTGGATATTTAGAATGGCATATGAAGTTTTTAGCCAAATTTTTATTAATATATTCTTTGAGAGCAACTTACTTATTTTATAATCAATTATAGATTGGTATAAATGGTGGTTGAGCTCTATCTTGAAGATCAATGTAAAATTCATAATGACGATACTCTAAAAGAATTTTTACATTCTTCTTTTTAAAAATATTATTAATATTCTTAATATTAACTTAAAATACCATTTGAAGTTTTTTTCCATCAAAAATAGATATAACATATGTAGCAAAAGTTGACCTTTCTTTTTATGCATACATAAAATCACTTGCACCTATCAATAAGGATTTTGTTATATTAGACTTATAGATATCTACTCGACTAGCACAATCTTAGACTAAACTATGGAAAAAATTAAGCTTATGAGAAGTCTAATTTATTTAATGGTTATACTTCTATAGGCACAATAATCCTAAAATAATTAAATTAGATGAAAATTTAATGACATTAAATATTACTAAGCTAATATAATCTTTAATTGCTACATCTAAAAGAATTATTTCATGGATAATGTCTCTAAAAGACAACAAATGACCATCTATGACTTCTACATGCATGGTGTTGTATTACGTGTATTTTTGCTTAAAAATACACGTGGCATCTAGATGTAGAAGGTAGGTAGAAATACAACAATAATCCTATAAAGTTTAATAGAATCTCAAATAAACTTTAAGTAAACCTTCATAATCCTAATCAAACTTTGACCAATTTAGCATAAATTTAAAAGAAATTATGAAAGAAATACAAAGAGATTCTAAACTAATTTCAAAAAAATAAAAATAAAAAATCACAAAGAAATATAAAAATAAATCTTAAAAAAATAATAATTTTTTTAAAATATTAAATATATAAAAAATAAAAATAAAAAAAAAATCCTAAAGAAATATTAAAAATAAAAATCTCAAATAAATATTAATCAAATCTTAATTTAATCTTAATTAAAACCTTAATAAACCTTAACCAAATCTTAACTCAATTCCTAATTAAAAACCTAATTAAACCTTAACCAAATCTTATATCAAATCCTAATAAAATTATAATAAATTCTAAATTCTAGAAAAATCCTAAAAAAAATCCTAAAAAAATTCTAATTGAATTCTAAGTCTTACATAAAATTCTTAATAAATCCTATAGAAAATTAAAACCTCAAAAATTAATGATTGAATTATTGATATCAACTCAAAACTTGCACACTGTTTAATATTTTAGTTAAAAAAAAGTATAAGAAAGATGAAATCGATTCTATATACCAATTGAGAAAAATGTAAGATAATCCAATCAGGTGCTGAGTGGTCTCTTACTCTGACCTAAATGTTGTACTTTCAATACCAATATGTCTTTTTTAAAAAATTCAATTTCTCTCAAATTTCATCTAAATATTAGAAATAAAATCTAATATTCATATAAAAATATTTCACTTCAATTAAATTGAAAAAAATTTGAAAATCTTAAAAACATTCACTGACCCTTAAATTCCAATTTTTGAGATCTTAATCTATAAAAACCCTCATGTATTTTAATCTAATTATTTGATTAATTTTAAAATTTGCATACATATTTGTAATAAGTACACTAATATACTATCCAAATTTCATTAGGATTTTAGGATTTTAGGATTTATATACACTATAAAACTCAAGAAACTCTCAAATTTGTAAATATATTTTTATTTTTCAAACCTTTATTCTACCAATAACATTACTAATTTTAAAAATCTTTAAAAATTTTAATATTAATTAAAATGATATGAAATAAATGCTTAAAAATTTCTTCTCTAATTAACTCTCAAATCGGCTTTTTAATCTACAAAAAAATCCTAGAATTGTCATATAAATGTGGTATTGTGCCTTAGGATCTGATTTTGACCCTGATTGACAATTGATCCTTTCTAAATATCAATTTTTAGTGATATGAAGTAAATTTTATTTTAATCTACTATTAATTCTTTTTTAAACCTCTCTATATTAATTTCTTATCTTGTTTACTTTGATTTGGCTCATTTATACTTCTACAAAGTAAATAGAAGTTCTTTCTATAAAATATAGTATTAAAAATAAATCTTTTATTATCTTTCTATTATTTATTTTCATTTTTCTACTACATCTTTTTATACATCTTCAACCAAATTTGTGTTCTTAGCATCTTTTAGAGAGCCAATTGTTGTATGTAATAGATTGGGCAATAAATTTGAAATGGGATTAAATACTTTCTAAGATCTAGGATCTTTTTAATCCAGAGTAATACAAATTCTATTACATTGTAAGATAAAGTAAATTGAAATAAAAGATATTAAAATAGAATTGAACAAGAATATGCAAAACCAAACTTTACTAAAAAAAAGGATCCAAAGCCATACCTAATCCAATATCCAAATGGCCTTAGTTAGTCTTTTTATACTTTATTCAACTATTTTAGAACCTTCTAGAATATTTCTAATGATAGATCATATTTAGATAATTACCAAAGCTCTTTCTAGAATGTTTCATGGTGGACCTCTTTTAGATAACCATCATAATTTCTTTCTAGAATGTACCATGGTAGGTCCTACATAGCTCATTAACCTAGCCTCAAATTCTATAACCTTCTATAAACTTCTCAAACATAGCTTCAACTACCTATTTCTATGCGTCAATAATATAAATATCTTATCCATACCTCATTGTAAATAATTCCTCTCTACTAATTCATAACATCTTCATTTTGCTTCCAATGGTAACTCCAAATTATTTCTAGACAATAGATGAAATTTTTTACAAGTTTTCATGTTGTATTACATATGGAACCTTTTCAATGGACTTTGTAATAAAATTTTCAATATCTATTGCCATAGAAAAATGTAGCGATGCTTCAAAAGACAGTCTACTTCATACTGTTATTAGACATCAACTATAACTGGTAGTAGTGGTAGTGGTCGTAGTTGATGTTAGTCTAAAAAGTACCTTGGCTCAATATAAAGTTCTTTGAATTGTAAAATATGGAAGATCAGATAGATCCAAATATATGGCAAAAGTTCAAGGTAATTTGCGATACCAAAAATTACTACAAAAATATGAAAAGGTTCAAGCCATCAAGGTGCTAATTTATTGATTTCATTTGATTTAGTAAGTAGAAAGTTGATATTAAAAAAAAAAAATTGGTCTCCCTCCCAAAAGGTCTTATGTTATTGGTGTCTATGTAGAGGGAGTTTGCTTCAAGAAGGCACTAGACTTCTAGCTGCCACTAAATTTTCAATCAAGTCTAAGATATAAAAGAACCAAGTTTATATATATAATATTTTTTCTTTTAGAAAAATTATATCAATACCTAAATCCAAGTACAAAAGAAATACCCAAATATATGATAAAGTATCTTAAAACCTTATATATCCTTATAAGAAATGTTACTCAAACTTCAACAGCTCATATCTCATGATCACACTGTCCAAAAAACCTAAAATTTTACATGAAGTACTGATATATTTTCAAAAAATACCACAAAAAAATTCAATTGTAAATTTATTACGGATCTTGAGATTTCACCAAAATCCTAACAGTAGCTTTAAACCCTAGCTTATATACACTTGCATGCTAATTTCTTCATATCTCACAAAATAAGTACTCAAATACCATGAAATTTTGATTTATAGTTTTTTAACCTAATAACTCACACTTACAAAAAATTCGAGCTAAAAATTCGTCCGAAAACTCAAGATATGGCTCCAACCATTACTATCATTAAAATAACTCACTTACTACCTTTGAATTGCATGTGTTATCTTCAATGCCCTATAACTCCTTTATTTAGACTTGGAATTCATCAAACAATATATATAAAATATAGCCAAGAAAGTTTTCTCTCCAACTCAAGTTGAAGATCTTTCATTGCTCTCCGTACGCATATGTTATGCTTCAAAGAGTGACAATAGATACAAATTTGGCACCTTAACTTTGAACACCTATATCTCCTTCACAACAATTCGAAATCACAAAAAGTCTTCATCCAAATTATACCCAAAACCCTGAACTTACTGATCCTAGCCTCCAAAGCTCAAATGCCCCTGAAAGTGAAATCCTAATCCCTAATTAGGCCTCGGGTAGCCTCTTTGAAGCCCATTGGATATGACATTCGACCAATAGGGATGAAGGTCTTCATCCCTTGCCTTCATCCAACCATACCTTGCTTTCATCCTTTCCAATAAGCCTCTTAATAGTTTAGACTTTCATCTTTAAATTCCAATCTTCTCTTAAGCTTTATACTAAATATCTAAATCCTACATAATATAAATACCATAATCAAAATAGATAAATCTCCAAATAAATTTTCTTATATCAATTCTCTTTAAATTTATTTACTAACCATTCTAATCTACATCAAGACTTCCAAATATATTATATATCTTAATTAATTTTTACATACTACAAGCAATTACATTATGATACTAATGGTTATTAATAAATTAATTTTGTTGATTTTATGCAATAAGAAGGCTGTATCATGCGTCTTATAAGGCCATTGTAAGCTATTATATAAACTCTTCTATTATTAAATTGTTGGTGTCAATGAAAAGATAGAGAGTTTTTATTATAATTGGATGTTGATTGGTATTATAGAAGAACAATAAATGACTAGTACTTGCTTAAATACTATCATTATAAGCAAACTCTAAGGGCATCAAATATTCATCCCAATCATTATAATGAATCTCCACAAATGCTCATAATATATCTTCTAAGGTCCAATTTACATGATCTATTTTTTTATTTGTTTGAGAATAGAAGGCTATAAACATGACAATCTATATTTCCAATAGCTTGAATAATATCTCCCAAAAACTTCTCATGAAGCATAGATCTCAATCTGAAATAATAACATAAAATAATCCATAGTAAAAATAGATAATATTAAAGAAGACTTCTGCAAGTGCTAGGACATCAATATTAGAGAATATTACAGCCAAGTGAAATCGCTTTAAGAGTCAGTCTATAAAGATAACAACCATGGTGTGATTATGATGTATCTACAACAAACTCATAATGAAATCCATAGTCACCTACTCTCAATGTGCCATAAGTATTAAAATTGGCTGCAATAGTCCAAGAGATGTTGCATTGCATACTTTATTACGTTGGCATGATTCATATGAATGCATAAAGGCTCAAACATCACAATCCAAACCTATTCAAAATCATATCCTTGAGATCCATTCTAAAATCTTCTTATATCTTAGATGTCTATATATTGGAATGTCATGTCTCTCTTGAAGTATGAGTATTTAAGGTATAGTATCATTAAATATATAAAAAAAAAAAAAAAAAAAAAAATTAAATGGAACAAGCCATCACTCAGATGATAATCTTGATATTATATTTCATTGACTTTCAACTAATCAATAATCATCTTAAAATAAGTATTTCAATGTGTAGCTTCTTTTTATTCTGCTCTTCTAATTAGATTTGAAATGACACTAGTGTCATAATGTAATTGACATTAACCAAGTCTATGCAATAAGGTATCTGGTACAATCTATTATTGTCCTCATTTGTATCAATTTGAATTTCAAAGAATTGTAATTCTTCTTCTCAATGATGATGTTATGATTTCATGACTTTCACATGCAAATTGTATAATAGAGGCAAATGGTCACTCCAAACAATCACTAGCTTCTCCAAAAGATAGTGTTGCCACATCATTGTAGCATGTACAATTTGCTAGTTGTAATGTACAAAGTGATTGCACTTTATTCTTTTGAACTTGTGTGATTCATATGCCATAGTTTGAAGGCTTTTATTGAAGTCTTATTGAAGGATTGCACCAATAGCAAAGTCAAGCATCAATGTCAAGTATACAAAGAAGGTTGAAATCATATGGTTGCAATATTGGAAGAGTAATAATTACCTCCTTTAGCTTATCAAAGGCCCTTTTTTGCTTCAATTTTTATTTGAATACAGCATTTTTTTCTAATAGGCTTATTAATGAAGCAATAATAGTTGACATAACACTTTTTATAGATATTGCTCTACTCCTCAAGGATTTTATTATATACTAAAATATTATTGATGAAGACAATAATGTACTTGTCTAAAAAGTTTTGAAATAATTTGTTCATGTGACCCATGAAGCAAGCTAAAGTATTGGTAAAGCCAAAAGATAAAATAAGTCATTCAAAATTTTCAAAGTACATACAAAATGCTATCTTTTTTATATCTTCTTTTATAATAGGTGTCTACTAATAGCCACTTTGAAGGTCCAATTTACTAAAGATGGTGGCACTTCAAAGTTGGTCAAGAAGATCATCCATCCATTCTTGTGTTGTCATTTGGCTACTATATAAAAATAATGCACATAAATATTTAATATATAATTTACTATATAATGTGATAAAAACTACATTATTAGATTTTAGTTAATCACAAAATATGATTAGATTACTACTTTTAAATGATTAGTTAAAAGGATTATTATTGAAATTGATTTTTTATGAATAATAGTTTTATATATTTAGAACTACCTTTATTAGGTATTAGTAACTCTAAAAATCTTATTTTGTTTCTTTTATTTGGTGGTTAGAATATATATTATATAAATCTCATAAAAAAAGTATTGGAAAGGAATTTTGATAGTAAAAAGAATAGTTAAAGCACTCATATAGATGAATGGAGATAGATGATAAAAATCTCCATTGCTATTGGCCAAAAGGTATGCCCAATGGGCTTCAAGGAGGCTGTTAAAGGCCTTATTAGGGATTATTAGGGATTAGAGTAACTATTTCGAAACTATTTAAACTTAAGGGGCTAGGATCATAGAATTTAGGATTTTGACTACGATTTTGGTACAAATTTTGTGTAATTTGGAGTTTTTATGAGAAAGATATAGGAACTATCATATCACATGTTGTCTTACTCAGGAATACACTGGGCACCTAGCTGTAGAAGGTGAGATTGTATTTCACAAGTAGCCAAGAAATCCTAATAGATTTTGTCCATACAAGAAGAATATAAACTAAATTTCAATTAAAAAGTGCTAAAAACACTATTTTTAGTAGTCTTAACTATACAAAAATCTCAATTATCTTGTTACTTTCATATTTAAGCAATTTAGATTTTTCTTGTAAGCTCCGATTCTAATCAATGAGCTTTAAAAAGCTGTTACATCCAATCTGACCATCCACTTGATGTGTAATTTTGCATGCAATTGTCAATGTAAGTCTTCTATATACTCAAGAAGTTTTAGTCCAATCCAAATTACAAATTGCGAGAAAACCTCTAAAAATTGCATTGATATCACTCAGACGCCAACTTGAAAAGTGAAGTAGAAATCTCAGTAGTGATTTCTCCCTTTTCAACTATTAACTTTATCTCAAAATTAGTGTGCACCTTAATCTTCAAGTCCTTCAACATCACGCCAAATTTCATCTTAATCCAACTAATAGATCTTCAGATATCATAGAAATTCTATCCAACCTCAAATTGCCACCTTTTGAAACCCTCTTGTGCTAAAAACTAGATACCTCTAAACTACGCCATTAGATTATTACAAACTTTTGTATATGATTAGCACACCTAATAATCCAAATAGTACCAAATTTTCAACTGTAGATGTTACATCAATTGTACGAACTAGCAAAAATTACTAGCCCTAATTATATTATATAAAATCCAAATCATTGATACAAACCCTAATTTCAAACAACAATTACTAAGTTCTCAAAAACCTTCCAAAAACAATCCTTTTGCCTTTGAAAAGAAATTCAAGCTAGCTCTCAAATTTTATCCTATGATCTTCAAATGAATCCCTATTTTTCCTTAGGCCCTCATTTTAGTGGCCAAAGGTTTGATTTCGACCATGTTTCACAAATGGTTGATCCCCAGGTATCAATCTAACCTATCCTAAGGATTTTTTAGTCCAACCCTACTCTGAACTTAATCCTAGTATCAATCATACTGATTATTTATCTCTTCTAATCTGATTTTATTAATTTATGGTCGTTCTAAGGTAGTAGAAGAGTCTCTACAATCTAAAAGGTAAAATTACTAACTAACCTTCAACTTACTAACTATTAAGATAAAGAAATAACCTAAGAGGCTTTTATAAAATCCATGTTTAGATACCTCAAATTATAATTAAACTAAGATAATTAGAAATTAATTAAAAATTCAATTTTGATTATAATTTTACTATATAATTGTATTGTATCACGAAAACGCTCAAAGTTAGGGTATGGGTTTTGTATCTATTGTCACTTTTTTGGACATAACATGCATGTTCAAAAAGCAATGAAGAATTGACAACTAAAATTGAAGAGAGAATTTTTTTGGCTATACTTTTTCTATATTGTTTGATGAATTCTGAGCTAGAATGAAGGAATTATAAGAAGTTGAAGTTAGTGCATGTAATTTAAGGGCAATAAGTGATCTAATTTACTAGTAGTTGTATTTTGAGCCATATCTTGAGTAATTTGATAAGATTTTGGCTAAAACTTTCTAAAAATATGTATTATTATGTTCATAAATATTATATATAAATTTTGTAGCATTTAGAATTTGGATTATTGAAATATGAAAAAAATAGTATTTAGGTGCTTGTAAATTAGGATTTAAAGTACCTGCTAGGATTTCTAAGATGCATGAAGATTGATAGTGAATTTATCTTTTATTTTATTTTTTTAATAAAGCTTAAGAATAAATGCTACACTATCTAGAAATTTTAAAGAAATTGAATAATTAGATCAAGTGATATAAATTTTTAAAATTTAGAAAGAAAAAATATTTTGTAAGAAAAATATGTTTTTAGGGATTTTGCTACAATTTGGATATTTTATATAAAGTGAAGAGGTTTTGAAAGCCAAAAATTTGTGTATAAATTAAAGGTGGAATAAATTACTTATTGGAGCTTAACTAATAAGTTAAAACTAAACTTTCTATAGCTACATACTTTGTATATTTTCAAATTTCAAATCATACCATATGATAGTGTAGAAGTACATATGCATACTTAACAATTTGCTTGTTGAAGCCTTGATAGTTGATGCAAAGCCAAAGTCCACCATTCTTTTTGGATGCAAAAAGTGTAAGTATTCTCTATGGTGATGTGCTTTCTCAAATGAAGCCCTTTTTGAAGAATTCATCCAATGTCTTTTGTAGTTCTTCAAGTTCATTTGGTGTTAGGCAAAAAACTTGGCGACTTGTTAGTTTGGTCCTAGGCAATAGTTCTATTTGAAAGAAGGCACCTTAATCAGGTGGTACGCTATTACATAAGTCAATTGAAATGACATCCAAATATTCATGTATGAATTGCTCTACCCATTCTACTTTCTTATTTATTCTTCCTACTACTAACGTAAGATTTAAAATTACCATATATATTAGTTGCTTATGTTGTATTTACTTCTTTATAGAGATCATTGCCACAAGTAAGCTTTTAGCTACAAATTATTTTTCTAAATTATTTGATGCAAAAATAAAAAGAATCACCTTACATCTACCATCTTTGATAAAAAAATCATCCTTGTTAGTCAATCAACTTGTTTACTTCCCACCATTAGGCATGGCACATCAAAGATAATATCATATTTGAGCTTTGTTATTCTAAACTTCTATTTTAAAGCATAGATATTACTCAACTTCAAGATTTCTTCTTCATATGTCTCATTCAATACATTCTCTTGGTCATCTACTAAGTATATATTCCCTCGTTTGGTCATCTATGAATTATATATTCCTTCCTTTGATCATCTTGGTTTAAATTCCAAGTTAGTTGGTAATTCCAATTGAGATGCAATTTTTGTAGAGCCATAATCCACAAGCACTAGACATGGTTGTTCTCTTAGTCAACCTATTTGATACTCTAGTCAATTCTTTCGATAGTTGTTTGAGGCCATGCCATTTATCCTTAAAAGACCATAGTTATCCATAATATTAGCTCTTAATGCATTTACTAGAGAGCCTCATTTCCTTGCTCCATTTTGTTATTGATTTGATGAGTTATGAGATTGTAAATTATTAGTACGAAGCCTGCTTTGATTGATTGGTGCTTGAATTTTGACATTTTGTACAACTTCCAATTTAATGGCTTGGTTCTTCACAATAAAAACATAATTCCTTCTGTTCTAATATTTGTCATGTCTAGGATATCAATGATCCTTGCAAGACATCAATCTCCATTGGCATTGGTTGTTGTGCCATAGTATTAGATAGCGGCATACGACTTTACGCTATAGGTCGTGCTCCATGGTTTCTAAAATCTATAGCATCAACCTTCTTTGTACTCTCAATTGCATCCTCAAATATTTGTGGATTCTTTAATTCCACCTTTTACTAGACCACAAATTTCAATCCTCATATAAATTGATCTATCATCTTTGTCTCTAAAACATTGTCAATTTGAAGACATAGAGACTTGAATTAGGAGATATAGTCCTATATTGACCTGAATTGTACAAGATTTGCCAACTAATTGCTTGCTATCTTTTGTGCATTGATAAGATAAAATTGACTCTTTAACTCGGTTTTATACTCCTCTCAGTCACAAAATCCTCCTTGAATTCTATAACTTTGAGTTTGATATTGCCACCAAATGGTTGTCTCATCTCTCAAATAATTGGCTCCATACATAATTTCTTTGATGGTATTTGCCTTAGATAGTTGGACGTATTATTGCATGCTGAAGAGCCATTGGCATATATCTTCTTGTCTTGAAGTCACAGAGTATGTACCAAGCTTACTCAATTTCACCCTAATAAATGTCAACTTCTTTATTCTAGACACTTTTATTTGCTCTTATAGAGTAACTATCTACCTTAGTAGGTGTTGTATCTGAGTCTCCATTTGAGATTGCTCCCACATATCTTTCATACTGCAATTTTCTTGCTAGACTATGATATTATAATGCCTTCTCTTTTTTTAGCTAATTTCTTAAGAGTAGCTCGTAATAGCCTCAAAATAGTACCTAATGTGACTACAACATTCAACCTCCAATTAAGTAATGGCTGTTAATATGCTACCAAAGAATAGACTAATACTCACTCTAATACCAATGAAATGGAACTAAATTCCTTCCAAGATCTAAGACCCTTCTAATGCACAGCAATATACATCCCATCACAATGTAAGACAAAGCAAACTGAAACAAAAGAAAATATGATAGAGATGAACAAGAAAATGTAAAATCAAACTTTACAAAAAGAAAAATCTAAAGCTATACCTAACCAGATATCCAAATGGCCTTGGCCAATCTTATATATATTTTGTCCAACTATTCTAGAATCTTCTATAATATTTCTAATAGTGGATCTTATCTAAATAATCATCCTAAGCTCTTTCTAGAATATTCTATGGTAGATCCTACATAGTCCACTAACCTAATCCCAAATTCTAGAATCTTCTATAAACTTCTCAAACATGGCTTCAACTACCTATTCGTATGCATCAATAATATAAATGTCTTATCTGTATTCCATTACAAAATTCCCCTAATGAGCTTGCTTTTGGCATTGTCAATAAAAAAAAAATTGATGTTATTTTTTTAACTCATATCAAAATTAATTGATAAGGATTTTGTCATTCTAATTTATATCCGAAGCAAGATTTTATAATTTTGCAACATATATAGTAGCTGAATGTATTTCTTATCATAAAGATACAAATTTAGTCTTTATTATACTTTTTTGAATATTTTTTTAAAAAATGGCCATAAACACTTTTAAGAATGAATTCAGATCATAGAAAAGATATGAATCTTTTTCTATCAAAGGTACAAATTAAAAGAGAGTACTTCCAAAAAAAATACACCCCTGAATTTAACTTTAGTAAATCCATCAAAATATTACAAAAGATACAATCTTAGATAGAGCTTTACTTATTGTAAAAATCCTAAAAATTTTGATCTTATTCCATTAAAATTTTCTAGTATACTTATCATTGCTTCTCTCATACTTAGAGTAATAAGACTTCTTAGATTTAGTTATGAACTTGATTTACTTATTTCTTTCAATTGCACAACTTCTTCATGTAGACTTTGATTTTTATTGTTAACCTCTTCTGTAGCTGTCAGAATACTACCTCCATGGTTTATGTTAGGGATACGTGAGATTTTCACCTTCAAAGTATTGACAACCTCATCAAGATTTGTAATAGTTGCAAATCTATTCTTACTTCTACCAAGAATAGCATCTATGATCTCTTCCTCTATACATAATTCAAAGAAATTTAAAAGTCAAATTAAAAGAAAGTAATCTACAATTCCTAATATCAAATGAAAGTTTCGACAAATAGAGAGGTAGTCCACTTTCTTTAAAGAAAACAATCAATGTTAGAAAACTAAAGATGAATTTAAAGTTGGATAGTCCATAACCTTTAAAATACAACAATAGAAGTAAAATAATCTATTCACTTTTAACACAAAACAAAGACATTGAGTTAGCACTCTTGTCAAACTATGAAGGACATAAATCTCATAGAACTAAAAGATCAATACATTCTTGTGTCACTAAAAAAGACTAAAAAATTGCTCAAAAATGGTATAATATTAAATTTAAATGCTATTGTCAAAGATAAGAGGAGTAAAAAGTCTTAAAATAAGATAACATCAAATCTACTTATATTTATCTTCTACCTAATACTTTTTATTTGTATAAATATGTATGTCCATGATACTAAGTAGTTTAAGCATTTGTTGTAATTAATAGTTTTAACAAAGTTATATCATTTTATGTTTAATAATATTAATCTTATATTTGATTATTAGTAGCAATAAACTTAGTTAATATTTAAAAATCAATATCAGCTATCTTGTTTCTAAAAAAAAATTCTTACAATCTTTTAAGTAATTAATTATTAAGTATGGAAACTTAAATAAATAAATAAATAGTAAAATTATTACTATTTTTATCTTTAAAAAGTATTTTCTATTAATTTTAAGACCAAAAAAAATTATATAATATTTCTTCTTTTTCATTCTAATTGAAATTTTATGTAGGTAATTAAAATCTAATAATATATATCAAAAAATATATTTTTTCTTATTATAGACTTTATAATTTTTTATAATTAATTCATTTCTATTCTTATTTTAGATTTTTCTTTATAAGTAATTATTTTCTTTTTGAATTTCTAAAAACTTTAAAATTCATCTATAAATATTATACAAATGAAATCAAAATTATTTCATCTTTTTTTAAAATTACAATTTTTACCTATTAAATATTAAAATAAAATTTTAAAATATAAGTATAGAAAAAATTATACTTGTCTATATGTATATATAGATATATATAGATATATATATAATCAAATTTTAAGAAAATATTAAATTGATCCAATTTTTTACTAAATTGACCTATCCATGATAAAATATATATATATATATATATATATATATATATTAATAATGATCAATGTGGTTGGTTTTCATTGGTTTTGGATCCTATACTAGAGAAATAAATGTAGAGGTCATTTCCTTTTTCATGGAGGTTAGGATAGGTGGATCAATTTAGTAAAAACCTGAATTTGTGTAACATTTCCTAAATTTCAGCTCCACAAACCTTTGAACCTAATTGTATTTAGTTGTTTTTACATTTTTAAAGACTATGTACACAAGTCGTTAGCATAATATAAGCACACATTGAAAAACCCAAAAAGCCATCAACAAAAATTGAGCAATTAACATTTTTTAACACCTTGTCAAACAAGCTAATGTTCCAACACACACACAGTTTTATTCATTACTCTTATAGCTGCCATGAATAAAGTTATGTTCGCTTAGATATTACATCCTACAACAAATTCCGAGCCATGGTAGCAAACAATACATGGCCTCTCTCTGCCATTGCGTCATTGCTTTTACCACCTTCTTGCAAGCCTTATACTGTCACAAATATAGAAGAGGAGCATAATATTGTAGCCACCGTGTAGATTTTCAGTTTCAGAATACAAATTAGGAGGTTTTAGCGGATAAAAGCGCAGAATCGCTGTATGCTTGTCTAGATTTCGACGACAACTGACGAGAGTTTTCAATGAGATCCAAGAGCCCAGATGATCGCATGTCCGAGAGGGTGTCGACATCTTGCAGGATCCAGACATGCCGTCCGATCGAGGTTGGTTTTGAGCTTCGCGGCGAATCGAGAAGAGCGATCCGGAGGTTGCGATGGTCGTAACAGGGATCGATGAATTCGGATTTCTAGATGCAGCGAAAGATCAGTGTCGCGAGGGGAATCGTGAACGGGGAGCTGCGGCACAGAAAAGGCGGTGACACCCGCACCAACGACCCAGCTCCGATGCGCTTACCTGTAAGCAAAACCAGCATTAGAACAAGCTCCGCGAAGTCCACCTGTTAAGGACCCCTCCAGATGCTTCGAGGTTGCAGCGACGGGCGGTATGAACGTCCTTGCGAGCTTCGAATGAATCCCAGCAGGTGGCGTTGCATGAGACCCGTCATGTCCGTCCCTAGTTTGCTCTTTTTGATGCGGAGGGTTCGAGAGTGACCTTCATGGCGTGGCGTGCGAATGCAGCCTCCAAGTGCCGTTACCTCGAAGCCGCAGGTGCAATTTCCCTGGAGGCCGAGCTCGCTTCGCGTTTTGACCAGCGCTCGTGTTGAGTTCGTTGCAAGTGCCGAAATTATCTGGTGGGTTTACTGATATTCCGACGGAGTGAGCGAGCGATGGATGAGATGGGGTGCGGGATGTGGGTATGTGGATGGCCTGGTGGTCCCTAGAGAGAAGTGATGTCGCCAGCTGACCTCCTTTGTATTGCATGTCATCAACTGTCCATGATACCCTCCACTTTTTTGTGAACTGTCTGGACTGGCTCACCCGGCTCATCACAATTGCCTCCTTCCTTCGCATTTACTCCCTCTCTCGAGCACAAATTAGACTACCACGAGCTTGTGATCATTCCATTGCTGGACATTGCTTCTGGCACACCCCATTCTGAGCTTTGATTACCCCCTAAGACCGAATCTCGTCCGCATTTAGATTTTCTAACTTAACGCTCGTGTTCGTGTTCGTGTTCGTGTTTTAATTTTTCAGTATTGTTGCTCGACGTGCTGAAGTTTGCACATTACCAGAGGTAGTGTGGCGAGGAACAAGTTTTGTGGTGTGTGTGTTTCTTGGGTACCCATTTTGAGCTGCTGATAGTGAGAGTTTGTCAAGGCAAATTTTTGAGTGCTCTTGGGATTACACCACACTCGAGCTTTTGAAGTTAAGGAATTCTTTCGTGTTGGAGTTCCGGGAAAGAGAGGAACGGGATACAACCTTGTTGGTAAGGTATTCATCAGCAGACACAATAGTTTTCACGTTGCTGGAAGAAAAAATTCGAAACATGGTAAGGACTAGGCCTTCTGGCGAAGCGTTCGGCAGCAACCGCCGATCGCCTACGCTGATGAGGCGCCGACGAGAAGAAATTAACGCCGCAAGAGATGCTGCGAGTAGTCAGTCTTCTGAGGAGGATACATCCCCATCGAGATCTCTCAGCAGTTCTCCCACACACAGGTGAATCACCTTACCACGAGGCTCCTTTCATCTCGGCAAAACTCCGCATATTCTTCATTTGCTTTGCTGCTAGCTCCCTGCCAACGAAGTAACGACCAATACTTTAGCTTAATTGTCTTCCTCCAGCAATGGCTTGCCTCTAGCTGGTGATGAGTGAGTCTTACATCACAAAAGTTGGAATTAGGGGAGCTGTTCATTTTCCCTTGTTTGTGCTAAAGATTTCAAAAGTGTGTGTTTCAGAGGCATCGTAATCACATTGGGTTTAAGACTAAAACTCGATGAGGCTGAATTCGGCTGTACTAGGGTTGAGAGACGATAAACTGTTCTGGTGCTGGATATGTCTCTTGTAGTGAGAATACTACATAGAACCAGGAGTAGAAAGGTGCATGTCTGCGTTTTGAGACATTTAGTACATTTAGGTGTTTACATTGTACTACCAAATCTTTGTCAGTTTTGGTGACTTGTAGTCTTCACTTGTTGATGCAGGGGTGGCATTGAAGGTTTTTCCGGTCCCGCAGAAGTCACAGTAGAGAAAAAGGTATCTTCTCTTTCCTTGAAATTTTCCTGCTGCAGATGCGAGAGCAGTTTTCTGAAATCTCACCATTGGTCACAACTCATTGACTTGAAGCAACTGTTGTTGAGTAGTTTAAGTTTTCCTGCCTTCTACTTTTATTCGAGTGACTGATGATTTGACGTATGAACGTATTGACAGAATGGGTTCTTCGAGATTAAGGGCAACATGTTCATGCCTGTCGATCCCGACATTACATATGGAATTCTGACGGATTTCGAAAGGAACCCTGATATCTTCAAGACTGTGTCGAAGGTTGAAGTTGAGCACAACAACGAAGGGAAATTCGTGACTCAACACGCACACTGGAATTTGATGTTTTTGTCGGGGACATTTGATATGAAAATGAAAGTTGAAGAAGATCCTAGTAGAAAGGCGGTATCTTATAAATTGTGAGTTCTATCGTCCCGCTCTTTACGCTGCGCAATAATTTTTGTCATCAACTTATGAACCTTGTGAGCTCTTTTATCATTTTTTTCGCTAATACTTTTTCTTTGATCGTGGTTGTAGGAATGAACCTGGATTTCTGAAAATGTTCAATGGCTACTGGGACGTCGAACCTCGAATGGTCAATGGCAAGTCGATGGGCTGCAATGTGGTGGTTACACAGGAAGTTTTGCCTTCAACGCTCCCACCTGGCCCATTATGTATTGTTCATTCCTACTGCATTCCTAGTCAGAGCTACCAGCTTGACTAAACGAACTCTAATTGTTTCTGAAAGTTACTTGTAATGATCGTACAGCAACTTAAAGGAATGTGAAACTGATTCTGGAAAAGTAACGTAAAATGTTTTTTTGGAATGACTGTCTTTGTAGAAGGCATGAAATCTAATGTTCCTGGTGTCGAATGTTTTGTGCAGCTTCATATGTATCACGCATATTAGGCAATCAGGTGAAAGAAGTGCTCCACGATTTATCTGTGGAAGCTGTGAAGAAGCAGCAGAGTAGACAGATCTCAGCACAATGAGTATCACATAAAGAAGTTGCAATGAGCTGTGTATATGTAACTATATGTCAAATGAGCGAGACTCCGAACCATTAGCACCTGGTAAAGTTTGGTTTTCAAATTTGTCGAACATTCCTAATCATGATTTCAGTGAAGCAAAAAAAATTCATTGTAATCGTAGGAACGATAGGTTAATTTAGATACAGAATCTTGTATGCATGTAAAAGCAAATAATTGCAATTTTGTGATACACACGCCAATACTTTTCGGCTCATATTGCATTTAAACTTCACGATCTGAATGAGTGACAGCTCCTTTGTACTTGGTTTTGAAATCTGCTCACAAACTCATCCAACAGTAAAGTGATTATAAGGAAATTCCTTTCAGTTGGAATGGGCAAAAAATGGAAAACACTAGTGTTTGTAAAACAGTAGGATAGAAGTATACAGTGTCAACTCAGTTTATCATAAATGACAATTACGGAACAGTCTAGTAAGATTTTGTTTGTCGAATTGAGACTCCCCGATAACCATTAATTTTGTAATTTTTTCATTCTTCGTAAACATTTGGTGAATTGTATTATCAATGAATATTAGTAAACATGCAAATATATGATTATCATCTACATTATGATCAGATATAATATGAAAACATGTACCTTTTAAAAGCCTGTAGGTACTTATCCTACACATATTGCAGTACCTCTTCTATCCTTACGCTTTTTAACAAATCTCCACATTCTCCGAACCGATACTTCTACAAAAATATCTTGTGTTCTGAATCATTGGCTGTTGCAACAATCGATGTTGCAGAAGCAGCTTTTCGAGCTGCTTACCATATAGAAAAATCCTCATCTACAATCTGATGTGTGAAAAAAAGAATCTCACTGCATTGCAGAAGCTGAATATGGTTCTTCAGAGAGATGCGGTGATATTCAATGGAATTGCTCAAAGCAGCTGACAGTCGCACTGGAAATATGGAGCAAAACGATCACATTTGATTGTTCCTGGATACCATTGCTGGATACCATTGTCTTGTATGCATAAAGCAGTACAAAGCATCATATCTGTCAATATAGGATGGAAATTCTCTCAAGACTTTCATTTTGAGGCATTTGTGGAAAGAGAAATCGATCTCACTTCCGTCCGTTCTAACCAACCAAAAGCACTTCACATCTTGAAAACCTGGAGCTAGATCTACCTGCCATACCATTCCCATATAAGATCGTCAGATTTCATATATAAGGCAAGTAATCAAACAAACTTCGAAATGTAAATCTTTTGTTCATCGTGCGCTAAATTCATCTAGTGAACAGTTGACCTAAGATACACATGACACCCGATGGTTGTTAAAGGACAGTTTGTAACCTTGATATAATCAACACCACATCCAACTTTCTTTTTATACATCGGGTGATAAGCAAGCACAGCCCTAACCGCCTTATCATCTTCGTCAGATAATCTTTCTCCAAGTCCGTATTCACTGCAAATTTGGTAGATCAGTCTTACAATGAGTGTCCTCAAACTGAACGTAAAAATCATTCAAAGCACCAACATAGCTTGCAGTGAGGAACCCAAACTGATGCATATTTGTTCATGAATCTGCCTCATGGTAGAAAACAGTCAGTACAAATGCACTTACGCTTTGAACAAGATTCCCCGCATGGATTTCACGAGGTCGTCAATCTCCTTGAGCTGTGGCTCAACTTCCAACGAACCCATAACATTAATTTTCGAACTACCTCCCGACATGGTGCCTGTACTTGAAATGACAAGACAGAAGGGTTGATCGAGCGTTCCAACAATTGAGAGAGGAAACTGAAACTGAAATTAAAAATAACTTTATGGCTTATTGCATGTTCATATGTCAATCATCAATCTTCGCTTCCAGTTTCCACCTCTGCAATAGATTAGTGCAAATATTACTACATTGTGATCAGCTTTAGAGTTGCGATGCATACAACTACATATCTGCATGTGGATCAATTGCTGAAAGCCTTCACAGTCAAGCATGAGTCGTCATAATTACGAACCTAGGGCAGTTTTTTGGTCTGGAGATTGAAGTAGAGCGCTGTGACCTTGATCATCAGGCTCACTCCGATTTCCATCAGGTTTGTGTAGGTTAGTTGTGTCGTCATCCTGTTCCTGCGGCAAACCACTGCCTGATGCTGTTGTGGTCTGTGCCTGAAACTTGCCAAATTGGGGCCGTTCTCTAAGACTGGCACCTGACAAAGTTATACTTGTCGTGGGACCCAAGTCCTTTCCAAAACTCCCACATTCCCGATCACTACCGCCGCCACGAAAGGTCCAGAGATACTGAAACGTAAGATACTGAAACGTAAATGGCCATCACTCACGCGCAAACCAACACTCTCATACAGCGCGCTGGCCACAAACTGCCGAAGTCTCACGGCAAAGAGTGCAGAGAAATGCCGATACCAACAAATAGAGATTGTATTAAGAAATCACACCTATTTCCAGCGGGCGTAAAAGCTTGGCATCCCACGACGTGAGGCAGCGAAACGTGCCATTGTGTGCGCTTCAATGATAAGCTCTCATGCGCGCTTACGCCGCCTATTTCACCAAGACCATTCACACAACATCAGAAAATATTATCCATTAGTGTGAGCATAGAGTGAAACGGAGCCAATAGAGACTCCAAAAACCCTTACTCCCAAAGGATTCGCAACTCTCATCTCCTTCTGCATCCCAATTTGAGCTCCTTAAAGAAAGACATCATATCATAAATTTTACAACAACGTGTATGTCGGACAGTAGCGACGCAACCAAGGACATGTCCAGGGTGGTAAATACGTCATACTATCACCACAAGGAGTCCTAACCTCTGGAAATCCTATCGCAACTCTCAGCGTATCCCCTGCAATCCACCTTCAACCTCGCCCATCTCTCTCAAGAACCACCTCTCACATATCGTCCTCGTCACACCCACGAGCCCAGCCACCCACCTCGCAAAGACGGCAAGGTAGACGCAGCCCACGATGCCGAGTAGTGGAGAGCGGGAGCTATAGGGGACGCCATATCCACTGAGCAGAGGCACTGCTGCTGCGGAGCTCCAAAGGTCCCAATGACGCCGCTATGTCGCAAGACTCAGACTAATTCTCAAAACCCACAAATATCCGGCTATGCTTTTCGTAGCAGTAGCAGAGAATCTGGGCGGAGGAGCGAGATTGAACCCTGAGGCGGCGATGGTTGGCGAATTGCAGTTTACTCAACAAGGCCCGCAGTCCCTCTTCCCTCCCACACAGAAGACAAACGACGCCAGTGATGAGGCTAGGTTCGAGTTCTGGTTCGGGTTGCCGAACCTATCCATTTCCGAGCCTCGCCTTCGGCATCGTAAAATTAGTAGCTACCTATGTGAGAAGATATGATGGTATATGCCACTTTTAAATATATATTTTATACCTGGAGGTTATGCCATTTTTTATGATTTGGATGTGGATTTAGATTTTTCTTTAAAAATCGAGTTGGATCCGATTGGATCTTTAATAGAAGATCACACTTTCTCATAGCAAAAATGACAACAAAATGTATGTAAAAAATAAAAATCTATTTGTGATGATTCATTTTTGTACATATTTTAGAATCATTGGCACTAGTATTTTAAACATTTGGATTATGAAAATCTAACCATAAACGTTTTGTGAAAGAAATTGCAAATTTGAACAAACCAGTTTTAAGATTGTATTTGATTATGATTTGAAAATTTGAACAAAAAAATGAGAATAATTACGAGAAGATTATTTGAGAGGAATTGCTTTACTTCAATTCTATTTTTTGAAACCTTCACTATTTAGATCATTGACATTGACAGGTGAGTAAAATTAAAAAACTCTAAATATATTGCATTGAATAATGCAATTGCAAAGTTACATACAATATTTAAAGTCAAACAAGCACATAAATATTATAATTTTGTACACTACAAGAAACACATACAACTATATGTTTAAAATTATATCCATGATGTAGAAAAAGATAATATTTTATCTTACAAATGGTAGGTGGTTTTAGATCAATTATTGCTAAACGCTCAATATCTTTTTTATGGTTTATGCAATGTATTATGCCTCATATAACAATATGAGTTTGTTAATTATTAACAATCCTCTAATTATTGTATGAATATATATGTATATATATATATATATATATACCAAACCTAATATTTGGACTTGACATCATCAATTAGATGAAAAATAGTTTCTAAAAATTACCTGAAAAAACCTCGAGTAAAGTCACTTACTCAAATAAATTATGTCCAAAGCATCACACAAATACGCCACATCAGCAAACTGAAACATAGTGTGATCCGACGTGTGCAGCCCTTCAAACAACGATTGATGAGAGTGAGTGAGTGAGCGAGTGAAGGACTTGAGCAAGCCTTCTGGTCGGCTGAATCCGTATGTATTCAGAACCACCATGTACGAGTGTAAAATACGTGAAACATTGGTAGAGATACGACCAGTGAAAACCATGGAAACGTTCACTAGTGTGCTAAAGAGAGGGTAGGGGAACCCTCATACCATATAATACGGGTAACCGTATAATTATGTTGGCGGAAGTCTACGAATGGCAGGGCACGGGGCTACAGCTCCTAGTTGGAGTCCCAGCGTCGTCGTCGACGACCTCCGTGAACACCTACACGATTTGGGGAGCAATTGGGATGCGATGCATGCGATTCGAAGCTGAAATGAGGTCATCACTGTGACGTTGGTTATGAAATTCGCGAATTTTTGATATGCCGGATGTGTGGGATTGTTTTCGGCATCGAATTTTAGGGGGTAGGAGTCGCGAAGGCATCGAGATTTCGGAAGTTCCATAGATGTCGTGAAAGAATTCGTCGCTGGCATCTGGTGCCGTTTGTGGTGTTCGGGTCGTTTTAGCCCGTCAGCCCGACTGCGAGTTTGATTGCCCAGGTATGTGGACAATTTCGACAATTTTTGCTACTCTAGGGTTTCGTAGGTGGGGTTTGTGTTGCTTCGGAAATTTGCTACCATCTCTTGGAAATTTCGTGGTTGAAATCTCGTCTTTGCAGTTGGATGGATGGCTGTAGTGACGGATTGTAGCGGGTTTCTTCCGAATTGTGAAGTGGTCTTTGTTGGATGTCGGGGTTTTGGGGAAAGATTAGCCTATGATTATCTCCGATGTGTGGGCAGCCGGATGACCCTCCTGCTCTTGTTTGTGCTATCCATTGTGTCTGTAGCTAGCTGTGTTATTAGTGTTTCTCATGTCCTAGTCATGGTTCTGCACTGCAAGCCTCGATAGTGTGCATTATTTATTTATTTATTTATTTTCCCCTTTCCTTTCCTTTTTCCTATTTTATTCGTAGAATAAATCTGTTGTTGTTATTATTATTATTATTATTATTATTATTATTATGATTATTATTATCATCATTTTTAGTTTTTCCCCTGGATATGATGATTTTCTCATGAGAATGGAAGTTTCTTGGTCCCAAACTACCAAAGAACACCTTGGCAGCAATGTGGAAGTGTGCCTTGATTTTAGTCTGTACTATGGACGTTAGATTGGTGTGTTAGGATTGTGTGGATGCATTAGTTGTTTACCCGAGGTTTATGAGAAGGCAGCGATGTCTGCTTCGCGAAACCTTGTGGATGTAAGTTTTTTAGAAGGTTCATATTATCTACAAGACTGCATTGTAGTGGCACTGTTACGATGGTATTTTTCATCTTTCATGTACTTGGGAACGGTCTCCACCACATTGGATTTATCTCCTTTCTGGTTATTTTCCTGTCATCATACTGGCTGCTTTATTGTGGTTCTAAAAGCTCATTAACACGCTTAGCAAAAGATATAAACTCTTGTCATCAAGCCTATAATCGCATTAGACCTCACCGGATAAGCTCTGTGGAAATTACTGGGATTTTCCTATGTGGTTGTTCGCTGTTTGCTGTCTGCTGAAGGAGTGTAATGCGTACTGATTTGGTGCATGGAGCTTTTTGCACTAGGTTGTGAAGTCGTGATAAAGTTTGAATTAATTGTCTAGGCTGAGCGCGTTACGTACTGTGAGAATGTTTGTTATGCGTGTGAACAAATGTCTCTATGTAAGCGAGGTCTACTTTACTTTTCATCCTACAGTGTGTGTATGCTGTGCTTGGAGAATCGCTTTTCATGGTTGCGAGTGTTTTCTGTGTGCAACCTGCTGGCGTGTGGGTGTTTGTCATGACCATTCACCACGGTGCAGGTTCAGAGATTATACTGTGTTGGAGGTGAGCACAAGAAGTTTCTGTCATGTCACGGAGCAGGGAAGAAGAGGATAGAAAAAAAATGCATGATTGTAAAGCAGGACCCTGGACGTGCATCGGGGTTTGAGAATTCAGTCAATGCAGAACCAGGTCCCATGGGAGCAGGAGCTGATATTGCAGCCACCATAGAAGACATTGAATCCTCTCCACGCGGCGCTGCAATTGAGAAAGCTCAAGCTGAACTCAGGTTTCGAAATTTGGCTTTATGTTGTTTCTGGGAAGTCTGCTGAAGTCGTGGCCATTTCTGGCTGTTTTGTCCTCCCCTGTGATTTTGACTGCATGACAAGTTGTGAATCAGTTTTGGGATTGATGAAACAGTGTTTGCATTTTTGGGTTCATTCAGGCGGGATCTTGCTGTCCGGGAGGAGCGCAGAAGGGAGTTAGAGTTTTTAGAGAAGGTGGTTTGCTTGGCACTCGTTTGTGCGTGTATGTCATAAGCTTGAAGCCTTGTAGTCTTTATTGTATGTTTCACCACATCAAATTTGACGATGTACAATTTCGAGGAAAGGAATATATGTCGAGCTTTGTAGACTTCCAGCTATTTTGGGTTCGATCTCATGTATGAGTGTAAATATGTAGTTGCAGAACTGTGGTGGATCTTTGTTTTTGTGGTTTAGTTTGAATGGTTCTATTCTCTCTCTTCATACGTTTGGAAGAGGACCTGATGTTTGCGGTGTGCTTCCACGTTGATTGTAGGGAGGAGAGATTTTGGATTTTAAGTTTGGTGAAGCTCCCTTGGACGGCTTTTCGACCTTGTCTCCAACACAGCCACCTTCTTACCCGGCGTCGTCTCTGAAGAGGTGAAAGTTGTGTTATTCATTTGATCTTTCTGGTACCGTGTTGATTCTTGGTTTCTATTCAAATCATTGTTCGATATCTCTCTTGATCTCAATCCTGTTCCTTGGTCAAGGAGGTGCCCAAGTGCATTCTCACGACCTCTTAACTACTGTAGCATATTGTGCCCTGTGTGTAGATGTTTGGTTTTGTTGAGTTATGATTTGTCGGTGTACTCGATTTCGATGCTAGTTGGGCACATTGTATAAGATCACAGTGTCTGGACAGCATCCAAAGCTGACCATGATTGAGATGCAAGCTTGACTTTCCCTTTCGATGTGGAATTGTCGCACTTTTTTTGGCGAGTATTTGATTCGGCGGTGATAGATACGACTGGTAACTCTTGTTGAAATTGCATACCTTATCATTGGTGAGGCTTGATAATGCCCAGGAACGGAAAGGATTTTCGATCAGTGTGGAATTGAGTTCTTGAAATACAGCGTCCTTTCTGGTAAGAGTGTTGACGATTGCTTTGTGCTGGTTGGCAGCGATGGAGAGGCCGATGCGGTCGCCAATGGTGATTCGTGTAAGTTGAGCAAAGGATTGATTGAAGGAGGGGTAGTGGAGGAAATAAATGACATTTCAGTAGCGTTGGTTCCAGGCGTCCAAGAAGGCGTTGTTGAATATTGTGGAGGCTTGGGCTTATTAGACACGAGCGTAGGAAATTCGACTAAGTCATTGAATGAGCCTCTTTCAGAACCGGACGTTGGTATTGGGTATGGCGTCCACGCAAGACCCAAGGCTGAAGCTCATGTGAGCGGTGACAGGGCTCTTTGTCAAGGGGTTGGAAATGGCCATGCATTGCCAAAAGAGGTGGAGGAGGTGCCGGCCGGTGAGGTAGTGCAGTTGGAGGGCACGGTAAGCAGTGACAATAAGGAGAATGAACCTTCAGTAGCCATGAGTTACCAAGTTTTGCCGCAGCAGAGCTCATATGCTCTCTCAAGCAAGTGGGTTGGATTGACTGGTAGTCAGGAGTATGAGCCTATGAACGAGATCATAGCAAGATGCGGGCCGGTTTTGGAGCAGCACGCAAGTGAACTGAGCTCCAGGGACAGAGCTCCAGTTCCTCCTGTGAAGACTGTACAGTCATCCGGTGGTCGAGTTGGTTCTCTTGGTGGGGTTACGGACAGGGATTCCGACAATAAATGTCTGGCTAGCGCAGGTTGTTCCGACGAGCCGGCAGACAGGTTAGGGACTCATGAACAGACGGTCGTCGCCGGGGAGAGGCACGACAGTGGTGCAGTTGCTGCTCAGGTGGAAAGTGCTGCAGCTGAAGACGTGGACACGAATCTCATTGGGATCGTTGAAGATGATGTAGGATCCGTCGAGCAGTTGATGGAGAAACAAGACAAGGTGGATTCTACGTTATGTTCCTCAGGAGCGGATATTGGCAGGGTGCTCGGCTCAGCAGAAATCTCACGGGAACCATTAGTAGTTGTTGTTCCTGAGAACCACAGCTTCGAGGCACGGAGTGGGCATGGGATGCTAGAGTCTCGCAGTGAGAGTGTTGCAGATGGTTCGAGCGGTGCGCCAGCGCACAGAAATGCAAGAACATTGAAGAGTACTTCAAGAGGAGGTAGCAACTTGAAGGTGACTCACAGAGAGAGGGCAGGAGTGGACACGAAGAAGGGTACCGGTCATCATTTGATGTTAAATTTGGAGGGAGGGGTGGTGGAGGACAGGATCAAACAGCTTTCTCCGGAGGCGGAGCCAGGTGGTAGAGAAACCAATGGTGCTGAATCTCAGGAATTGAGAACGGGGGGTCAATCGGGTGCGGCAGTAGGTGGTGCTTCAAGACTCATTGGACGGTCGGGAAGTATTTCTGGTGCACCAAATGGGAAGTATTCAGGTATGGTTCTGCCGTTGCAGAAGGGACAAGATTCAGGAGTACAAACTGAAGTGGACAGAATTAACGTGGAGCATAGAGAAAAATTGGCCATTAAGGCTCACGAAGACTTCATTCTCGAAAAGGCTGAGCACCTCCAGGTAGTTGAGACATCTTGGAATGCCATTACACCTGTGCGAAATCCTTTGTAAAGTGTGTCGTGATTACGGTTTATTTGTAGGTTTTAATGCGACGGTTGTGACCCGGATGTACAGGCGAAAAGGAAGCTAATCGAGGAGCGGAGGACTTTTAAGAAGTTTGCGGAGCCTTCAAGGCGAAAGTCGCATTGGGATTTTGTGCTGGAAGAAATGAAATGGATGGCCAACGACTTCTGGCAGGTACTCGGTTACTGAAACAACAACAACCACGCGTAGCAGCAAGTTCGTTTCGTTAGGAGACGGTTTTTGAGTTCCTGTTGAATGCACTTACTTCTTCATTCTGTTCATGTTTTCGGTTTTCGTAGCGTTGCAGATTATACTTTTACAATTAGCGTGAATGTTTTTGATGTATTGACATGTAGTGGGCTTGCTTAAAGTGTAGTGTGTGGGTATATTATGACTCTAATGTGGTGGGTGACTCGTTCAGGAGAGGACGTGGAAAAGGTATCAGGCTGCTTATGTTTGTCTGGAAATTGCTACGAAAAAAGGGGAAGATAAGTTTTTGGCAGCAGGATTAATTGGGGAGCACCGCAGAATCTCGAGCATTTTGGCACGCGCTGTGACGGATTTCTGGTATATTGCAGAAGCGGCAGTTAAGAAGGAAAAATGTGATGCCAAATGTTTGACAAAAGAGCAATATAATAGAAGCACAAGCAAGAGCGAAGTTGTCCCAATGGATATTCCTGTTTCGAAAGAGGTAAAGTCGTTCGAAGTTTATCAGTTCATGTCTCTTTGCAAGTCCAGTATTAGGGACTCGTATTAGTGCAGTCGTGCTACTTGTTTCCGGTAATATTTTCTCATAGGAGGGGAGCTATATTTCCGCCTGAGTAATGTAACATTGTCTTAAATCTGGTGTTTTTCATTTTCCGTGATCAGACTTTAGAGAAGTCGGTGCGTGCTGAGAAAGTCGTTAAGAAACAGCCTAGCGGAGTACAGAAGTATGCTATTCAACTGTTGAAAGAAACAGGCTCTGCCAGGATTTGGCAAGCCAAGGCCCCTTCGATGCCCGAGGGTTATCGATTAAGCAATAGCATTCTGGAGCAAGTTCATGAGGTACATGTACTATCTTACTACGATAAACGAGTATGGTGTGGTGGCTTGTTGTGACTAAGGGGATTTATGATTTGGATTTTGTTGCGCGTATTGCTAGGTTCTATTTGTGGTATAGCCACGTTTGTGTAGCAGGAAGAATTAGATTTGGTGCGTGTTTGTTGAATATCCTTGTGGTGTGGCGATAGGAAAACAAATAGCTTGGGAGGCTCATTGCTTGAATGCGAATGGTTTGTTTGCAGTCATTCGTAGGCAAAACTGTGCTAACTCTTTCAGAACGGCATCAGGTATCCCTGTTTTACAAGGTACCTATTGGAGCAATGGAAGCATATCGAGCCGTAGTGGAGGCCGAACACGCTAGGTCCGAAGAGGTATGGAATGATGGTGGTGAACGATTGCAAATGTAGTTTGATGGATGTTTAGTTGAACGAAGTAGAAGTAGTTTGTGTGTTCTCCGACGACGCGTGAGAATACATATTTGTACTTGTGCAGGAGTATGAAAAGAGGCATACAGTTGCAATTGCGGAGGCGGAGGCTCTGGTTGCCGCGGAATTAGCTGAAGATGCAAGTAATGTAGCGGATGTGAGTTTCGGAGACTTCTCGAATGGTGGAGGTTCACAGGAAGACGAACCTGCAATGTTCATGAATGAGGGGTCTCGCATATCGAAGAAGAAGCGGAAGAAGATAATCAAAACCGGCAGTATTGGCTTAAGAGGCGAAGGAAGTGGGTTACAAGGTACGAATTTGCGCGTTTGTGATCGGATGGAAGTATTGCTAAGATTTTATGTGTAATTAGTGGTTCGTAATGGCTTTATTAAGAATAGAAGTTTGGAATTACTAGTCCTCTTTGAGCGAAGTTATTAGTCGTTTTGAGCTTGAGCTTCTTGTTCGTGGATTGTTGGTAGTTATAAGGGATTTCTTTTTGGTCGTCAGGTGTGGTGAGTTCAGAGTTGGGCATACCTTCGCCCCTTGTAACCGGAAAGCGATCCATTACGGGAGGTTTGGGACCGAACGGTTTACCTGGGGGCATCCCTGTGAAGCGTCAACGATCATCGGCAACAAATTCACGAGCACGTTGCGCACAACCTAATACTTCTCCAGGTAATTCCCATTTTTGTGATGTGTTGATCTTTTGCAGCATTGTGGTAAACGCGATGGGTATGTATGTTTACAATCTCGAGGTTAGCAATGGTATCTGCTGCGGATTTGCTGGATCGACGAACGCTCTTTTTTTGGATTACTTTACTCAGAGTAATCGTACCTTTCCCATGTACATGTGTAGGTGCAGGTGTAGTTGTGGCACAGAAGGGATTTGGTTCTCAATCTCAGTCAGATGATAGGTTGGACTTGCTGGATGATTTCAGCCAACGTGATGTTAGTAGCGATACTCCTAGTAGCAAAGCGGCTGGGGTGGACGTTAAAAGGAGAAAGAAAAGCATCAAGTCTTTTGATGGCGGGATGGGTGCAGGCACGTCGGTGAAGGTAATATATAAAGACACTCTTGTGTAAGCTAGTGGTAGTTCAGTGTTGGGTGATTGTAATCATGGAATGGTGAATTTTTTTGTATGCGAGAGGTGTTTTGGTGCACGTGCTGAAGCAAATGGGCGTTGTTGACATTTCAGGAATGGGACGGGAGTGCCCAGGAACTTCGGCAGGAGCAGGTGAGCGAATGTGGTGGGGTGGCAGATGTTTATTGGTGGTCTTTTTGTTGTCGAATGGACAAGTGGTGTTGCATGCATAAGATGCATATATTTGTTTCGTTGAGCATTGGCAGTGAAATTGGGAATGGGGTAATTGGTCTATACATGGTATGGTAAGACGTGAACTGTAGAATTGTTGCATGCTCGTAATGTGATTTTATTGGGATTCATGTGAGATCATTGTGCATCACATATCAGAATCCCTCCTCATTCCAAATCTGTTTCTTGTATACTTGGTTTTTGCAGGTGAAACGTAAAGCGGGTAATCATTTGGTAGTCATTGGTGGATCTGATGCAGGCCTGGGTAAGTTGGCGCCTGGTTGTGAACATATTGCGTGATGTTTGGACGAGGTGATGTGTTGTGTTTGGTGTTCTGTAAGCTGTCAAGTTATTCGCTACGGTTTTCTGCCGATTAGAATGTTTGCAACCTTGCAGTGTGCCTGCATGTGGTGGTGCATATGCCAATAGAGTTGGGCTAACATAGCAGCAATGGTTACAGCAGATACGCCAGTGGCGTCGGGGTCTCAGGGTGTGTCTGATCAGCAAAATTCAAAGAAGCAGAAGCCTCTGAGGCCGTCGGAGGCAAACTCCGAGGCAGCCCTTACATCTGGTTTGCTTAATGGGCAAGATGTGGGCTTTGTAGTGGGAGCAAATAAGTTAACGAGGCTTATCGGCGCTCGAGACAGTCATCGGAGAGTCCGGCTGAATAAGGTAAAGTTTGTGCTGATTGGTAATGATAGACGGATGGTTATTGTAGGTATCATTTTCTTTTTTTGAGTTGTTATTGTTCGTGGTGTATGAAGACTTGCTAGTGTAAAGTTGAGTCGTATTTGCTAGAAGACCTAGGTTGTGGTGTAAATGAATATACGCTAACCTTCCTGTTGCTATTAAATGTTAAGAATTCGATATCTTTTTTTTTTAATACGTAAACTTTGGAGTGTGTGGTGGAAAACTGGAGTTAGCAAGGTTGTTTTGTTTGTAGACGTAAAAAGAAAGTACTGTTCAAGCTGAAGTTTGAATGCAAATGTTTGCGACATTGGAAGTTATCCAGGTCAAGTTTGTGGATAGCGTAGTTGATGTTGACTTTGGATATTGCAATCGGTTGGTTTGCAGGATCCTCCTAGTACGCCGATGCGAGTAGGTATTCCTTGGTCAGCTGGCGAAGATCAAGTATGTTTTACTAGGCCAGCTTTGATATTGATTGTTTGAAGGAATTGAACTGTTAGCATATTGATGATCGTGAAAAGTCGAAATATTTTCAATGGGATTATGGTATGGTTGCGTCAATTGAGTAGGCTAGGTGGGTAGGCAAGTTGTGGAGAAGGCAACGCAGGGGGGCTGCAAGTTGACATTCTTTATACATTCACTTAACTTTGTGCATATTGTAGTTTATATCTTCTGCGTGGATCTGATTGTGGGATGGTGCAAATAGCTAATTGTTTGAGGCGTCTTGCAGGCTATTCTTGCTCTCGTTCACGACTTAGGTCCTAATTGGGATCTCGTTAGTGACGTTTTGAGTTCGAATTCGCAAATAAAGGTTTATAATTTTTCCCCGGTCCTTGTAGCTTGGCCAATTATGTGGGTGCCTGCAAGTTTTGAAAGATGCTGCATATGGATGTCAAATGAGGCAGTGGTTATTCAACAGATTATGGCCTAATAATCTTATTATGATATCAGTATTGGACATGTTTATATGTTTCTCTAGTGCATCAAAGCTGGGCGTCTCATTATTGTGTGTGGTGGTTTAGGGCATCTGCCGCAAACCTCAGCAGTGCAAAGAGAGGCACCTAGCATTGATGGAGAGAGGTGGTGCAGAGGGGTTGGAGAATCTGGAAGATCCGTACTCATCGCAGGTTGAGATTGTTTGAGTAAATGTCATGCATGCTCTGAAGTATTGACTTGTGAAGTAATTATTAGCGTGTACGCATTGTTTGACCTTTGGATTGTCTCGAAATAGCGACTGTTTGGCGCACTGGCTATGATTCCATTATATGTGAACATTGAGAGTGTCCCTGTTCTTATGATGGAAGTCGCAATTGAGTGTTACAGGGTATCGTTCGGGGCCCGCGGAGTCTTAATGCAGCTGAAGAAGATATTCTCAAGCACTTCGAGCAAATTGTTGTAATTGTGCAAAAGTATGGTGCACGGAAAACTCCGGTGAAGACTTAAATCACTGCTCTTGAAGATTTTATAGTGTAGTCTTTCATCGAGGAGCTTTTCTTCGAGATTAGTGTGAACCCTAGATTAAATGCTAGAGTATTTTGAGATACGATGATCGCGTTACTGCAATTGATCCTGTATGGTTGTTGATCGGTGACCCGGTGACTATTGTTTCTCACTAGCTCCTGATGCGGTGTTTGTGTGGCTCCTACAGAATGAGTGTAAAGATCAAAAGGACTTGCAAGCTTCACATCCTTCTCACGGAATCGTTATCTCTCAGTTCTGTTCTGGCAGCGGTGGTCCTCCAAAGTAAGTATAGCAAACTTGGTGGGTCAGTTCTGACGGTGCCAGTTGGAATTAGGTTACAAGTGACGCACGAGATTGTGTGTTTTGGTGCGTCTGAATGTTTCTGAATTCCATGATGTAACGTTTCTGTAGCAAGTCAACCTTGTGGAATATGCAAGTATAGTGTGCGGAGGGTGTAGTTGTGGACGTTTGTGTGTAGGGATGAATAGACAACAGCTGGTGTATGCCTTGTATGATGTACGTACATGTATGTTCAACAAGAGTCTGAGATGCAATAGCATTTATTGGATGGCAGTCCCGTGCAATTGGCTGACCGGGTGACGAGTACTGGCGATGGTGGTGTTCACCCGCACCCACCACAGGGTTCTCTGAGAAGTATGGCGGGGCCTCAAATCACTGGGCCAATGCCTGGGCAGGGGATGAGGTCCCCAGCTGGTGGACTCTCTCACCCCCCTGCGTTGCAAGGCACAGATGGTTCGCATCTAGGAGGATTTTCTGCGTCTCCTGCTGCCATGAGCGCTGCAACTGCCAGGTAATGGCCTACTTCTTGATTTGTGTTTTGAGTAGGTACTCATCTTGTACTATTCTGTTTGTGGCAATTGTGATAATGGTGATATCATTGTTTATGTAGGAGTCGGTGGACTTGACTTGGATATGGTTCTGCATGAGTTTTTGGTATCGTTCGTTGGTTCGTCCAAGGCGTAGAAGTGGTCATTTCTGGATTGGGTTTGTTTTTCACATGTGCTTGAAAAGTTGGTCATCCGGTGGCATGCAAAGCAGCGAGTTTCACAAGTTGTATATGAAGACATTAATATGCGAGTTTCATCAGTCCAAGGGTTTCATGGTGCAGAGATAGTCAGAGGTTCCCTATGGGCACTATGAACCTTCCGAGCGAAGAAGTTGCGAGGTTGCAAATGTCAACGAGCAAACTAACGGAGTTCAACCCGCGGCGACTACAACAGCAAGCTGTTCCAGCTGCATCAGGAGTGCCTGTGCTTGGGGGGTTGTCAAATTCGAATGTTCTTCCCTCGTTACCTAATAGCACGGGTGGAGGAATGCTTGCTGCACCGAACCGTGGTGGATTGTCCCTTCCAAGAACAGGCATGGGAGGCATGGGGCCACCGTTGGTTTCGAACATGGGCACAGCGAGTCCGAACGGCAGGCATCCTCTGTCACCGAACCACGCGGCATCCAATATGTCGAGGAGAATCGCGCACTTGATGAATTTGGCACGGGTGAGAAACTTTCTGCACAGCGTGCCTAGTTGGCGACAATAGCAGAGTATAGCAGTTAAGGAAATGTTTTAGTTTGCTTTACGCATATTGGTAGAGGTTTTAGTAGTGGTGCATTGATTGTTAGTTGAGGCCGTGCGTTGGTTGTATTAGTTGTAGCCTCGTTGCAGCGTGGAGCGGTGATGCATTGGCCTTTGTATTTTGTCAACGTGATTGAATATGGGCGATATTGAACGTGGAGACGATCGTGGATTGTTGAGGTTTGTTAAGACTGGTATATGCTGGGAGATGTGAGTGGAATAAGAGGTTGAGAAGCTTTAAATGATGAGAAACAGAGATGATTTTACAGAATTGCACGGAGGAGCAGCAGCGGACGCAGTGCCTTCAACAGCTTCAGACATTGGCTAACCAGGGCGAAGGACAAGCCGTTTCTGCTTTATCGAGCCTGATGGGGGGCGGTGATATGACGAATGCAGCTGACGGGTCAAACCAGGTGATTGTCATATTTAACATTGTGAGCCTGCTCAGTTTGAACAGTTGGATAAAGAAATTTCTGGGATGTGTGAAGGATAAGTATTGTTTGTTTTACAAGAAAGTTTGGGTCTCAAAAATCCCATTTTTATTTCGAGAAATATCATTTGTGAACTTGAGTAGCCAGTAGAGTATTAATGAGTGGGTTCAATTTTAAGGTTTTTTTTTAATGGCTGGCATAGGTTTGGTTGAACCTGGGTTCGAGTGGAGATGTTGTAGGTCCAATTTTGCATACAAAGGATAGCGGAGAAGCGAAGTAGAGAGTGAGTAAGAGAACTGGTGTATGAGCGGTTCAATAGTAATACTAAAAGAAATGTAGCACTTTATTGAAGTGAGTATTCTAAAATGAAAGCTTGATTTGGTTGGTGGTTTTAAATCGAGTTGAGCACATGAGTTGAGATCAAAATATCTTGACTAGGTCGTTTGGGCCTGTACCCTAATGCGAACCTCTTGGGTTCAATTTCCATCTTCTGGGTCGATAGTATCTCTTGATTGGGGAGTTTTCTTGGACCAGGCTCCTGAAAATACTTTAAATTATCGGATCTCTTTTAGGTTAGATGAATCTGTGATGAAGTTGTAAAGATGCATAATACACATGTGTGCCATTGTAACGAATGTTTGGACTACAACTGTCACAGTCGTTTGTACAACAACACCAGCATTCGCTTCAGCAGCATCAAGAACATCATCAACAATTACAACTGCACCTCCAGCATATGAATAACTCGTGCAAATTACACGCACAAATTCAGCAACAAAATCAACAAGTAAGGACATGCATCGCTCGTGTGCCTTTGATGCAAGGTGGTGGAGTCCTTGGAGGATCAGCTGCCTGATACTTGGAAACATGGTCAATGGTAAAAATTTGTATATATATTTGATGGGCTGAATTTGAATGCTTTCGAACTGAATGTTACTCTTGTATCGTCATGGTTTGTAGGTGCCAGGACCCTCGCAAGCTTACATTGCAGTGCCAACTCGCATGAGAGAGCAGCAACAGCAAAGGCAACAGCACCAGAAGCAAAGGCTACTTGGAGGTCTTCCAGCTAATTCACAAGGTCAACATATGGTGGTTCCTCCCCTTCAACTGCCGATGCCAAGCTTCCCAACTCAAAATTTGAATTCACAGTCCCACATCCTTCCTTCACAGGCACACAGTAGTCTAAAACCCCACATACTGCAGCAAGTTAGCGGTTCTCCCCTTATGCCCCAAGTTGTAGGGTCGCCAGGCCCGCAGTCATCTCCAGCTTCTTCAGGTGGATTAGGGCAGCTGAATGAGCCCGTCGCACAGACCGCTCCAAGTGGCACTGGGGGCAAGACCCCTCAGGCAAAACAGATACCTAAGATAGCACAGCCGACATCTCAGCAAGCTGTACAGCAGCAGGGTTTGAGGAATGGGAAGGGTGGGAGTAGAGGAGCGATGTTGATGCAGGGCGTCTCTTCACAGACTGGACCAGGGCAAGCTAGCACTTCATCTGGCAATGCGAACGGTCAGTTGGAAGGTGAACCAGATAGGCATGTGCTAGCAGGACAAAGAGGAGTAGGTCAATCTCAAGACCTAGCTGCGAAGGTGGCGAGTGGATGTCAAGCAAGCGTGCCAGGAGGTTCCCAGGGCGGTCTTGATGTTCAAGCACATGGAATGCAATCAGCAAATGTATCGTCCGTGGCGGGACAGCAAAAGGGGTACCAACATGTCCAACAGGCTGCGCAGGTGCGCTCGAGGTTGCTATGATAAGTCGTTGAGCATATTGTCTTCTTGTTACTCATTTGAGAAAATATTGTGCCGGGTGCATATTTAGTTTTTGAAATTAAGGTATCTTGGGATTCACGAAGGCACTGTAATGCTGATGTCAGGGAGGAATGCGCAAGTCACAACAGGGAAGTCCGTCCCAAGCTGGTGAGCAAGCTAGTGGACAGCAAGCTTGTTCAGGCCCGACTTCAAGCCAGCAAGCTGTATCGGCAGCATCTTCGGGCGCTGGAACTCAGCAGTCTCCGCAGTTGCATCGTCGACAGGTTGCGCAGGCGGCAGGGCCTACTCGAAGGTGAGTGATGTTGGGGTTTGATGATGGTGAATTATGTTGAAAAAGGGTCAAATTGGCAGTTGGCCTGAATGTTTTTTCAATTGGCACTCATAGGGACACCGGTTGAATTGAAACGTGAGTAAATGAGCACGTGATTACCTCGGGCGAATACGCGTAGGAGTTGCAGCGTACAATGAAGCAGCTCATGACGCTGTTTGTTTATTCCTCCAGTGCGGTTTGCTCTTTCGGATGTGAACAGGTCTTTTGAGATGGTTTCAAAGCAACTAGGTAGATCCACTTCCAGTATCGGTATTGATCGCATGAGAAAAATTTCCACCTGATCTCAGGATCCTAAGTGTTGTATTTAATTTTTGATTGTTATAAAATGTGCAGTTGTGTACCGAAGGCATTTGAATCCACCAGTTGATCTTTGTGTTTGCTTAGGTAGATGTTGAGCGTATTCATTTTGTTTGCTTGTGTGCAGGTTGCATATGCGACATCCTGGGAGCAGTGTAGGTGTGCCCATTGCGAGTCAGCTTGTCAAAACAGGTGCGCAGCAGATAGGACATGCCGGTCCACAGATGGCATCGCAGGCGGGGCAGAATCCATATCAGGTAGGTGGAACGATTGCCATGGGAACGAATAATTCGAACTTGCATGGCGTAGGCCTTCCCTCTTCTGTGAACTCGAGGATAGGTGAAGCACAGGGCAAGCATTGGAAAGCCAACCAGACACTACGTCCTTCGGGAGGAACGTACAATTTGATACGGACTAACAGTCCAGGAGCTGGTCAAGTTCCAGCAATGGCAAATTCAGGCATACAGTCGAACAGAAACATTGGTATGTCATCGTCGGCTGCTTCTGCTATCCAAGGTGTGGGTTTAGGAAACATGGGACATGGAATGGGTGAGGTTCAAGGCTACCCAGGGTTGGTGAGTCCAAAAGTAGGAGCTGGTCCGGGGGTGAACGAGAGGGGCCTTTCAGGATCACAGGTAGGATTTGTGGGTGCTCTAAGAAATCCGGCAAGCAGTTCGTTAAGTGTTTCTTCTGGAGTAGCTAGCACACCAAGCAGTCATGTGAGACCTTCCGCTGGCTCCTCGGTGATGGCACCGCCAACAAGTTCAAGTATTGTTGGTACTTCTCCAGTCGGAGCTGCAACCGGGACTCATCAAGGCGTGTCTGCATCCATGTCTGGTCCGACAACAAACAATGGGCAGGTATGTATGAATGTTTCAACAAACCTGTGGACAGAATGAAGTAGAATTGGAGGAACTGTGCGAGGCATGGTTTAGGTACATGAATTTGTGACATTGAAGTCGCACGTAGACTGATGATCGAAACATGTGGCACTGTACAGTTGCGGCAGTGGCATGGAGGGCTAGCGGCCTCGTCATCGTCTAGTCTGGCAGGCTCATCTGAAATGGCTGGCGCTTCAGGTAGAAGTGGAAGTGGAAGCACGAACTCTGCCAGCGATGTCTTGGGTTCTGGAGTCAATCAGGGTCCTTTCCCTCTATCAGCAGAGGCAGCGGCAGGATCTTCTTGATAGGGTTCGTACTTCGGAGGCTTTTTGTCATGCTCAAATTGAGTGTGTTCCACGATTTTTAGAGTTCACAACTCTTGTGGGTGGATGTAGTGGTGAGCCCGTCTGCCAGAACCCGGAAGCACAGGTTTAGGGTTGAGTTTTAGGATGCTGTGGAGGTCACTATTCATGATGTATGGTGCGGACTTGGACGAATGAAAGTCCTACTCTGCCCAGTTTGTACATTCTCGTGCCCAGAGTAGTGGTAGCACCTGCGAATTGACATAATGTAACAAAACGTCCTGTTTCAAAATCAAAAGTTCAGAATTTTTTCCATTACTGGTGCAGCTCCGATTGATATGCTTGTTACCAGGTTTTGCATAGTGATTTGAATTTGAACCTTGATTAGAATGTGATGACAAAAAAAGACATGGTCTTCCACTTATAATCCTTATTTTCCACTCTCCCTATTCAACCGACAAATTTTCAACACATAGCTACCTCTTGACACCCTACATATCTGACTTCTATCTGAAACCACGAGTAAACCACGAATTTGGAAGAGAGACTAAAAATTCACGAACAATTTGATTGAGAATCGCAGTCTAGGCACTAATTATTCGTTCCTCTGCCCTAATCCACCAGGAACTAACTTCGTTTTACTACGGCAACACGATTTCCCAGACGAACGTTGAGAAGAACGAGAGTAATCTTACACTGGAGACGTTTGACGATACAACCGAGATGCTAGATGAAGCGACGATGAGATGAACGAGGAAGCTGGATCTGAGCGAACAGAAAGAGGACGCGGGCATGAAAATTTCGGCGACGATCATGGGACATCACCAATTTTGATTTCCCGCCTTTTAGTCGACTTCGCTCCTTTAAACCAGCCCTAAGGCTTTTGAAAATCGGCTCACGGTTTGGTACTGGATCCGCACAGTCCACTCCGCGCGAGAGCTCAATCCCGTGAATTTGACCACCATCGTTACATAGTGTGCAGAGGTCCCAAACAAGAGTTTATGGTGGAAGAGTCTGACTCGCTCTTGCTGGTGATCCAAGCGTGAAGCATCTCTGCTTCTGAATTGGCCGTGATTGTGAACAAACGAGTTGTTTCCTGTGAATGTGTGGGTTTATGAGGTAGGCTGGGTTTGAAGCTAACGGTTCTGCTGCGGTTGATCAGTGGTGGTAGAATTCGGCGATGTCTTGTCTTTTGAGACGATGTGGGATCTCGGTTGCTGTTTTGTGCCCAATAAGTACCTTAGTATTTCCTTGTCTTGAAGACGCGGAGCCGATGAAATGGATACAGTTGGAATGCGGGTTGGGAGGTACTGTTGATCGATCTTTTAGTGCATGGTTGTGCGTAATATTTTTCTTTGACGTTGTGCTAACGTCCCGTATTGTAATTGATGCAGTTGAAGGCGGCGGAATCCATTAGCACCTGTGCGGAACCGTTCACCTAATTTACTATCGTTCGTTCAATTGTTGGCCGTGGTCACCATTCTCGAAAATTAGTCTTTTTCCTTCACGCGTAGGTTAATCAGTTCCAGATTCAAAAATAAGATTGAATTGGCGCAGCTCTGCCTCGTTTGTTTGGTGAGTTGATGACTATCCTCTGTTCGGGGTACATGAAGTCCCGATGGGCGCAAAATTTCAGCTCGATTTCTTACAGTACATACAACAGAGTATTTAGGTGATCATGCATGAGCAGAAAATACCTACCAAACTAGCTGGATGGGTGCAGTAGATGGAAAGCTGGAAAACAAAATATCTGATGGAATTCCACATCTGTAGCAGTTTTCGGAATCTGTGTTTTATGTGGTCGTAGAATTTTTATGGGACCACAGGGCATGACTGTTGAGCAAGCAGCTCTTCAAATCCCCTCACTGTTCCTGTTGAAAAAGACTTAGTTTTGAGTTTTTAGTCTATCCATCTCCTTTGCAGACTAATTTGATGTACAAACGCAAGAGGTGCCAAGAGGTAATCCCAATAGATTCATTGCTGCCTACATCCAAGACTCCTGGCAATGAATGCAGTTGTGGATTAATCGCTGCGCTATTGGAGCAACATCCAGATGTGAATTAGTTGACCCGTTCAGTATTTGGGCAATCATCTTTCTGTCGTCTTTTTATTTATTTTTTCATTATCTGAGCTCGTGTTTTGTCATGGATAATGGCCACCTACATCAGACATTTGATTACTCACTTATTTCATTTCATTTTTATTTATTTATTTATTTTAATTTTTGCAGAAACCTGAGTTTGGCAGAAAATCAATTCGAATGAACAGTTAAGATCACAATTTGATGTAATTTTGTTTGCATCCTACCGTGAATCAAGTTTAACTGGACTCAAGTATCAATCCGGTCCCGAAATCATGGCTACCCCCTGCGAGCCGTCAGTCAGCGTGGCGTCACTAGCTCCTGGAGTGATCTCCGGCCGAAGTTTCATGAGAAGGCCCGGAAGGCAACGCTGGGTGCCTTCTGGAATTTTAGTAAAAGCTGACGAAGTAGTTGTACCAGTGGCTCCTCCTCCTCAGTATCAGGTCAGCCAGCTGCTATACTTTACATTAAAAGTGTTTCACGGGAAGCACTACAAAGATTCCTTACGTCTCTATTGAAGCACGATATGTAATTTGGTAAATGTTGAGATCTAGAATGAAACATAACATGAGTGGTACATGTTCAGAAGAAAGTAGTGTTGGAGGCGCGTGAGGATCTTGAAGAGAAGGAGGCGCTTTTGCCAGAGGGCACTCCGTTATTATCGGTTTCAGGTGTAGAGCTGCCGGAGAGTGCAGTTGGACCTGCTTTGGAGTTTCTTGAATTCTGCTCTGCGTTCTACAAAGTGTGTGTTCTGTTTCACATCGATTCACTATACGGATCTTTCTTCACTTCTCGCTATTTGAGAATTGTTATATAACAGTATTGGACATCTTAATGGCAGGAATTTTGGAATTTGATTACATTGGTGGGTGAGTGAGTGAGCGCTTGTTTACACCTGCCGTTGAGTATACTCCTCTATGTTGCTCATGGATCTCTGCGATTTTTGCAGCCCCTTGGAATGAAGAAATCAGAGGCAGAGAAGTCATTGCACGAGGTCGTTAAAGGATGCAACTTGAAGAAAGGAAGTCAATGTCAAGTTGTGCAAGTCTTTGTGCGTCTGTTATCAGTGGTACTGTATGGGACTGATGAAGAGTAAGTGCCTTCATTCATGCAAGACGCGTGCTACTCTCCCTCTTTATATGTAAAATTGCGATTCATTTATCTTCTTTACGAAATCATCATATATTTATTCGGAGGCAACTGTTCTTTCCTGTGCATGGAAGTCTGATTTCATAGTTTGGAGTTGAACAGGTGTAATGTTGCATCCGGTTACAAGAGCAAGAATTCATGGCTGGAAGTTCTAAAAAAGTACTTGTACAAGAAATCTCACCCTGATCCGAAGGGTCTTCAATCAAGGAACGCAGAAGGAGAAGAAATTAAAGTCAAGGAAACTGAAGGTGAGGAGAGTGAAGTCAAGGACGCAGAAGCTGTATGCTCCTTCAAACCTTCTCCAACACTGTCACATTCAGTAGCATCTCCTTCTAATTCAACCCTCTCTCCTATTCAAGAATCAGTGCACAAGTTTGCTGCAGCGCTTGAGAGCGGAGCGGATGGTTTTGAATCCCTTTCTATTGAGGAAAAGCTGCAACTTCTCAATCTGCTTTGCAACGATGTTCTCGGCACTGCGTATGAGTTATTCTTACCCACACAGGACTTGAGATTTCATGTCTGTTTTCTACCACATGGATTTTCTACGTGTACTATCCTGTCTGGTCAATGGCTTTGTTTTGTAGTGTCATTTCGTTTCATGCCATTTCATAGGTGCACGATGACCTCTTCAACTCTCCAAAAGGTCTAGGAGTATGATCGTTTCTAATGATATGATTGGACTTGTCTACCAATCATAAAGCAGCATAATTTATGTCACCATAACTGAGATCCAGTTACCGAATCTTCTTCCTTCCTCCCTTTCTTCCTTCCTTTCTTCTTCTTCTTCATCTTCTTCTTCTCCTTTTTCTGTTCTTGTTATTTGTTTGTTTGTTTTTAATGCACCTGGAGAACAACTGGTTTGCTCTTTTTGAAGCTTGAAAGTTGTTGGTTACAAAGATATGGAAACATCCGCTTCCACATTTTAGACAAGTTGCGACTCCAGCTGCTTCATTAAACTATTTGGCGCTTGTTATTCGTACGCAGGGTACTAAGAGGACATATTGAGAGAGTGATGTTTGAGTACAATGAGACGAGGAAGGAAGAGAAGGAGAAGTCCAAGTCCGCGAAGAAAAAGGTACTTGCATTTTCATTTCAAATTTGCACTAGAACTACCTGGAACTTGTTTGGAACTGATTTTTTGTAGTTTCTTTTGGCTGCACCATGCAATGTTATTGATTTCTTAAGAATTTTGCCTCATATTTATTGCATGATATTCTCTCTGCAGGTGAAACTGGACCTAGAAAACCTGAAGGAGAGCTTGTTGACAGGTGGGAAAAGTGAAGGTGCGCAGACATTGAAGCAACAATCTGAAAATATGTTAAAGCTGAGATCTAATGTGTTGAAAGGATCAACTGCAGAGACCAGCATTTCAAAGGGTCCTGGTACAGGTGTTGTCCTTGTACCTGCTTTCTTTGGTTATCTGTGATGAATCCCGATCAGTAAATTTCTGGTCTTAAGATCTTAATATAGACTTCCCAACCCACTCAAGTCATATCAGAAGTGCCTGTTGTATGTTGTATTTCATTCAAGAAATGATTAGGTTACTAATTTTTCGAAATGAATACCCCAGCAATATTTCGCGACTAAGTCCTGGTTATTTGAAGCAACCAAATCAGTGTTCTCGGTGTACATCACTGAAAATTTCATGATGTGTCTGCGATCAGAAGCTCTCAGGAGTGATGCAGTCAAGACCGAGCCAGTAGTTTGGGACGGACCACGTGCAGTCTGGAAACTGAAGGGAGGAAACGATCGTACAGACGTAACCCTTCAAGGTAAGTTGGTATCACTGTCTTTGTTGTACCCAGGTTTGACATAGCTCTTTTATACCGAAGTGGTGCTCTTAAATGCTTAGACCATTTTCATCGGCAGAATCCAAGAATGGAAAAGAATACATCACTTGCAATCTGTACTTAGGGGTTGATGATGTTCCATCGATGTCTGAATATTTCCTGTTGCTGTGCATGAATTTTCTCAAATACTTACTTTTCCCCAAGCTCATGTTATACCGTTCTTGACCCACTCCAAGACTTATGATTTACTAGGGCATTAAATGCAAAACATTGTTGCAGTACTTACCTCATGTGTCGGGTATATCTTTTGCAATTCGCAACTTTGGAGTATTTGTATGAGTTCGCTTTTGTAGCAGTTTATTAAAATGGGTTCTGCAATTTCAGTTATAGCCGACATAGAAGGTATCCCGAAAGAAAAATGGACAGTGTACTCAGAGGCGGACAAGGAGGTTCTTGCAGTTTATCTTAATCAGAAAAAGAATGGTCGAAGAAGAGCGCGCAAGAGATATCAGCTGAAGACGATTGAAAGCCATCCAGTGATGTCAATAGATGCTGGAGCTGATGCTAAAGAAATACTCTCCGATGAAAGAGCACCGACCGATGGTGACCTTTGTATGTCTTCGTCATCTTCAGATGATAGTGGTTGTGACCAAGAGTCTGAACCTGAACCTGAACCTGAGTTTGAGGAATAAATCATTTTTGCTTCAGTCGGATATTTAGTGTTAGACTGCGAGAACCTTCATTGGCGAACAAATAGAGCCAAATTAAAACCGTGCCCCGTTCCTGAAGTCCCGAACTCGAGCTAATTTAAAACTCGAGTGGGCTTCCATCTTGAGTTGTCAAATTTGCAAGTCCTAAGCGGTAGCCAAATTTTGAGTGACGTTGAATATGCAGCATTATTACATCTCTTGGAAGAACAGAAGTTGTAAACCACCCACTAACAAAACGGACTCTGCGAACTCATGCGCGGAGGTGAAGCGCTGGATCTATCCTAACCGCAGTTCTAGAGCAAATTGAATGTGCTGCACAGCACATGTGCCTCTAAGAAGACAAGGACAAGTGATCAGATGTGAAGATATGTAATGGTTAGGTTCGATACACGAATTCTGGTGCGATTACCTTTACATTTAATAGATCCATTTTTTATGTGCTTTGAAATGCTTGGTCTTGCAAAATTCATTCCCGTTCCGTTTCTCAATACCATCGTAAACTCAAGCATCTAGTAGCAGAGTCTCAAAGGCACTCTCTTGCACGAAATGCACTACCATTTTCATTTCTATGAGCAAAATTGTTACGGATGCTCATACTGTGGATTCTACGTCCATCTATGGTTGCGTGCTGCTTGATTACATTCGTTCTATTGTTGCTTAAATTTCCTCTCGAGAGAGGATTCCTATGTTAGATACCCGACTATGGAATCCTTGTTTCCGAGGAAACCTAACAGCCACAATGCTTTAGATGCCATCTATGGTTGGGCAACGTCACTGGTAACTTTGCCAACAGCTAGACTTTAAGATTACTAAATGGACTTATACAGATCGCTACAGAGTTGCAGGTTCGCATCTGAGATGGCCAAGTTAGTTGTAGAGGAAGGTTGTTGGATTAAGTCAATCCGGATACATATAAGACAGGACAGATATAAAATAGTAACCAAGAATGATAGCTTTAACATGCTATGGTTGCACGACGCAGCCGACCGAAAGGGCGTAGAGCTGCTTTGATTTACCTCGACAAGGAGATTTATTACTTCAAAGAGAAAAATACAGACGTCTATTCATAGGTAAAATTATCCGCAAAATCCTACTTGTAGCAATTTATTACACCTGCGTGAAGACTGACAACGTATACATACAAACTTTTTTGATGAACGTGAAATTGTATACACAAGGTCATCATTGACCAGACAAAGAATCTGAATCAAAACCTTGCTAGGAGATTCTTCGTAGCTCTACAAAAAGGTAAAGAAAACTACCTTTTTTTATCCTAGAACCTCCTTTCAAATAGCTGTTACTATAACAAACTAATCACAAACCAATTACAACCTTGAAGGACCTATGACATATTAATGGATAATTCAAGTTTGTAGCTACGACTCCTGGAATGTAACAATCTCTCAAATCAACGCAATTCTAATCAACTCTTGGCGGTCTTTGAGTGCTTCACTAGCCAGTCGATCACGATGTCAATGTTAGTACAGTTTTTGCATGAAATGGTGTAGCATGCCACCTCCCTGTCGTTCAGTCCTGTTATGTCCCTGTGATCACACAGCCATCAACAAGCACGGACAAAGCCGAAAGAATCAAAAATTAGAAGAAATAACTATTCTGCTAGGATAAATCAGCAAATTGTGTCTACATTTTGAACTAAAAGCTTAAAGGTCTAGGAATGCTCCTAATCCGTCTCCTGCAAAGTATTTATCACTTGCAATCTGAGGATGAACTTACATTTGATCAATAAGAGCCTGCTTTGAGATAGCCTCAGGCTTGTCGATTTTGTTACCCAGCACAAGCAATGGAATACCATGAAGTGAAGGCTTATTCAGTAAATCGTGCAGCTCATTCCTGGAGATGGCGACGTTGTCTTTGTCTGCAGCATCAACCACGTAGCTGCCATGCAACCCAAATTAGAAAATCCTTTAGATACATAACCTGTTATCAGGTGATATATTCAAACATTTTAAGTTGTTCTGCGTATTGGAGAATTCAGGGTCAGAATGTCACGCTGCCTTCAAAAGATCGGTTGAAAGCATAAGGCGACCTGATCACTCATGAAGAAATTGTCAACAAAAAAAGAAGAAATAATGTTTGTGACATTACGGGAGGCACTTACACAATGGCCGACACTCCACGGCAGTAGCGCTCCCACATACTACGAAAGCGGGGTTGGCCACCCAAATCCCACAGTTTGATAGTAACATTGCCCTTCGACACTTTACGCATATTGAAACCGACCTGTACAGAGACCAGCAAAAGGAATCGCGTCAGCAGTTACAAAAGACATTGAAATTGCTAACAGACCAAACCACGTTTTGATTTGGCTGATGTACACAGGATCAGCGCATAATCCGTATCGTGAAACGCACCAAGTCTCCATACAGCGTACTGCTCTTACAACAATCATGAAAAGTGAACAATCAGACGCTTCTTGTACTATGCATTCTCAGATGCAGCAACATCCAAATAAGAGATTGAAGCACTTACGGTGGGAATCATATCTTCGCTATAACCACCAGTCTGCAAAAGGACAGCGATATAAATAAATAAATATTAAAAGAGCGAATATGTCAGCTAACAGTAGTAGTAAACATGCTATTCCTAATTGAGATTAAACCCTCCAACCTAAGTAACTGAACGGTGGATGGCCTAAGAGCTGATACTCAATCTACAAGCAATGGATGTTAGTGCAATTGTGCAATTAACTTCGATAGAGAATACCTCAGTATGGCAGTGGTCATCTGATTACAGTCTTACCAAGTCCACATATTCCAAGCAATAGGAATTACGTAAACAAGAATAAACACATCATGTTTCCTATTGTAAATAATCCGAACTGACCCTGACGGTCCACAACTTGTACAGCGTTTATAGGCATGCGCCATAGCTTGCTTGCGGAGGAGAAAATTACAGATACATACCGCAATAACATTGACAAGCGATGTTTTCCCAGCGTTCTGCAGACCTATCAGCGACAGCTCCATCTCTTGCTTGAAGAACAGGCTGCCGCACAATCTCTCTCCAATTAATCACACTAGCTCAAGAATTAGGAGATCAACCCAATCCATCAACATCACAGTAATTATAAATTGAAATCGTTTATATGAAACTGTAATAGTACCAGCCGGTAGCCTCATAAAGTCAAAACCCGAAAACGAACTCAAACAGATTTAGTCAGAGGATCCAAACCAGAAGCAATGAAATTGAAAAAGGTCACGTACCTGCGGAGCCAATTGAGGAACGAATCCCATATTCCCATCATCTTCGCAGTCCGCGACTTCTGCCCCAAATCCGAAGTAAAGCCCAATTCAAAAACAGACCCCCCACAATCTTTTCAAGTTGCAATACTACCAATCCTTGTCCCCAAGTCAAAACTCCTCGTAAGATCAATGAAAGCTGCGCCAAAAAATCCATTGCATGAAAGATCAATCACCACTCGAAAGCAGTACAACCCTAACCGGGTCCCCCTTTGTCAATGACAAACAACCACAGCATACAAGCGAAAATTCTCGCAAACCCTAACCCACTGCACGTCCACAAGGAAAATCCATTCAAAGCCCACCACCTCTAAAAAGACGCACACATTCCCAACCTTCTACCCAGACGAAATCGACCACGACATATCGAATCCAACACCTGCCGGACTCTCGGATCCTTCTCAAAAAAACAACTTCAAGCCTCAACCCTCTCTGTGAACGCTCACCAAACGTGAGTCGCAGTGAATTCTCAAAGAGAACATAAACAAGACCAACAACAAGAGGAGCGCACCGTGGAACTCTCCGAGCTGTCGATGCAGCAGCATGCGCAAGCCAATGCGAGCGGAAGCGAAGGAATGGACTCAATCACCCTGAGGCAAGCGTGGAAGGGGGATAGAACTGGCCGGCTTCACTCCACTTCGACATACCCGACCAGTTCGCAACATACCCCGGTTATAGAAAGTAGGGGAAATTCTTTTACGTGAGAAAATGGGCCATCTTTAAGAAATCTGGCTGTGATGTGGCCTTCTCGCAAGCCTGCCACACACGCCCTCGCACCACCGCAAGTGTTTCCTGTCAATTCTGCCAGTGCCGACGCCACCTTGCCAGCCGCCATCTATAATTGTACGTTCGTGCGCTGTGCCCACCGAGAATCAATCGACACGCAACTGACAATCTCAAAGCAGCGGAATTCCTCTTTCTTCCTACCGTTTAGCCGAGGTTGGGTTTCGCAGTGTCCATCACACAATCGTTCCAGAAATTCCTTGCATTTGGTGCAATTCGTGTTTGATGGGCCGGTACCTCACAGGGCACGCCACTGTGGTGAGTCCTCGGATCAGGAAGAGGTTTCAAGTCGTGTATAAATTGTTGTTGCAGTAGCTACAAGGTAGTGTCAGTTGTAAAGAGTGCGACACCGTGGCCGAGTTTTGGATGGTTTACAGACGGAGAGTTGGAAGCGGAAGGAGGAGAAACGGGCATGTCGTCAATTAAGTCGCATTTTGTGAGCCTCCATGGCACGGAGATCGATTGCGATGTAGAATTTCTGCTCTGCGTTATTTCGCACTGAGATGGGAGGATTGTGTGAGTTCGGGAAGATTAGCGAATTAGGGTATCAACTTCTCTGCTGTCATTCTAGCGGACGTGTGAACAGTGAGGGACTATTTGGACAGCACAGGAGGTCGAGAAAATGCGTCCAGCGTGAAGATGTGCAGACGTTGAATGAGTCGGATATTTACCATCGGATTACTCTCTTTTCATGGATGATCGTGGACCCGATTGGTAGACGATGGCAAATTTGGAAGGAGAATATTCTCGCGCCAACTTCCTATCATCGTTAGGGTTTCATAGTGGAGAGGTGGTTGTACACCTTGGTGGCAGGAATTCCGAAACCTGTCACAGGAATGCGATGACGTAGGGCGAAAAGCCGATTAATCGAAGGACTTCACTATCTGAGGACCTTAGCCTTAAGCCGCTCTCGGATACCATGGTTACAGACATCACAGCAGTGTTTTACATTTTGTGATACCCTTTTGAGAGCGTAGGAAAGAACACGGTGCGTCCATCATGGACTTATCCTCGACGCAGAGTTTCCGAAATTTTCAATGAAGCAGCCACGATTCTCTTAGACAAGTCACACCTGTGCATATTACTATTACGGAGTTTTTACTCCACGGCGTGCATTAATCTCACTAACAATACAACTTCCCTTGTCACGGGCTTGAACACTGAAAAAATCGTCAATTTGCACAATTTGATCATATTTCCTACTGATGGTAGTCACTAGAATGATGAGCAAATGTTAGCAAAAGCAGTCATGTTACTGCCTTCAATAAATAAAAACCAGTCTGGAGTTGCAGTATTAGTCACATGTAAATTCAAACAATGTTTTGGATCCCTGAAAGAAGGGTAAGATCTACGCTTGTCAAGGCAGCAACGCGATTCTAAAGCGACACTAGCGAGCCCAGGCAGCAAGCTACCAGACGGGGTAATGGTAACAATTGAAAATACTTTTGAAACAATTTAGAATTAACAGCCACGCTTCTATAGCAAATTCTTTTAGCCTACTAAAATCCTGAACTAGTTTACACGACTTCTTTCTCCAACCTTAGGATGGCCATAAAAGCGTCTTGAGGAACATCCACCCTGCCCAATGACTTCATGCGCTTCTTACCCTCAGCTTGCTTTTTCAGCAACTTCTTCTTCCGACTAATGTCTCCACCATAACATTTTGCAAGAACGTCTTTGCGCATGGCTGCAATATTCTCACTAGCAATCACCTTTGAGCCGATGCAGGCTTGGATTGGGATCTTGAACAGCTGACGGGGAATCAACTTCTTCAGTTGTTGAGTAAGTGCCCGGCCAACACTGTAAGCCTTATCCTGGTGCACAATGACCGCAAGGGGGTCGACAGCCTCATCATTAATCCTAATGTCGAGCTTCACCAACTTGCTTTCTCGATAACCCTTGACAGAGTACTCCATGCTTGCGTAGCCTTTGCTACGTGACTTCAGCTGATCAAAAAAGTCACCTACCATTTCTCCCAAGGGCAACATGTACACCAACGAAGCCCGGTTCTCTGTAATGAATTTCATTTCCTTGAACTCTCCACGCCTTTCTTGTGCTAGTTCCATCAAAGGACCTATATAGTCCTTCGGCGTGAGAAGCTCTATTCTTACGTATGGCTCCTCGATGGATTTGCGTTTTCCAGCATCTGGCAAAGCAGAAGGATTTGAACATTCAGTTATAGTGCCATCGGTGCAATGGACACGATACACCACACTGGGAGCAGTGGTGATGAGGTCGAGGCCGTACTCTCTTTCCAGTCTTTCCTGCACGATCTCCATGTGCAGGAGACCCAGAAACCCACATCGGAAACCAAAGCCCATCGCACTGGATGTCTCTGGCTCAAATTGCAGTGCTGCATCGTTTAACTGCAACTTTTCGAGGGCTTCTCGAAGCTCTACAAATTGATCTGCGTCGATGGGAAACAGCCCACAGAACACCATAGGAGTAGCCAACTGGTACCCAGGTAGAGCCTGGGCAGCTTTCCGAGAAACTGTAGTAATAGTATCCCCAACTCTTGCGTCAGCCACGGATTTGATGGATGCTGACAAGTAACCCACCTCACCAGCGTATAACTCATTCACTGGCATTTGAATAGGAGACAAAACTCCTACCTCGTCCACCTGATACTCGGTCTTGCTGTTCATGAACTGAACGTAGTCCCCTTTCTTCACCCTTCCATCCATCACTCTGAAGTACACGACAACTCCCCGATAGGAATCGTAGTAGGAATCGAATATCAATGCGCGAAGAGGCTCTGCGGCTGTGTCTTTCGGTGGGGGAATCTTCTTAACCACTGCGTTCAAGATCTCGGGAATTCCAACTCCCTCCTTTGCAGAACACAAAATGGCTTCACTACAATCCAAGCCTATTATCTCCTCAATCTCCCTCCGCACGCGCTCAGGGTCAGCCCCAGGAAGGTCGATCTTGTTGAGCACAGGGATAATTTCTAGGTTTGATTCGAGGGCTAAATACACGTTGGCTAAGGTTTGAGCTTCTACTCCTTGAGAAGCATCCACCACCAAGAGGGCACCTTCACAAGCTGCCAGAGACCTGGACACCTCATACGAGAAGTCCACATGGCCCGGAGTATCAATCAAATTCAGGCAGTAAGCCTCACCGGTTTCATCCACATAGCGCATACGAGCTGCTTGAAGCTTAATGGTAATACCCCTCTCTCGTTCAAGGTCCATGTTGTCGAGAAACTGCTCCTTCATTTCTCGCGCAAGAACGGTGCCAGTGGTCTGCAGCAACTTGTCGGCTAATGTTGATTTCCCATGATCAATATGTGCGATGATAGAAAAGTTTCTGATGTTCGAGATTGGAACTTTAGCTAATCGATCCTTCCCATTGTCCACACCTTTATTGGCAGCTTTCCCATTTTTAGAATAATCTTTCTCAGCATTTTCAGGTTTTGCTTCAAACGTCGCAGCCGCTCTTGCACCAAGCCTGGGATATTGGTCTTTCTCATCCAACCTAGAATCCCAATCTCTTCTCAGAGTAACCCTTTTCAGCAGTGAACGACCGGCCTCTAAATCATGTAAATACCTGCTTCCAGACCTGCTAATTGCGCTCCTACCTTGTCTCCTAACTACTCTTCCAGCGCATCGATAAGAAGTCGACGGATGCTGTCGAGGGTTGGTTTCAGTCGAACGTCGCGTTGAGATAATGGACCCATTAGCCGACTGCGAGATACAGGCTGGACTAGGAATGGTTGGAACTGCCATGGTGGCAGCACGTCTTGCCTGCGTAAATACAAACACGAAGTAACTACATTTCTTAATAAACAAATACACGTATTGCTGACACCGAAAAAGGGGGGGGGGGTAGGTTGAATTACAAACAGCAAAGACAATTTACGAAAATGTAATCCACGCGAACCACTATTTTTAAAAAAGCATCAGGTATCAGGAGGAGCAAGACAAGATTCGAGTCGCAGACAATGACATAATTCACATCTTAGCATAATCTTCTCGTGTTCTACATGACTCACTCAATACTCGAACAGCAGGATATTACGAAATTCTAACCACATGTGAAACTGCCTCCAATTAAGGATCTATATTATACTACGATTTCATCACTGCGAGCAACACACCTCCCACTAGGAACAGGGCAACTTCACAAACCATCTCCGGACTAGCATAATTATACTAAATTTGGCACAATCGTGAGGGTACACCGCAACCACATCGCTCCGCACTAATTCCCACTGTCACCTCCTCTATCCTCGAACCCGTGACGGATCATGAAAATTTTGAGCAGCCGTAGCAGAGCCACGACCCAACCAGAGATTCAACAAACATCCGTCCAACCCATCACCACTACACCCAAAAACACTAATGCCAGCATTTCCCAAACTCACCCAATTCCTACCCAATGCGAATTCCCGTGACCTTCCCCCAAAACCAGAAACCTATCAAAATCGCACCAATTCATCACAATACTCAGAGAGAAAACAAAACACGAAAGCGAGAAGGGACCCAGAGACCAAACCCAACTAAATGACGCCCGCCCAGCTGAAACCCAACGACGCTCAGCTCCACACACGCCAAGCTTGTCCACTACAGGCGTCGAAATGCACCTACATTCTGGCGCGGCAACCCACGCGGCACTTGAAACAGGAACGCAACAAGCGAGTGAAGAGAGAGGAGAGCATGAAGGAAGGCGACGAGCGTGGCTGCGCTGCTGGGTTAGCCCAGAACTGGCCACGCGATTGTGTGGTCGCCGTGGAACCTAACTTATCTCCCTTGGCGAGGAGCAGCGCCGCGTCGCGTCGCGGCCGAGCTCGCACTTGCTCGAGTCCCTCGCAAGTTCTAGATATCTATCCTCCTCACAACCTTTTTTTTATATTCTTGATATGAAAATAAGGTTGTGATTTTGTACAATTGTGTTTCGAAGGTTGTGTGATACCTTGAGAGTTCAACCCAAAGTTTATATTGTGGTTTTGAGGATAATTATGCTGACGAACTTATTTCTTCAACTTGTAATATGATTTGTTTCAGTAAATTATTATACTTGAGAAATGTTCATTTTAATACCAAACAAGGAATATAATGTAAAACATCCCCAAACAAGACATATCAAGATAAAACATCAATAAATCATTATAATCGAAACATATTTTTTATGTCATGATTTTTTAGCATATACCTTACTGAATTAAATATCTGTGGTGAAAGCTTATCATTAGTGGTGACGATAATTGATGATTAACTGTTCGTTTATATTATAATTTATTTCTAAATTACACATTTGATCACAAATATAGCACCGTTGCTTGCAAATTATACTGCTAATGCTTGCCAGAGATTATAAGTGATGTGATTTTTTGGCAACATAAGTGATTATCATTTTTTTCATTTCTACTTTGAAAACGGCCAGTCCATTCTATTTAACCATGTCCAAACCAATAGCATGTCATTCTATATATATAAAAACGTGTAATTGTTTGTAGGATATATTTTAAGTGCAAATTATCTACATAATTATTTCTATTTAGATTTAATAATCATTTTATTATGTTCAAAAACATCCTTATAGCCAAAATATATATATATATATATATATATATATATATATATATATATGTTATTATTTCTTATGTTATCTTTGATAAAAGATTTATAGCAAAATTTCTTGTGTACTTATAATAGGTCATAGTCAATTTTAATAATTTCATATATGTTATGGATCATTATTTTCTTTTCTATACCATTAAATATTTATGACATTTTTTTTAAAATTTTAGGCACTCATGAAAATTGCAATTATGTTTGAGATTTGTTTCTAAATTGAGAATTCTGAATATTCATAAAATCATGTTTTATTGACAATTTTTTTTTTCTTTTAATTTATGATTGCTAAATTTTTTAATATTATACAGGCTTATGCAATTGCACTATATTTTTAATAAAATACTTTTAATTATACATAAAGATAAATCTAAAAAAGACCTTAAATTATTTTTCATAAAAATTAATTCTATGATTTTTGCATTAAAAAAAAATTAAGATAAAGTATTTTTATTATGTCTAAAATTATAAAAATAAATATTTTAAATTCAAATTTAAATTTAAAATACATGATCTTGTATAAGACAAGATCCTTATTACATAAGATTTTCAAGTAGTTGTCAAGGATATGAATCTCAAAGAAAGAAAATCCTCAATACACTCTTGTGTCACCAAAGAGAACTAGAAGGTCACTCAAAAGGTGATGTAATATTCAACTAGAATGGCTATTGCCAAAAAACAAAAGTCTAGAGAGTCTTGAAACAAGACTAAAGATTAGAAAGGCATTGACAAGAGTGAAGAAGGCTTCACTCTTACCTCCATATATACTCTTAACTAGGAGCTATGTGGTGATATTCTATAGGACCTCCAACATATGTTGACTTTGTTAGCCACATGTTTTAACTTGTAAGGCAAGTTATCTATGTATGAACTACATAGTTAGTTTGTTCCACAAGCTATTATATAGAATTAACTTGTTCTATAAGCTACCAACACGTAGTTAATTTGGCCAAGTTTCTAACCTACAAACACATCTAAAATCAAAATTGCATCTATGAAGCTTCTAGGAAGCTTTTCTAGAGAACTTTATAAAATTAATCTATATTTACCTACTTCTACTTAATCATATGAGTAACTATTGGAATAAATGTATATGTCCATGACATTACTCCCCTTTTTAGGAACAAGTTCCATGAAAAGTAGTCAATATCTTTCATGGATCTTGCAATTCTTTATCTTGGTTTTAATGGATGTTGTTGATGAAAGGCTTCAACTCTCTTTGCTACATTTGCAAGATTCTTTGATGGCTTCTATGTGTGTTTACGAATATCATATCCATGCCAATGAATAATATATTCCAACATTTTTGGCGGTGCCTTGAATCTAAGACTTTTTTCACCTTAAATTCTTGATTATTATTGACTTCTATAAAAGGAGATGGCATTTGTCTTCTTCTCAAGATATTTAATATTTTATACAGCTTAATAATGGACACGTAAAATACAAGATGCATCTTCATAGACTCTAGTAGATGTAATCAATAAGCAATAGATTTGATTTGTTTACAAATAAGAAAAAGTCTTAGTCTATAATAGTCCAACTTATCACAAAGACGAGTAGTCTTGATATTGCAACAAAATAATCATACCTTGTCACCTATATTGAATTGTGGTTGCTTCTTGTGATAGGCATCTGCATTGATTTTTTTTTTTATTCTTGAGCTTTTTATAATTGTGTCTTTATTTTTGCATGTAGCTCTAAGAAATGATTTGCTAAATCCACCACCATAGGATTATCGACTTTTGAAAAGTCAAAAGTATCAAGTTGTAGATGATAACCATAATTGATAAAGAAAGATATTTTTTGAGTAGAAGAATGTATCGAATTATTATAAGCAAACTCTACAAATAAAAAAAGAGTTTTTGAATCATCTTCATAATAGTTGATGGTATATCTCAAATATTTCTCTAGAATTTAATTCACCTATTCTATTTGCCTATCAATTTGAGGATGAAAAGTTGAAGAAAAATTTATATCCACCTTTAGAATTTTAAATAGGATTCTCTAAAATATTGATATAAATTGAGTATTCCTATCTGATATAATATCTTTTGGCAATCCATAATAGTAATATATATTGTCAATGAAAAGCTTAATTATTTCTTCACTTGAAATAGATTTTGTATATGGTATAAAATGTGCCATTTTGGTAAAGCAATGTACAATTACGAATATAGAGTCATATGAACTTGAACTTAGAAGATCTATAATAAAATCCATAGAAATAGAAGATCATGGTTGTTTAAATATAGGCAATGATTAGAGAAGTCCATAGAATCAATGCCAAGGAGTTTTTAATCTTAAACAAATGTCACATGAATGAACAAAGTCTTTTATCGTCTACCACATTTGTAGTCACCAAAAATCTCTAGATATAACTTTTAAAACCTTATTGTATCCAAAATGTCTTAGAATTGGAAAGTCATGACGTGCTTGAAGAACATGTAAATATGCTTCTTCTTTTGGAACATATAGGCATCCTTTGAAATAGAGAAATTTGTTCTTGAACTCAAACTTTGAAACATCATGAGACTTTGAAGAAAGATTCTTGATATCATGAATAAGAGGATCAGAGGATATACTTGATTGAATTTATTTGAAAAAGGTTGAATGAACAATCAATGTTAATTTCATTGCTTAAAGATGAAAATAATTTAGTTTCAAGGAGATTGTTCTTTGTTCATCAAAAGATATGTCACATTCTTTTGATGCAAGATAAGAGTGTCTAAAAGAGCATCTCATAAACCTTATTGTTTTCCAGGTTGATATGTAGTATTGAAATCAAATCTTAATAATGATATGCTCCAAGTGGTTTGGCAATGATTCAAAACATATATCAATATGAAATATTTGAAATTCTTGTGATGTGTATATATTATGACTAGACTTAAAGCACCTTCTAAATAATGATGCCATTCTTGAAATGAATCTATAATTAAAAGAAGTTCTTTGTCGTGGATCTCATAGTTAATCTCGACTAGTAAAAATTTCTTAGAAAGGAAAGCTACTAAATGGAGTTTGTCATTTATTCCAATTGGTGATAATATTGCACCCAAAGCAAAGTCTGATGCATTTGTTTCCATAAAGAATGCCTTAGAAAAGTCGACGCAATATAAAGTTGGTGCAAAATTAAATTTCTTCTTCAAAACAACAAATGATGCTTCAATTTCTTTATTCCACTCAAGTTTGTCTTTACAAGTCAAATATGTAAGTAGAGTTGCAACTTGATAAAAGTTCTTGATAAAGATTCGGTAATAATTCACAAAGCCCAAAAAGCATTATACATCTCTTATTGTACTTGGGATCTTCTAATCTATGATAATTTGGATTTTTTTTGGATCCAATATAAGGCCTTCATTAGAAATGATGTATCCCAAAAAGCCAACTTGAATAGTGTGGAATACACACTTTTCCAACTTCATGTATAATCTTGTATCTCTTAGTTTTTCTAACACACAACGAACAAGAACTTCATGCTCTTTTATATTCTTAGAATAGATTAAAATATCATTTAAATAATAGAGGATAAAATCATTAAGAAACTCACAAAAGATATCATTCAATAGATGTTGAAAAGTAGGTGATATATTTGTGAATCCAAAAGGCATGATATTATATTCAAAATTTCCATACCTAGTTTGAAAAGCAGTCTTCTATTCATTTCTTTCTTTGATGTGGACGAAGTTATATTCTCCTTCTAGATCTATTTTTGCATAGATATTTTCTTGATTTATTTAATCTAAAAGTCATCAAATCAAAAGTGGAAGATACCTATTCTTGATGGTAATTTTGTTAAGTTTTCAATAATCTACACACATCCACAAAAATCTCTCTTTTTTCTTCACAAATAAAATAGGAGCGTCAACTAGAGATTTAAAATGGCATTTGAACTTCTTAGCCAAGTTCTCATGAATATACTCTTTCAGTGCAATCAAATCATTTTATGATAGGCTATAGATTGGTCTAAATGGTGATTGAGTTCTTTTTTGAAGATCAATGGTACAATCATAAGGACAATGCTCCAAAAGAATATTTGCATTCTTCTTTTCAAAAATATCTTAGAAATCTTGATATTGAATAGGAATACCACTTGATATCTTCTCACCATGAACAATGGGTGCAGCATATGTAGCAAAAGATGACTCTTCATTTGCAACATGCATAAAAGCTCTCGCACTTATCAATATGGATTTGGATGTAGTAGACTTATGGATTTTTACTTGCTTAGTAGGACCTTAGACTAAACTATAAGAAAAATCAAGTTTGCAAAAAATCCAGTCTATCTGAGAGTTATATCTTTTTAATCATGATAATCCTAAAATGATTCGATTAAAAAGAAATTTAATTATATTAAATATTATTAAACTATTATGACGACTAGTTGCTACTTCTACATGAATAGTTTTATCTATATTATCCTCAAAAGACAATGAATGTCTATCTATTACTTTTACATGCACAGGTTTGATTTTCTTAATTAAAAATATATCTTATTTTTTGATAAAGTCTTTATCTATAAAACAAGCTAAGGTTCTTAAATCCAACAAGGCTAAGTCTTTGTGATTTTTTGTTCCTAAATAAACTTATATTATAAAACAAACTGAGAGATCAGAAGAGAGAATAGGATCTTTACTAGGTGTTGTACATAATTCCAGCAACACAAATCCTATCGTAGCTGAAGCAACTCATTTTTTGACACATTGTCTTTTTTGGCAATTGTACTTTTTATTTTATAATTAGATTATTTCTTTGGATAATATTGAGCACTCTATTTAGATTCTCCATAATATAAGCAAAACCCCTCTGGACAAAATTGACTCTTTTCTTACTTTGAGAGAGATTTAAAACGTAGTATATCAATTTGCATTGATTCTAGCTTTGATAAATAAGTTTTTGGAAACTTAGGAGCTGCCATCATTATTTGATTTATTTTTCTATAGCCATATCTCTATTCTTGACATCTTTCAAATAATTGATTGTCACATACAATGGCTTGAGCAATAAATTGTTCTAAAGATTTTATCTTTGGCATTGTCAGTAATAAGTCTTTGACATTATTCTGCAATCCATATCAAAATTGATTGATAAGGGCTTTGTCATTTTAATCCACGTCGCAAGTGAGTTTTTGGAATTTATCAGTATATATTGTGGCTTATCGTGATTCTTGCCATAAAGATAAGAGCTTGGTCTCTGCTACTCTTTCTTAATCACTTTCTCCAAATATGATCATAAACACTTCTAGGTATGAATTTAAATCATAAAAGAGTCACAAATCTTTTTCAATCAACAGTGCAAATTATGAGAGAGTACTTCCTAATGTCACCAACATACACATGTAAACCAATAATTACATATATGGTTTAGATGAAAGTATGTAAAAGTAAGATTATTCCATAATATCTTTTATAGAAGCTTTCTAAAAGCTTCATAGACTCTGCTTTGACTTTATAGGTGTCTTTAATTGAATTTTTAGATTAGAAATATGGTCAATAAGATTGGCCATATATTACATATATTGGTAGCTTGAAGAATAAAATAACTATATAGTCAACACGTAGAAAACTTATTTTGTAAGCTAAGGCATGTATCTTACAAAGTCAACACATATTAGAAGTCCTATAGTACATCGCCACATAGCATCTAGTTAGATAGTATATACAAAGGCAAGAATAAAGCCTTCTCCACTCTTGTCAACTCCTTTCTTGCTTCTAGTCTACATTTAAGAGTCTTTAATTTCCTTGTCTTATGGCAATAGCCATTCTATTTTTTTTTTAATATACATACTACTTTATTGTTATTTTTTTACTTTTCTTTTAACACTGATTTTTCAAGTTTATGCATCTTCTTCCAATTCATGTCTTTAATAGATTGATACTTATATACTTTTAATATTAGATCTTTTTCTTTTCTTGATTAAGAGTGGATTACTTTTTTTTTTATAAGACATAAGCGTATTAAAAATTACGGATTAGATATTTTAAACTAATATTATTTTTAGTATCTCCTTTATTCTCAAGTCCTCTCTTTTGCTTGTCTTGAACAATATTAGATATTTATTTTTTAAATATTATTATAATAGAGCTTATTGAAATGAAGAATACAATAGTACAAATACAAAAACAATTGAGGGAGTTAATTCTTGCAATGCATCAACTTAGTTTATCACTACAAAGAGCAAAAAGAATGGCAGGAATTGATGATATAGATATGATTGGAGCTGCTTCAACATATGCATCCAATCATGTTCCCTCTCTTTTAGTGGAACATCCTTCTGATATTAGAGAATTAAGAATTACATTGCTTAAGAAGTTTGATGGCACAAGATCCAAGTTTTGAAGATTTATCAATCAAGTACAATTGGTGATTTAACTTCAATCCCAAAGCTATCCAATTCCAAGATCATAAGTTAGATTCATTGGTAGACTTCTTTCAAGTTTAGCATTATTATAATTTTCATCTTTTCTTAAATAATAAGATCCAATATTGGATAATTTGGAGATTTTTTTAGCAGAGTTTCAATCCATATATGGAAAATATGATGCAACTCATATTGCAACCAACAAGATCTATATTTTACAATAAAGCAATCAATCCATAATATTATATGCTTCACAATTTAGACAACTTATAACTGATATCAAGTGAGATGATGCAGCATTTATTAGCCAATTTTTCTATGGATTACAATATGAAGTAAAGAAATTGATGTTCAACTTACTTGATCTTAAAACATTGAGTGAAGCAATTGACTTTTTCATGAAGTAAAACAATTGACTTTTTGAATTTCAATCTAAAAATCGGATAAGTGAGCCTCAACGTTACGATAATTCAATGGTAACACCAATGCCTCCCCAACATATATATTTGGAAGTAGTGGACATGTAAATTGATGCAGTACGTTTCAAACTTCTTACTGAGTAAGAAAAGATTTATCGCCGTTAAGAATGATTGTGCTTATATTATAGAGAACGTAAGCACACTGCTCAACATTTTCCAAAGAAGTGACGCAATTATAAAATGAGGAGTACAAATATCAAAAAAGAAAATATATTGAAAAATGAGTTTGTCCAACTATAACAGGGACTGTGCGGCTTGAACCTTGTATAATATCAAATGAAGGTCTTATTCTCTCATTAGAATGCTCTCTTTATTTTACATTAAATATCATTTTAGGACCTATACATTACAAAGAGTTTATCTTATTAGATTCAAGAGCCTCAATGTGTTTCTTAAATGAAGAATTTGTTAAAAGACTTAACATATCTTTAGTAAGGAAAACTAAATTTGTTCACATAGAAATCATAGATGGTTGCCCATTGTCTTTTAAAGAAGTTACTTATAAAATCCTTCCTATAGAAGTAATAACTAATGGTCATAATAGCTTTGTGATATTTAATATTATTAGATCTTCCTATAATTTAATCATTTCAAATTTATCATGGTTAAATAAATATAATACTTGAATAGATTGGATTTCTCATACTCTTTATTTTTAAAAAAATATACTAAGAATTTAATTAATCAAGTAAAAATCACAAGTCTAGTATAATTAAACTTATATTTGTAGGTATATGAGCTTTCTTACATGATGCAAAAGAAGAATCACCTTGCATCATTTATGCTACATTCATTTTTTATGGTGAAAAGATTTCAAGTGGTATTTCAAGATAATATCAAGATTTTTAAGATATATTTAAAAAAAAAAATGCAAATACTCTTCTAAAATATCATCCCTATGGCTGCTCAATTAACCTTCAAGAAAGAACACAACTCCCATTTGAACCAATCTATAATTTATGACAAAATAAATTTGCCAAATTCAATGAATATATTGAAAAGAATCTAGCGAAGAACTTTATACGCCATTCCAAATCTCCAGCATGAACCTCAATTCTATTTGTGAAGAAAAAAGATGGGTCATTGTGGATGTGTGTTGATTATTGAAGATTCAATAAGATCACCATGAAGAACAAGTATCCACTATTTTTAATATCTGAACTTTTTAATGAATTGAATCAAGCTAAGATCCATACAAAAATAGATCTACTAGGAGCATAGAATCTAGTATGCATCAAAGAAGGAGATGAATAGAAGACTACATTTCAAACTAAGTATGGACATTTTGAATATAATGTTATGCCTTTTAGACTCACAAATGCATCAATGACTTTTCAACATTTTATAATTCATATTTTTTGAGAATTTTTGGATGATTTTATTGTCTATTATGTAGATGACATCTTGATCTATTCTAAGAACACAATAGAATATGAACTTCATATTTTTCATGTATTACAAAAATTAAAAGATGTAAGATTCTATGCCAAGATATAAAAAAATTAAAAAATAAAAAATAATAATAATAATATTAATAATATTAATAATAATAAATGTATATTCTATACTACTCAAGTTGACTTCTTAACTTACATCATTTCAAATAATGGACTTATGATAGATCTTAAGAAAATTCAAACTATTATGGATTGAAAGATCTCAAAAACAGTTTGAGATGTGTAATGTTTTTTGAGATTTTTTAATTACTATTGGATCTTCATCAAAGACTTCTTTCAAACTATAACTCTACTTACACGTTTGACTTGTAAAGACAAACTTCAATGGAATCAAGAAGCAAAAGTAGCATTTGAAGCTTTAAAGATAATCTTTGTTTTTGCACCTATCATGTATTGTATTGACTTTTCTAAGGCATTCTTTATGGAAACAAATGCATCAAACTTTGCTTTGAGTATCCTATTATCACAAATGGAAATAAATGATAAATTTCACCTAATAGCTTTTCATTCTAGGAAATTTTTAGTAGCTGAGAATAACTATGAAATCCACGACAAAGAACTTCTTGTCATTGTAGATTCTTTCTATGAATGACATCATTATCTAGAAGGCACTTCGAGTCTAGTCACCATGTATACAAATCATAAGAACCTCAAGTATTTCATATTAATACATATTTTGAATCGTTGCCAAGCTTGTTGGAGCATGTTTTAGTCAAGATTTGAATTCAATATCACATATCGGCTAAGAAAATAATAAGATTTGTTTGATGCCCTTTCTAGACATTTTTATCTTGTACCTAAAGAAAGAGATGCAGCTTTTGATCAACAAAAGATAATTTTATTGAAACTTAAATAATTTCATTTTTGAGTAGTAAAATCAATAGTAATTGTTGATTCAAGAGATTCAGTTCAATATGTCCTCTGATCTTCTCGTTTATGATATCAAGAATACTTCTTCTAAGTCTCAAGATACTTCTAAGTTTGAGTTCAAAGACAACCTACTTTATTTCGAAGGATGCCTATATGTGCGAGAAGGAGAAGTATGTTTACCTGTTCTTCAAGCATGTCATGACTTTTCAACAGTATAACATTTTGAATACAACAAGACTTTGGAACTAATATCTTGAGATTTTTAGTGGCTACATATATGAAAAGTTGTAAAAGACTTTGTTCAATTGTATAATATTTCTTCAAGATTAAAAACTCCTTAACATCAACCATATCCACTTCTTCAGCTAATACCTATTCCAAAACAACCATGGTCTTCTATTTCTATGGATTTCATTATGGATCTTTGAGTCTCTGGATCATGTGATTCTATACTTGAAATAGTAGATTGTTTTACAAAAATGGCATATTCTGTACTTTACACAAAATCTATCATATGTGAAGAAAGTGTCAAGTTTTTTTTTTGACAATATCTATCAATATCATGGATTGCCAAAAGATATTATATCAAACAGGAAGACTCAATTTATATCAAGATTTTAAAAAACTCTTTTTAAGATTTTAAAGGTAGACATAAAGCTTTAATTAGCCTTTCATCCTCACCTTGATGAACAAACAAAGCGCGTTGTCGTATTACGTGCTTTCTTGCTCGAGAACGCGCCAGACATCTGGCTGTATAAGGTAGTATGGAGATTTGCCAATATTCAAGTAGTCAATTAGTTTTTGACTGTTGGAATATAAACGACTGCAAGAGTACACCATAAATCTATACGGATGCCCTTTGACTGCTCGCCAAAGTCCTTTTTTGTCCCAGCCGGTAGATCTATAGACATTATAGAGAACCCCGAACAACCCAAACTGCTAATCTTCGACACCGCTTTATACTCACGATCTTGTATCCACTGACTATCTCGTTAGATTAACCCAATAAATTTCATTCACTCCGCATACTCAATCCTATAGACACCCTTTGAATTCTTCATCACAGACGTAACTCAATTTCACAAAACAGTCAAGAGTAATCAAACCCACTTCATTAAAAATCTCGATTCACCATTACAACACTGACTTCAGCAACGATTGTTTCAGTCTTCCCAAAACCCTATGAAGAAAAAATAATCCAATTCTCTGTCTTCTTTCCCCGCCCGAAGCATGAAGCTAGCTCTCTGATTCTTCAAAAAACTCCCCCCAAAACTTATTCTCTCCCTTAACCTTATCCTCTGAATTTCTTCAATCTTCCGTCTTGGATCCGGAATTGGCTCCCATCGTCAACGCTTGGATCCGAAATTGACTCTCGTCGTCAGAGCTTTCTCCTCTGTTTTTACCTTTAAGAGATCTTTTTACCGAAAACAACATTCCCTGAAACGGCACAGAGAACAGGACAGCCTGAAACAGAATCGAAACCCCGTAATCGGGACCACATTGAGTCGCCCGACCAATTCAGATCTCATATTGGCTAAGAGTCCAGTAGTAAGACTCGGATGTCCCCGTAATTGGATCCAATTGGTCCTTTGCGTCAGATTGGCTGAGGCCCGTAGTAAGACCTGGATTTTTCCGTAATTAGACTGCATTGGGTTGTCCGACTAATTCAGGTCTCATATTGGGTAAGAGGATCCGGATTGGATTCTTGAAATTGGATCCAATTGGCTCTTCGAACCAAGCTCACCCGTCGTGTGAATTGGTCCTTTCCCTTCCTACTGACTCCTGTTATTGGAATCGAATGGACAATTTAAGTATGCCCCGACTGACTATAACGGGGTGATTGAACCTGGCCACTCAGTATTTGCACTGGAGTTGGTCGTTGCTGCCAATATTTGAGGTAACAGAACATTAATGAAAGTCCCCTTTCTTTATATTTTCACGGTGTACTCGTGTTACAACACGACATCCACCCCTTCTAAACTTGTGCATCCTCCGGTATGCAGCAATTTATCCAATTGTTGTTTGATTCAAAATATATCCTCTACGTCTTTGTCTAGTTCGTCTTCGTCACCTTCATTATCCAAATCACTTTCATCTTCTTGCTGCGAAATCTCTATACCTTCATTAAGGTCTTCCATATTCATCTCCGCGTATCTTCGTTTAAATATTTTTACTCGCTTCCTTACAATTGGTATTTTCTATTTTGTACCATCTAACTCCCATAATGAGTAAGTCCCATTATCATGAACAGTTGTTACTACATATGGTCCAAACCAACGTTTTGAAAATTTCCGCAAAGTACTATGTTGATTATCCAAACTATTGTCATAAACAAGTACCCAGTCACCTTTCTCGATTGCTTTAGGTCTCAATGGATGTTGCTTGTCGAATCGCGCCTTGTTTCGTAACCTTGCTCTTTTTAACCTTTCCAATGCTATCTGCACATCTTCCGATCTTTACTCTAATTGTCGAATCCTAATAGCCAGAAGCTCTTCTCTTGTCAATCCATCTTCCCATCGTAGCATACTTCAAGTAAGTACCTTTCCTTCAATCGGCATAACTGGTTTTCGACCTGTCATAAGTTCTACTGGCATATATCCTGTTACCGAACTATGTGTTGTTCGATCGACCCATAATGCAAATGACAAAAGCCGTGGCCACTCTTTAACTTTCCCATTACAAGCTTTAACTAATGCTTTCACAATCGGTGGATGACCGCATTCGCTTTTTGCATTCCCTTCTGGATTATAAGCAGTAGTCAAAGATAGTTTAACTCCACATCTTTCAAAGAACTTATGAGCTTCTTGTGCATTTAATTCTCCACGATCTGCAGTGATTTTTCCTACGCATCCGTAGCGGCAAATGACATCATCAAGCAAAAATCTACAAATCCCCTCTGTAGATTTTATCCTCAATGCTCTTCCTTCTACTTGATTTGATAAATCTTCACGAGCTAAGACCAAATATCTCATCTGCCATAATCCAACTGGCATAATAACCAAATCAACAACCGATTTAAAATGAATAGCCAGAGGATACGTAGGATGAAGACCATCTCGATGTCGGATATTAGAATACGATTGACAGATTTCACATGACTCTACAAATGAGAGCACATCTCGATACATATTTTTCCACCAATATCGTTCCTTGAGTTTAGCAAAAGTAGCCCAGATTCCTCTATGCCCTGCCCATAAACTATCATGAAACTCCTTTAATAATTTTAGTTTTTCTTTCTTTTTGCCTATCACTCGTCGTGGCATCCCAATTCCTTTCTTCGGTCTCTTCCATAAGAATCCATCTCGAAGTAAAAATCCATATGTTTTTTTTCTTATTTGTTTGAATTTTTCTGTAGACCAATTCTCTTGCTTAGTCAAGGTATTCAAGTAATGACCAATATCCAATAATTCTCCTTCATAAGATTCTTCAAGAAATAGCTTGTCTTCCGTGTTGAGATTTGATATTGAATAGAATTTCAATCCGACGTCATCAATGTCTTCAACCATTTCGTCCTCCCTCTCGTATCTAGCTCAAGATAGCATGTCTGCTACTAAATTGTCCTTCCTAGTAATATGCTTAAATTCTGGATTTAGTGACTTAATATAAGCAATCCATCTCAACATTGCAATATCTGGCGTTGAAGAGTTAATAATCATTCCAAGCTATGGTAAGCAATCTGTTTCAATTACTACTACTGCCCCAATCAAATAGTCCTTTTCACCTTTCATAGCCGAAATGACTCCCCAAAGTTTTCTTTTGACTTGCGAATATGCACGCTGACGAATACTTAAAACTTTAGCCCCAAATCGAACTGCAAATCTATTCTTATTTGAATCATCTTGACCCACAGCCCATCCAATGGTAATTGGACTAGCGTCCACAGTAAGAATCATTGGTCTATTGCACTTATAATCAACCTTCCTCAATATTGGAGGTGACATCAATAATTTCTTCAATCTTTGCATTGCTTGAATACACCTTTCTTCCCATTTTAATTGGTAACCCTTGCGTAACAGTTCATATAATGGATCCACTATGTGAGCAAAATGAAGGATCCAGATTCGATAAAATACACATGCACCCAAAAACCTGTGAATCTCTGTTAAAGAATCAGAATCCTCTTTCATCCTTCCAATTGTTTCAACTTTAGTCGGATCTGGTTTTTTTCCGTAAGATCCATATAAATGTCCAACAATTACAACCTCTCGTACTCCAAATACGGACTTCATATCCGATAATGTAAGATGAATTTCTCCAAGCCGAGTTAAAATCTTTTCACAATCCTGTATATGATCAACAACATATCTGCGACACCCCCTCATATCTAAAGTTTCATCCTTGTCTCCTTCTCTACACCTTTTTATAAGAACATCATCCAGAAAAGGCATAGTCTTTTCCGGAATAAAATCTCTCAATACCTTATTCATCCCATTCATCATATGCGCAATTGAGTTAGTCGCGCTTTGAGGAAGAGTGCACATTCTAACCAATCCAAGTGGTGTCTTCATTATTGTCATATCTCTACTTCTTTTGGCAAGTTGAAATTGATCATAACCTGAATACAAGTCACCCATTGAATAGATCGCCCTTCTTGCAAATGCCTCAGCAAATTCATCCACAATAGGTCCAATTCCTGCATTCCTGACAGATACTGCATTCATCGGTTGCATATCTTGAATAAATTGTAGTGACCCATTCTTCTTAGGTACCATAAACCATCGACTAGAATACGGTGCAAACGAGGGTTCCAATGATTTCATCTTTATCTTTTCTTTTAATAGTTTAACCAATTTAAGTAAATGTGCCCTCAGTACTGAAATCGGTCTTAGATTCCAATGTACATACGGTACAGTGAAGATAACCATAGGTGTTATAATATTTGGATCTACACACTCAATTTCATGAGATTCGAAAGCAAACGATCTATCTTGTTTAGCCAACATCTTTTTGAAGCAAGTAATTTCTTTCGGCAATAAAGAACCATCAGAACCAATCTTCAATTCTTCAAAAGTCTCTTTAGTAAATTGATGTCCAATACTCATTGGATCTCTTAAACTTGCTTCTTTTGATGCTTCTCCCATTTGTTCTTTAGAATCTTTTGGTAATGGTCCGAAAACAGGCTTTATCTTCTTATCTGCCGTTTTATATCTCATCTCTACAGTGACTTCTGGTGCTTGAAAAGATTCAAGTATGGTATAAACCTCTCTTGAATGAATCTCAACAATCTTATCATTATCCCCTAACCCAATAGATGTAATCAATTCCAATGAATCTTCCAATCCATTTTCTTCATAAACACCTAAAATCCTCTCATCATCTTGCAATGTACCTAACTTGCGTAATTGTTCTTCAATATCATATAATCTTTTTCTTTCTTTTCTTTTAAAATCATCAACTTTCTTATACATAATATTTCCATTCTCCAATATACCAATAAAACTCGCATCAAAGGCACCTTCATCTCGCGAGAGTACCTCTTCTTTTGTACCTCCATAATCTCACTTTACAGTGGTACCTCTTTAAAATCCTTAAATCCTTCAACAATCTTTGGCAATGGTTTCTCCCTCAACCTATCTCAATTCCTTTCATGGTTAGGAGGTACTGTTACAAATTGTACAGCTTTCCTCCCATCTTCGCTCCGTACCCTTACATGAGCAAAACCATTGTCAAGTACTTTTGTTTCCATCCGTGTTGCCGTAATATAAGGTTGTCCTAAAATCAACGGATAAGACATTGTATCTTGAACGAAGAAATGTTGCTCCGTCGCAACATCCCCTATCCGAATTTTGACATCTGGATAAGCTCCATATAATTCACCCCGTGTGTTATTAGCTGCTCGTATTGCCCATCCATGTTCCATATCAATTGGCAATTTTTGCTTCTTATAAAGATCTTTAGACATGAGATTTATTTCAGAACCATCGTCGACTAAAGCAACAATTGGTTCATCTATATCTCCTACTTTCACCAATACCTCAGTAGTTGCCATTGCCCAATGCTTTCGAGTATAATGGCTCAAAGTTTCTATTTTCTTTTCATTATAATCTTCGAAACGTACTCGTTGATTATACCCATTCTATTCATTTGTTGGTTGCTTGTAACCAATATCAACCTCTTCTTCATCTTTGTATATTCTTGCATCAATAGCATGACTCATTCCAGTTTCGCCCATTAATTACCTCTTTCGCTTAATGCTCTCAATGATAACATCATGAAACTCCTTCTTTGCAATTTCCGAGACTTCTTTCAATATGAATTCCACCTTAGCGTTTAATATACGTTCTTCCAACACCCCTTCCAAATTTGTTACCGCTTCAATGTCAGAAAGTAGCTTGTAAGCAATTGATTTGCTCTTATCTTTTGTTTCCTTTGTTTTTTCTCCCAATGATGTTGAGGTATCTTTTACAGGTAATTCTTGTGAAGTTGCCTCCCGAGCCTTGTCTCCTCGAGTTTGCCTCTTAGAAGAATTTCCTTCTCTAATTTCATCAAAATTTCCTCGTCTCTTTTCTTCCATCAAAGCTTCATGTTGGCTCTTAGCAATATATGCATGAACTGAAAGAGACTCAACAGGATCCTCCCAACCTGTTCTTCCTCGTATTGTAGCTGCAGTTCTCAATAACGCTTCTCGAGGTAATTTCCCTTCTTGCATTGTAGAAACGGCAGAAGCCCAAAACTCACTAGTTTCCGTACTTCCACCAATTTCATCATCTACTCTAGCACCATAACTTGCACTTTCTCGTACTACTGTTTCATGCTCTTTTAAGTAATCTTGAACCAATGCTCTCATTCCTCCCTTGCCAAAATTGGTTTGAAGAAGATCCTCCCTATCTTTCAATGCTATCTTCCCATCTTTTCAGCAAATAATTCCCTGCCGTATCATATTATTAAATTCATTGCAATCTTTTCTAGTGTGTGAAGCATCATCACACCAAATGCATCTTTGTACATATCCTTGTTTTGAACCATTCTTCGAATTGTTTATAGAAGTAATCTCTTCAAGTCTTGCCAATTTGATTTGAAGATCTCGCATTCCTTGTATAATTTCTTCCATCCCCATATCTGCTTTCTTTGATAAGAATGTCGAAGGTTGAACTGTAGGCATTGTTGGTGGTGTTGTACGTATTGGAGCTTTGGGTGCTTGTACTGTTTTCGGAATATTGCTTCTATCCTTCCTCCTTTCTCTTTTTGTAAGCAACCCCACCGCATCTTCAACGTTCTTTCACTTTGTTGTCAATCCTTCATCTTCTTCTTTATCTTCAAGAAGGAGTTCTAATTTCCCTTATAATTCTCCATCAATAGCTTGAATAAATAGATCAACTTTGTTCGGCTCCAATGTCAATTTTTCTACCTTCGATAATTGAGAGTACTGCCTCTCAAATTCCCTTAGTAGCTCTGTTGCTTGCAAATTCTTATTGGGCCGTTCAATCCATTCCAGAAACAACTTCTTAGTAATGCGATCAGCATCTTCCAAGAAATATTCGTCTTTCAATGCATGTGAAAAAACCTCCCATGAATTCCCATAACGATCCGTAATCGATGTAATGTGGTCTCTTATCTCCGGTATCGTGGCAAGTCCAAATAATTCAACCATTTTCTTCTCAAAAACATGATTTAATTCCATTTCACGAACATAACATCTTAAATACCTTGAAATATTCCTCCCATCAAATTGATCAATTTTATTGACCACTGCTTGCAATGCTTTGGTTGCCAAAGCTTCCTTTCGATCAATGATTTACTGTTGCTGCCTTGATAATGAGAAGGCTTGAAACATACTAGCAATAGACGGATCCATGTGCATACCTTGTCCTTTAGAAGAATCCCCACCAGAAACTTCTCCCAAAAATCCTTTAAAATTTTTATTTTCGTTCTCCATAAAAATAAAGATAAAATCAAATGAAATCCAATACCTTCCACCTCAAGCTTTCATGTCGGGTTCACCACTTTCGTCGTATTACGTGTTTTTCTGCTCGACAACGCGCCGAGCATCTAGCAGTATAAGGTAGTATGGAGATTCGCCAATATTCAAGTAGTCTATCAGTTTTTGACTGTTGGAATATAAACGACTGCAAGAGTACACAGTAAATCTATACGGATGCCCTTTGACTGCTCGCCAAAGTCCTTTTTTGTCCCAGCCGGTAGGTCTCTAGACATTATAGAGAACCCCGAACAACCCAAACTGCTAATCTTCGACACCGCTTTATACTCACGATCTTGTATCTACTGACTATCTCGTTAGATTAACCCAATAAATTTCATTCACTCCGCATACTCAATCCTATAGACATCCTTTTAATTCTTCATCACAGACGTAACTCGATTTCACAAAACAGTCAAGAGTAATCAAACCCACTTCATTAAAAATCTCGATTCACCATTACAACACTAACTTCAGCAACGATTGTCTCAGTCTTCCCAAAACCCTATGAAGAAAAAATAATCCAATTCTCTGTCTTCTTTTCCCGCCCGAAGCATGAAGCTAGCTCTCTGATTCTTCAAAAAACTCCCCCCAAAACTTATTCTCTCCCTTAACCTTATCCTCTGAATTTCTTCAATCTTCCATCTTGGATCCGAAATTGGCTGCCATCGTCAAAGCTTGGATCCGAAATTGACTCTCATCGTCAGAGCTTTCTCCTCCGTTTTTACCTTTAAGAGATCTTTTTACCGAAAACAACATTCCCTGAAACGGCACAGAGAACAGGACAACCTGAAACAGAATCGAAACCCCGTAATCGGGACCACATTGAGTCGCCCGACCAATTCAGGTCTCATATTGGCTAAGAGTCCAGTAGTAAGACTCAGATGTCCCCGGAATCGGATCCAATTGGTCCTTTGCGTCAGATTGGCTGAGGCCCGTAGTAAGACCTGGATTTTTCCGTAATTAGACTGCATTGGGTTGTCCGACTAATTCAGGTCTCATATTGGGTAAGAGGATCCGGATTGGATTCTTGAAATTGGATCCAATTGGCTCTTCGAACCAAGCTCACCCGTCGTGTGAATTGGTCCTTTCCCTTCCTACTGACTCCTGTTATTGGAATCGAATGGAGCATTTCAGTATGCCCCGACTGTCTGTAACGGGGTGATTGAACCTGGCCACTCAATATTTGCACTGGAGTTGGTCGTTGCTCCCAATATTCGAGGTAACAGAAAATTAATGAAAGTCCCCTTTCTTTATATTTTCACAGTATACTCGTGTTATAAGACGACAGCTTAAACCAAGTTTTAGAACAATACTTAAGGTGCACTATGAATTATCAACAAAACAATTAGAGAATCTTCTTGCCATTGGTATAGTTTGCTTATAATAATACAATGCATTCTTCTATGTAAAAAACACCTTTCTTTGCCAATTATGGTTGTCATGCATGACTTGATACTTTTGACTTTTTAAAAGCTGATAATCTTGTGGCAAAAGGTTTGGAAAATTTTTTGTCAGATCTACATGCAACAATGAAGGTGTAATTAAAGGAAGTTGAAGAACAAAAAAAGATCAATGAGGATGCCTATTGAAAGGAACAACCACAATTCAATATAAGTAAAAATGTATGATTATTTCATTGTAATATCAAGATTACTTATCCTTGTGATAAGTTCAACTATTGTAGGCTTGGACCTTTTTCTATTTGTAGAAAAATCAATCTAATTACTTATGATTATATCTACTAGAAACAATAAAGATCTATCAAGTCTTCAACATGTCTCTTCTTGAACCATATAAAACTATGAATATACCAAGAAGAAGACAAGCTCTACCTCCTCCTATAGAAGTGGACAATAGTGCAGAGTTCAAAGTAGAAGAAGTTCTTGACTCAAGGCATCATCAAAATAAATTGAAATATCTTGTCTATTGGCATGGATATGATATTAGTGAATGCATATGGGAGCCAGTAAAAAATACAACAAAGGTAGTGCAAGGTTTTCATTGACAACATCTATCTAATTGAAGATGAAGAATAATAAGTCTTTGCTATAAAAGAAACAAGGTCTCAGAAAGATTGTACTCTATCTTTTTTTGTAGCTTCTATATATTTGTGACTCTAAGGAGATGAAGAACCAACAACCAGCAAATTCAACTCAAGAGATTTTATTTGCGAACTTACCAGATGAGATATTGTCATTGTCACAACCATCAAGATGACAAAATTGACATAAAGATCATCAAGAATGATATAACCTTTCTCAAATAGTTGTTAAGATATAACAAATTTGATATTACGACATTAGAAAAGAGTCTCAATGTTTGATAATTTTATTAGAGATAAGAACAATTCCTAACAGTATTTCAAATATTTTATTTGAAAGAAGTTACAAAGGCCTCAACAACAACAAATTATACGGTGGTCTTCTTGCCCTTGTATGGGACACTATCAATTCCTAAGAGGGCCTAACAACTATCTTCGAAGAGAATAAAGATCAAAATATGTCGCATCTTGGATTTTTTCAACATATAAAAACCACTTCTGGTGGAACTCCTTAAAAAAAGGGCTAATGTCTCAGACATATATATGTAAACTTATAATTATCTATATGATTTAGATAAAAGTAAGTAAAAGTAGGTTAATTCCATAAAATCTTTTATAAAAGCTTCTTAGAAGCTTCATAGACTTTGCTTTGACTTTATATGTATCTTTAATTAACTTTTTAAGTTAGCAACATGGTCAACAAGATTGGTCATGTGCCATACATGTTAGTAGCTTGAAGAACAAGCTAATTATGTAGTCCACAGATAGAAAACTGACCTTGTAAGCTAAGGCATGTATCCTACAAAGTCAATACAAATTACAAGTCCTATAGAATGTCGCCATATAGCTTTTAGTTAGATAGTATATATGAAGGCAAAAGTGAAGCTCTTTCACTTTTGTTAATTTCTTTCTCGTTCCTAGTCTACATTTAAGAATCTCTAATTTCCTTGTCTTTTGGTAATAATCATTCTAATTTTTATTTTATATATATATATATATACTACTTTATTGTTATTTTATCACTTTTCTTTTAACACATATTTTCCAAGTTTATGCATCTTCTTCCAATTCATGTCTTTGATACATAATAGAAGTGCACTTATGAATATGACTTGAATAGATCCATTAGAATATTCGAAAGGATGCAACTTTTGATAGATCTTGACTTGTTGCAAAAATCTTTGAAATTTTGATCTTGTTCCATCAAACTTCTCAAGCATACTAATCTTTATCCTTGTTATACTCGTAGAGGAAAAATTCCATAGATTTGGTTGTGAAGTTGATTTACTTGCTTTCTTCAACTGCACAACTTCTTGCATCATACTGTGAACTTCTTCCATAGGCGTAGGCATTGTTCCTCTATGATTTACATTAAGAATATGTAAGATTTCTACTCTTAGAGTGATCACAAGCTTATGAAGATTTGTAATAGTTGCAAATCTATACTCAATTTTGCTAAGAGTAGCATCCATAATTTTTCCTTCCATAGACAACTCAGACAAGTTCAAAAAGTTAAATTAAAGGAGGATAATCCATAACTTTTGATAAAAAAAATTATAAAGAGGGGTAATCCACTCTCTTTAAGAAAAGTTTAATATTAAAAAATAAAATTCTTTTTTAAAGGTGGATAGTGTGCAACCTTCAAAACACAAAAATAAAAGTAGAATAATCTACTCACTTTTAAAACAAGACAAAAACTATATATTAGCACTCTTATCATACTATCAAGGACATGAATCTCAAAGAAAGAAAATCTTCAATACACTCTTGTGGCACTGAAGAAAATTAGAAAGTCACTCAAAAGGTGATGTAATATTAAACTAGAATGGCTATTGCTAAAAACAAGAAGACTAGAGAGTCTTGAAACAAGACTAAGGATTAGAAAGGCATTGACAAGAGTGTAGAAGGCTTCACTCTTGCGTCTATATATACTCTTAAGTAGAAGCTATGTGACAATATTCTATAGGACCTCCAATACGTATTGATTTTGCTAGCCAAGTGTCTTAACTTGCAAGCTAATTATCTATGTATGAACCACATAGTTAGCTTGTTCCACAAGCTATTATACGAAGTTTACTTATTCCACAAGCTACCAACACGTGGTTAACTTGTTGGACAAGTTTGTAACCTACAAATATATCTAAAGTCAAAACCGTATCTATGAAGCTTTTTTAGAAGACTTTATGAAATTAATATATATTTACCTACTTCTACCTAATTATATCAGTAACTATTAGAATAAATGTATATATTCATGACTGTAGTATTACAATCATAAGATTTATTTATTTTTAAAATATTTAAATTAATTATTTATATTTATTTCTAAATAGAATAATAAAAAGATAAAAATAAAAATAAATTTTGATAGATATCAAAAATATAATGCTATCTATTTGATTCTTTCATGAGGAAGATGATTTTTTTTTAAAATCCTATCATAAAAGTTTTTGTCAATATAAATTTAAGAGTTAAGATAAATTTTTGAAATATTTTTTTAATTTTTATTATTTTAAATATTATTTGATTTTTTTAAAAAAATAATTATTTTTTGATAAAAAAATCCTATAAATAATAATATATAGTTTATATTTTATATTATTTTAAATAAATTATAAATTATAAAAAATATTATCTTAATTTTTTTTCATTTTAAGAAGTTGAAATAAAAAGAGATATAATTGAAGAATATTTTAGAAATGATATATAATACTTGTTAAAATTTTCTTATATTCTATTAAATGGTAATATTCTTATAGGATATAGGATATGGATTGAGTGCAATACAACAATAAGAATGCCAAAATATAAATTTTGATTTAAGACTTTTGGTTTGGGAGGTCCAACAAGGTATATAATTTTGGGTGGACTTGAAGTTGGGAGTTAATATATTTATGATAGACTTTGCAATATGAAAGTGAGCTTGAAAGAAGCATATTATATTCTAGATGTTGCATCAATAAGCTGAGACCTAGAAATTTTTCATGTAGATGTAGCTTAATAAAAAGTAAATCTTTTATATATTGTGTCGATTGTCATGTGATAATATAACTATATGGTGAAAGAAGAAAGAAATGATTATATTATAGATGAGCTTAAATAAAAATACTTTAGCAAATTATTATAGAAATATAAATAATAGACAAGAAGGTAGCAAAATTTAATAAATGTTAATATTGTCTCCTAAAAGAAGAGACTTCTATTTACTTTGTAGAAGCTTAAGTGAGCCAAATCAAAGTAAATAGGATAAATAATTGATATAAGTATTTTAAGAAGAAGATTAAGAATAGATTTTAGCAAAAATTACCTCAAAATATAAAGAACTAATACTTGGAGATGACTAGTTATGAATGAAGGCCAAAATCTAACCTTGAGGTACAAAACCATGTATCTATAGTAACTACAAAGTTCTTTGATTAATCAAAAAATAATATTTTAGAATAAGATTTAAGAGAAGACTTGTGAGAAAAAATTTGAAAGTTGATTTCATGTGATTTGAAGGTGTATTGAGATTTTGAAGGCTTTTTAAAGTGAGAGCTGTATTCAATGGATTTAGATTTTGAGAAATAAAAATAAAATTATAGATTTGATGATTTTGTGAGTGTTTTAAATATTTTCTTCATTGTACTTGTTTTGAATATATGTGAGAAATTTGATATCAATTATGTAGTTAGTTTAAAGGTTGTAAGAATTTTTGTGGATTATAATCTTGAATAATTGAAATTAAGGGTCAATGAAGGTTTTTGTGATGTTACATCTACTCGTTTGATTGAAATAAAAAAATTTAAGAACTATTTATACTTAAAAATTTGCACATCACTCAAATTTTGAAGCAATCTAATAGTTCAGTAACAAAAAACTACTATTGGAAGATCAACATTCAAGGTTGGAGAAAGGGAGGAGGCCAAAATTTGAAAGATTTTGGAAGCTTTTTTTTCAATTGGTGAGTCTAATTCTTTTCAAATTTTGTGCATTTATTAATTATATATGGATTGAAATTTGAGTAAAATTTCAATTAAGATCAATAGTTCAATTAATATTTATTGAGGTTTTAAAATGGTTATCATAATTGATAAACATATATTTAAAATTTCATTAAGATTGTTTACGGTTTGGTTAGGATTTTATTAAAATTTCATTAAGATTTGAACTAGAGTTTAGAATTATTTTAGGATATTGTTAGTATTGTTAAGAATTTTTAGAATTTCATTAAGATTTATTTAGAGATATATTAAGATTTGGTTAGGATTTACGTAAGATTTATTTAAAATTCAATTATGATATTTATTTTTAGTATTTATTTTTTATTTTTTATTAATTTTTTAATGATTTTTATTTTACTATTTCTTAAATATTATTTTGATTTCTTTAAGGTTTTTATTCTTTTATTTCTTTAGGATTTTTTATTATTTTTTTTGAGGTTAATTTATGACTTTGTAATATTTCTTTATAATTGCTTTTGAATTTCATTTGAATTGGTTAATGTTTGATTGAAGTTGTTAAAGATTATTCAAATTTTATTTAAGATTCTAGTAGACTTAGTAGGATCGTATTGTTGCATGTTCTATTTACCTTCCATAAATAGGTGCCTAATGCATTTTCAAGAAAGAATTTATGTTATATGACAATGTGTTTATCTAATTTCTCTTTGTGATTTTTTTCATAGTGAATGTACAATTTTCTTTCCTTAAGAATACCTTGTATAACATGAATAAATATTATTTTTGATATTATTTTAAAATATACATACAAAATTTTAATCCTTGTTTGTATAATTATTTAGCTTACTTTAATGAAATATTAAAAATACTCAAAATTTAGAAATTTTTTTTAATCCTTATTGTTTGTATTTTTATAGAAAATAAAAAATAAAAAAATCTTAAATTAGAAAATAAATAAAAATAAATAAAAAAAATAAAAATCTTATTTTCTTATGTATATTGATTATATGATTGAATCTTACAATTGACTACATTACAAATTATAATGTCGAAATTCAATTTAAAATATTTCATTCGATGTGATCTTAATTCTTAAATATAAATTAGAATTTATCAGAAAAAATATACTTATATATTAGAATTTTTTATTAATATTATCATTTTTTATATGTAGTTTTATAATGATAAATTACAAATATATAACTTTATTGATAAAAATTCTTTTAAAGATTAATTATAAGTTAAATATCTTATCTATGGCAAATCTTGTAAGAACCAATCTTTAGACATCATTGTACATATTCATTATATATATTAATCTTTTTACTATTATTTTTTTTTAGTATAATTTAGACCTACATTGTTACTTAAAGAAAATTACACATTAAGAATGATAGAAATAACAAAAAAAAAAGATCAAATGTACACAAACAAAATATTTATGTAGTTCACTTCTTCTAAAGCTACATCTGTAAGAAAAATCTCTAGCTCACAACTTTATTGATGCTACATTTAGGATATAATATGCTCCTTCCAATCTCACTTTTGTATTTCAAAATTTATCCTACATTCTAACCCCAAACTCCGAGTCCTTCTATGATTATATCTTATTGATACTCCTTAATCAAAATCCTAAACTTCATTCTATGTTTTGGCATTCTTATTCTTATGTCACAAGTGATCCATATTTCAAAATTTTGTAAGGATATTATTACTTAACAAAATGCAAGTTGCTATCAACATATACATTATTAAATATTTAAAGTATATTATAAGATTTTATTGATTTACTTTTTAAAAAATTATATTATAATTTTTGTTAAATTTTGGAATTATAAATCATTATTTAAAATATTAGTTGTATCTAAAATTATATTTTATTTTTAAAAATAATAATTTTTATTTTTAAAATAGTATATTTTCCATATTTAACTACTTTTAGATTCAACCAATTATAAAAATTAACAAATATGTATATATAAAAGAATGTTAAAGTGACCTAAGATTTTACTCAATCCACCTATCTATGTTAACTATCATGAAAACAAAATGATTATTGGATTCATTTATCTCCCACTAAATCCACAATCAATGAAAATCAACTACATTTATCTTTATTCTAATCTTCTTCATTGGTACAATCATGGTGGTAGCACTATCTCTTACCTTTTCAAAAAAAATCATTGTTTTGTATTTAAAAAAGAGCTAAAGACCAATCTAGATTTAGTCTTCCCATTTTGTCTTCCATCTTTCTCTTGCCTCATACTCTCCTTCTTGCATTGCACATTTTAAACGTTTTGTGCTATTTTTTTTTACTTTGCATTTCTAGCTTGTTGTTGGAATAGTTCAATGTTATTTTAGTCCTCGTAACTCTAGCATAGTATAGATGTTGTGGCTACAGATGGAGTAGTTGTGGTTTGAAAATATTGTTATTTGGTGTTGTTTATTAAATCAAAGTAAGAGAAGCAATAATATTTATTTTATTTTAAAATATAAATATACTTAAATAAATCTAAGCCATATTGCTTAAATCTACTTCAAGATGAAAAAAATTTACAAAAAAAAAAAAAAAAAAAAAAAAAAACATATAATCAATTGTCAAGGATATAAAATATAAGTATAAAATAAATGTCTACTTTTTTAAGAAAATTGAAGTTTTTTATAAAATTAAAAACATTGCATCTCTTTTGTAAGTATTTATTATTTTTAAGGATTATTCTTTTATAAAATATATATATTTAATTTTTTAAATAAAATTTTTTAAAAAAATATTTTTTTAAGAATTTTACACAATTTTTTAAAATAAAACTTTAGTTTATAATCAAATTTTACATAAATAAAAGAGGTTTTTTGTCTAAAAAATTTGTTTTTTTTAGAAGAAAAAAATATATTATAAGAAAAAATCTATATAATATATTTTACAACAAAATTGAATTACAAAGAATGCTAAACACATTACTTTACAAATCAGCAAGAACATATTATATGTATAAAAGTTCAACAATAAATTATAGACAAAAGCATTATAAAATTTATTATACACATATATTTAAATTTTTATTATTTTTTTCTTTTACTAATAATATCTAAAGAAACTTAGAATGGTATATAACATAATTATATTTAAAATTGGAGAAACCTAAATATGTTATATATAAAAAAAAATAGGATTTTTAGACACTTTTTTGATAAAAAAAATGGCACCAATTGCATATTTCTTAGGTATTGTAAATGAATGGAAACATATAGGCCCATATTTTTAAATTATAAAGATTATTAAAAAATATAATATTAAATTATTAGAAGAAAAAGATATCTATAAAATTCAATGATATATTTAAATAAAAAAATAATGTAATTAAATATTTAACTTTTAAAAGATTTAACTTTTTTTATAAAAATAGATGTAGGTGCATAAAAACAATTAAGATTTAATTTTATTAACAAAAACGATTTAAAGCTTTTAAAGATCAAAAAAATATTATTAAAAAACCACTATATTTAAGAGATATTTACCAAAATGAATCTTTAAATATATATAATTTTACTTATATAAAAAATCAAAGAAAAGTATGATTTTTTAATTAAAATTGGAACCAACATGTATACATAATTGTGGTTCTCATAAGCTTTGTATAAAGCTTCTAAAATTATTAATTATTATCTAAAAACATATCTCAAGGTTTTTCCAAATATGTCATGTATTATGTTATAAAGAAGCATTGTTGAATTGTATTTTTTTTTTTTGAGAATATATCAAGTAATTAGTTGTAGAAATACAATTAAATTTTACAACTATGCATGAAAACTTGAATATTTTTTGACTAATCATAAACAATGTTATCCAATTCCAACTTAAGGTATTTTAATGATAATATATAATGCTAAAAAATATCCATTTCAATCACCACATACATGAACAAACTCAATTTGCTTTGTTACCTTTGTCTTTTTGCAACTTCAAATTTTTCTTACAAACCTTAATTATTATCAATAAACTTTAGCAAGGCATAGCTTTCAATTTAACTTTTTAAGTGCTGTAAAAATTTATAAACTAAAAAAACTTCAATTCTTCTATATTTCTATGATGATTTAGTCCAATACAACTTAAAATTTGTGTAAAAAAGCCAAAATACCACATTGATGTTTATTAGTTGTTAACTTGAAAGTCAATGAAGAAGTTGTAGCAATGGCTTTTTTCTTTCTAATTTTTAACTTTGGCTCAAAATTAGTCTATAGCTTGTCATTAAGGCTTCTAACATTACAACAAGTGTTATCTTATTTCAACTAACGAATCTTAGATTTCACAAAAATCCTAACCAATCCTAAAATACCCTAAAGTATTTTGTCCTAGGCAAATATTTTGGTGCCTAGGGATCTAATTTTGACCATGACTCATAAATAGTCGTCTCTTTGGTATCAATCCAACCAATTCTAAGGTTTCTTTAGCACAATCCTATACTTATTTTTACTTTAGAGTTAATCATATCAACTACTTATTTAATCTACCTCTTTTTTATATTATTTGATAGCCTTTTAAATGTAGTTCAAGCAGTTTTTACAATAAATTGCAACCTTAAAGGAAAAATTGCTAATTAAATTTATCCTATTAGATATTAAGACATACATGTGAGTTTTAATAAAGTACATATCAAAATACAAATTAATCTTCTATAAAACAATTACAAAATATTTAAGCAATGCATAAACTTTAGATTTCATAGTTTAAAATAAGTGAAAAAATAATAATTTCTTAAATGAATTTTATAGTTATACTATTCATTCTTGTATCAATTACAAGTATAAAATCAGCATTTCATATTTCTTATGCTTTTTATTACTATGCAAACATTCAAATGTACCATTAAAACAAGCAAAAGCTTTTTCTTTACTCATCCACAATATTTTTTTATGAATAATAAATAAATTAAAAATATTAATATTAATATATAAGTATTTACATTATAATTATTCTTTATAATAATTTTTATTGAACTTAAAACAGAATGATAACATTTTTCTTTATTCTGATTAATTTAAAACAGTAACCATTTCAGAACAATTGTAGTAAACATTTCGAAAATATGATGTTATTTTATTCGAAGCAAGTTATTTGAATACTAAATAAATTACATCTAGTAATAAAATATGGTTTTTTTAATTTAAAAATAATTTTTAAATAGAATTTCTAAGATTAACTTGTTAATATCATAAATTAATAAAATCTTAAACTTAATCTTATTTATTTAGATACTTTCAGCTTAAGTCTGAATCTCAAATATTAATTTCATTTGAAAACCTAAATTATAACTACACTTATATCATGATTGGATATTAAATTAGAAAAAATATATAACATCATTTTTTAAAATTTAAATTTAAAAATATGCAAAGACAAAATTATGAGAATCATGAATCAAAAGATAAATAAATTTGAATTTTTTTTCTTATTAATAAAGTAAAACAATATTTTCAAACTATATTTAGATCCATTATATACAATATGCTATTTTTTAAAGAACATTTTTATTTGTTTATCAAGAGTAGAATTAACATTAAAATACTATCAAAAAACTATAATCAAAAATATCAATAGCAATAAATTATCCAATGATGTATGATAATTTTTTGTTTTCTATTCTACTAATTTTAGAAATTTAGGATTCATTTTGATTTTTTATTAATTAATTTTTTATTCTTTATTTATTGATGTGTATTTTATCTTCAATTTTTTATTTTTATTAATCAATTTTTCACTCTTTAATAATTGATGCATATTTTTTATTTTTTTTATTCAAAATTAAATTAAATTGAAAAATAATCAAATTCTTTTAGCTAGTATTTTTTAAAAACTTGCTTGTACTTATCTATTAATTTACACTTTTTTATTAATATTTTTGAATTTCGTGATGCTTCTATTCAAATGTAATTTTATTAGATTAAAAAAGATTATGCTGAAAAATATCTTTGTTAGTAAATTTATGAGATTCCTAATACAAATATTGATTGGTAGATTATAATGGAAAAGAATTATCACTTGCATAATTGTTTTGGTGATATGCAATGAGATCAAAAAAAATATTAGAAAATATCTCCTTAGGAAATTCTACATTTTTTGTTTGACCTATTTGCCAAATAAAGAGAAATCATGTAGTTTGAAGAATGAAAGTATCCAACAAAAGAAGCATGAATTTTGCAATATTTGTAACTTGTTGTGCCCTTCATTACTATCTAACTAGTCAAGTTTGTTGCATGCTTTGCATGGAATTGGTAGACAAAAGTATTCCACTACATACAACATTTGCTTGCCTGTGGTGTATAGCTTTGGTTTCAAACAGGCTTCTACATTGATATACATGACAAATAGCCATCTCCGCCATTTCTCTCCCTCAATAAAGTATTAAATTTTGAGATGCACAAGAGATGGAGAATCCCGAGTATTAAAGCCCAAGGAAGAAACATTAACTTGGGCACTCTCTTTGTGTTCTTACTTTGTTTCTGAATATTTTAGGGTTGTGCAAGTTTTGGAAAACCCACATGCTACTAACCAAAAATTTAATTTTATTTAAAATAATAATTTAAAAATGAATAAGAATAAAAATAAAAAATGGACTGGGATTAACCAGAAAGATTAGTTTGGGTCATTAAATGACTAGCTCTTGGCTGTAAAGAGTGTTGCAAATCCTTCTGTGCACGTGCTAGCTACTAGAGCATTTTGATGGTGAACATTGTATGCATGCTACTAAATTCTGTTTGTTTTGATTTGTTGTAAAAGTATGATAGAATTGCATACCATCCAATTTATTACATGAGTGGTTTTGAGAAATCCATGCAGTTGAAACGCATAACTGATTCTTGCTTGTGCTAATTGATATTACTCACAGATATACTGCTATTCGTGATATAAATATATATATATATATATATATATATAGTCAATATCTTAATATTAATAATGACTAAAATCAGTAACAAAAATCAACTGGTGTTCGCTCATGTTTTTCAATATCTAATAGTTCAAAAAGTGGATATATATATATATATATATATATACACACACCCACACATATAACTTTATATAAATTTATTATTCTAGAAAAAACTAATAAGAATTTTTTTTTCTTCACTTGTGAATTTATATTATTCTAATAATTATTTATTTTAAAAATTCTGTTAAAACTATAAACACAATATTTAATTACCAAAAACTTTTATCTTTAAATGAATTTTATTTTAGTATTTCATTATATTTTTTCAATATTATATATATAACGTTTTTTTACAAAAATATATATATAATTGACTTTAATAATATGATAAATCATTTTTAAAGAAGCGTTTTGTAACAAAGCATGCTACTGGCACATTATTAAATAAAGCATATGATTTCAGAATATTTCAAGAAGTAATATTTCTCATTTATCAGTTGTGTTTTATAAAACTTGGACAGGTGTTCTTACAGGTAAATTTTAATTAGAGAATTTGTGATTTGGATTTTACAAACACTTTTATCCATAGAATTTTCAATATTGATTTAAGTTTATGTTTAAATTTAATAAAAATTATATTATATTTAAAATTATGATTAAAATACATTATTTAATCATTTTTGTAAAGCAAAATTATTTTCAATTATTATTTTTTATTTTAATTCAATTAGATAAATAAAATATTTAATATACTTACAGTTTAAATTTTGTGATTTAAATTTTTAATTGGTACACAATTATATAATTAAAAAAATAAGATATATTAAACAACTGAAACAGCTTATATCAACAACTCTAGCTAAAATGATTTTCTTAAGCCTAAGAAACCAAATATTTGACATGAATTATTGAAATATATATATATATATATATATATATATATACACATAGAGAGAGAGAGAGAGAGAGAGAGAGAGAATTTGCAAGAAATAACATAAAGTAAATTATTAATTTTTCGGTATTAATGTCAAAATTAAACACACTTGATTTGACACTATGAAATAAGTTATAAATTTACAAGGTAGAATTAAAGTTTTATCTCATTGATTAGCCTAAATAAATTTATGTCTTCAAACATAAATGTATAATATTAAACATTAACCATAATATTTCTTTTGTTCTAATCGAAAAAGTAATATTACAGATGGTATTAAGTTTATTTTGATAGAAATTAAAAATTAAATACAACAGTTTAGTATTTCTTCATACCATGTCTTCAATTTTGAAAAGCTCTGTTTATTTTTATATCATTTTTTACTAATATTTTTAAATATATTTTTTATTTTAAGATTTTAAACACTCTTTTAAGAAAGTTAAACAACAAAATAGATTTCACTAAGTCGTAAAAGTCTATATTTGTGGTCGTAAATATCCAATTAATAATCTATTTCAAGATTCCACCTGGATATTAGTTCTTAGGCATTAATTTTTTTTTAGAATTTTATTTATTTAGAATCATCTTATAACCTTGTTGCACTTGGCTAAGCTACCTTTTAATAGCTACAAGCAAGATAATTTATATTTTTGTGTATATTCATATGATCATAATTGGTTTATATTTATATCATTATATTTTAATACAAATTAACACTTTATGAAACATATGAATGAATCTATTTTTCTAAAATAAAATTTAAAAAAAATACTCACAATGACCATGCCACCTCCTACTAAGATAATCATGTTACTGACATTTTTGTCAAAATTCTCATGTCAATAGTTCTATTAGAAAGATATGAGAAGTCTTGTCAATAATAACCTTATTTTTTTTTAATTTTAGATTCATTTTTTTTATACATAAAAAAAAGAGTCTTTCAAATTTTCACTCAGATAAGTATTTTGCAAAAGAAAATTTAAAAAATGTTACTTAAAGAAATTAAAATTTCAATTATTCAAATTTTCGTCCATTTTATATTAAATTTTAAATAACAAACTTAAAAGAATGTAAATTTGTGGTCCATAAGCATATGTGCAAATTCTGTATCAAATCACTTAAATAAAGGACGATGCAAATTATCATGCAATATTTTAGATAAGACTCTATCATCAACACCATCACATTTTTTAAAAACTTTTTACATCATTCAAAAGTAAAAATAAAAGGCAATACATACATGTATGTATGTATGTATGTTTAAATATATACATATAAAAATCCGGATTCTGTCAACCACGAAAGTGGAGAAATTACCAAACATAAGCACAATGAATGATTCCACCAAAGATTAGAAAAAGCAGAAGCAAAAATGCAAAAAAGCAAAAGTGACGTGACACTTGTCCCTCCTGACCTGAAACCACGACAACGGAGGAGCTCGTTAACCGCTCAGAAATTAGGTTTTGAAGACTTGGAGCAGGATGAAGAGACTCCTTCAGTAGGTGCCCTTTGTTGTTGAGAAGTTTTCTAAGGTTTTGACTTCTTTTACTACATGCATGCCGTGTTCGTTAACAGTTGGTGTGTTGTAGAGAATTTCCAGAGATTTATTCCACCATGGACATCGTTGGATTGTGCGCGCATGATATACGTCGAAATATGTCATGCCTTTCGAGGACTTGATAAAATATGCTGCTCTGCATACTTGCCTCACCCGCTCAACAAAAACAGAACGCCTACATTATTTTCGAATCTGTTGCTTGCAGAGATTATGAAATATTATTCCAGGTTCATCTGCGATTACCGTTTTTCCGCTGAAGGTATGTTGGACATGAGAATCATGTAGCAAAATTTCCGACAGGCGTTCTCATTCGGCTCTCTGTTAGAACTCACAATTAGAACTTCAGATGGTACATTGTAGGTTTGATAGAGTTGCTTCGATTGTAGTGATCGTTGCATTGTGTTTTCTCATCTGTTATGTGCAAATTTGCAGGCGAGAGGGATTTCTGGAAGTCCTTGTCGAGGTCCATGACATTGGGAATTCTGTTAGTTTTTTCATCAAGAGTGTAATATAACACTAATGTTGGCTAGCACTGGCCCCACCCTACTGCACTTGGGACTGGGAGTCACAAGTGTGTGTGTGTCTCTACGGAAGGCATGAACGTCAAAATTGGTGGCAAGAGGGGCTGGCGTTTTCACGGCCCCCCACCAACGATAAATCGTAACCATCACAACTTGCAGATGCCCTCAATGGCGAGGGTTTTATAGTACTTTGTTTGTTTGTTCTCTGTTGTTACAACTCATTCTCAAGTTCCACATTCGCTGAATCCGTGTAGAGCAAACCCCATTCCTCTGCGTTGCTGATATTCCTACGATTGGAAGTAACTCGACCTCAGACTTTGGAATATGGAAACCGTTTCACTTCTCGTATGGATTTCGAAATTCTCCGGGCATCTGTAAAGCGTGTTGGTTTCAGTGAGAGCTTTGACAGGTTCATGTATACCAGCTCGAGAGGCATGAGTCGCCAAGTGGTCATGCTCATCGCATACTCGTGAATGCAGCTCGGAACGTGGGGTCAAGTTAAGATAAAGGTGAATTAAACCTCAGCACCTTTGTGGTCCATTGCAACTAGCACTTAAGAAGCCGTTGTGAAGCATCTAGGCCTTCGCTTAGCCATGTTTGTCCATGTTAACAGCATCTCAACACCACCTTTGAATGCTTTTAACAGTCCTTTTTTTCCAGATGATTTGGAGTTATCCACAACGGTCCTCGCAATACTGCCGTAGCAGCTTTTCATGTAAAGATACTCGTACGTCAACAGTTTCGTGCGGAGAAAACTCCACGTGCAACTTCCACCTGTGAGATAAAAAGGGAAAACATAAACATAAAATAAAATAGAAACACGCACAAACACACACACATACACGCACACTCACAAAATCAGATCAATTGAAGGTGATGGATTGTATGAGCGTCTGAACGAAGAAGCAGAGTGTCTGGCCCCGCAAGCTGACCATCCTCAGAGAGAGGCTGTAGTACTACACTGACCCTGCTTGTATCCCAGGGGACGAAAGCATCTTTTGTCTCACTGCATCAAGTCACTTTGCCAGGAGGCTCTTGCCGAGAAATGGGAGTTTTGTGGCCTTCTGTGCCACGACTCTCCAACCGTCTTGTGCTTGCTTGCCCTCTCGGTGACATATCCCTTCTAATTTATTTATTTATTTATTCCTTTATTTTATTTATTAACTTGCCCAATTTTTTGCAGGGAAGACTTCAAGACCCCACTTTGTCACATTCTTCCCTCTCCCCTTCAGGTCTTGTTTGTCTCTGCATTTAATATTTCATATCCATCATTATTCACAAGAGCAACTTCTATCTCTCTCTGCCCCCTCCCTCCCCTCAGTTGCATTCACGCAGGGGAACGTGTTCCCCATTCTTGCGATGGTCGGGAACGCAGTTGAGGACAGTTGTACGAGTTCCCAGAAGATTGAGCTTTCTCAGAGCCTACAATTTCACCAAGTGTCGACAATTGGGGTAGGGTCTTATCTACAAGGGCCGTGGTGCTATTGTTGGGGCGAACACACACCTACAGACACCCACATAGAGACACACACACACACACAGAGGCTACACTGATGGGGACACTCATGGGCACTGCCCCCTCCCCTGTCTTTGTGTTTTTATTGTAGGTCTTGGCCTCTGTCTCTGGGATGTAGGGGGAGACAGAGACTGTCAGCAGAAATACTGGGCACAGGGGAAATCTTAATAATAATACCCCCTCCCCCTCCTCTCTTCCCTTCCCTTCCTTACTCCTTTTCCTGCTGTGCCCCCTTTGCCAGAAAGAGATTCTCTTGATCAAGCGGGCACTTAGCAGTGGAGCGTATGAGCTGGAGAAAATGATTGATTGATTGATTGATTGAAAACGACGAGAGCAGCAGGAGGAGCTCGGGCCCCCCGCAATATAAGAAGAAGAAGAAAAAAGGATCACTTGAATTTGAACCTCCCTGCCTGTTTGCCTATTGGCCTGCCTGACTGCAACCCCACACTTGCAACCCCCCCAAGTGGGATGACGATGATGCTGTCGTGAAATCAAGCCCAGACTTACTTGAAGCAGCTTCCCTCCTTCCTTCCCTCCTTCCTGAAGCTATCCATAAATCTATCTGTCGTTTGCTCTCTCTTCACTTCTCTTCTCTTTTCATTTTGCTATTGTGGGCCTGCTGCCCAGAGGTGCCCAACCCCTCCCCATCACATGACAAGCCCCATGTCCCCACGTGCTCCCACGTGCTAATACTCACACTTGGCACCACGCCATTCGCGGATTAAATCTTTGTTTCCTCCGTTTCATAATAAAACCCAATCCCCCCCCTCCCCTCCCCTCCCTACAAAGATGATCATAGCAACCGTCCGGTTTGTCCATCCGTCTGATTCATTCATTCTTAGGGAGTTCGTCCCTCAGTCAGTGAATCTGTCAGTCCATGAATTGGACAAGCCTTCATTCTCAGCTCCTGCTTCGGATGGGACAAACATTCTGTCAGCAAAGATGACCAGGCATTATTTGAAGTCATAGATTGCAATCCCACTTACCCTTGGAGGCTTCACAAATAGCTTTCTTATGGAGCTCATCTTCCCTTACATTAGTTGAAGTCATAGGTTGCAACAAGCAAGCCTTTTAATGTACTACAGACAATCTCTACTTTCTACCACCCTCTCCACGTCTAGTGTTTACCTCTTATTGACTCCATACTTACTCTCCACTTCTTATGCAATTGCAACTCATACTGGACACTAAATTGTCCATGCCCCCTTGGCATCTCCTCTTTAAGGCAATTGCTCAACAACCCATATTTATATTTTCATAACATCTATTCAAGTAATACTCTTCTTAGAAAATTTTCAATTAGGCATTGATGCCTCTCAAACTAATAACAAATAGTATCAATTTTCTAAAACTTCTATTGATAAATTCGTAATTAGAAATTAAATACAAAGATAGACACTTTGCATTTTGTTCAAAGATTGGTTCGAATTGGAAGTTTTAAGTTGTAAGGTTTTGAATTGAGCTGCATTTTACAAACACTTGTGTGAATTATTTTGATCACATGTCTAACATTATTAGAAAAAATTTAAAATAATTACATTATAGAGATGCATTAGTTATTTTTTATAATATTATAGCTATTATGTGTCAATGCTATGATAAAAATAATAATAATAATAATAATAATAATAATAAATCAAAATTAAAGATAAATTTGTATTTTATGATTTGATGCAATGAGCTTGAAAACTTGATTAATTTATTATATATATATATATATGGCTTAATGATTATGTACAATGTGTAAGTTAATTTAAATATTTTACAAAATTATTGTAACTTTTGCACTATGAACTTAATATGCATACAAGGTCTTAATATCATGCAAAAAACTTTATAAGATTAGCTAATTTCTTTTTGTAAGTCTATTAAACTTGATTCTTATAAAACAATTAAGCTTTACTAGGTTTAATACGCAAAATGACAAGGATATGAATCACAAGTAATAAATTCTTTAATACACTCTAGGATTACTAAAAAATAGTAGATAGTAACTTACAGATGGTATAATATTAAACTATAATGGCTATTGCTAAAGATAATAATACTAGAGATTTTTGAAATAAGACTAAAGATAAGGTGGTATCAAAGACAAGAACTTGATAAAAATAAATAAAGAAGTGAGACTTTTCTCAAAGAAAGATGAAAAAATAGAAATAACTCAATATGTATATTAAGAAAGAAACTGGAATGGCTATTGCCAAAAGACAAGAAAACTAGAGACCCTTGAAACCAGACTAGAAGCAAGAAAAGAATTGACAAGAATGAAGAAAGCTTCACTATTGTCTCTAAATACACTATCTAACTAGGGGCTATATGGCGATGTTTTATAGGACCTCTAATATGTGTTGACTTTGTAGGACACATGCCTTGACTTACAAGGCAAGTTTTTTTACGTGTGGGCCACATAGTTAGCTTGGTCTTCAAGCTAACAACATGTGTGGCACATAGCCAATTTGTTGACCACGTTTTTAATCCAAAAAGTCAATTAAAGTCACTTATAAAGTCAAAGTAGCCTCTATAAAGCTTCTAAAAAGCTTTCAAAGTAAATATTATAGAATTAAGTTACTTTTATCTACTTTTCCTTACTTCTATGTATTTATACATATAATTACTGGCTTACATGCCTATGCCCGTGACAGGTAGATATTAATCATAATATAAAAAAAATGCTTCACTCTTACCTCTATATACACTATTTAATTGAGAGCTATGAAGCAATGTTTTACAAAACCTCCAACATGAATTTAACTTGTAAATCATGTCTCTAACTTATAAGACAAGTTTCTTAAATGTACCACATGGCCAACTTGTACCACATATCATCAATACATATGATATGTAGTTAAGTTTCTAACCTCCCAATCAACTACAAATATGTATAAAGTCAAATCTGCATTGTTAATACCATTTAATAAAAAAGTCTTAAACATTATTTTTTCAATATGAAAGCCTCTAATTCAAAAATTATTAAATATAGATGAATGTTCTCCGCTCTTTATAATAATTTGGAAGGTGATTTGTAGGATATCACTATTAGCACCATGAAATTATTTTTAGTAAAAAATAACTAATTTTATTAGATTTTAGTTTGATTTTGATATAATTAAATTTTTTTAAATAAAAATATTTATAAAAATAATATATATATAGATATAGATAAATATTAAGTAGGTAGTACATTGAGATGGCAATAACAAAAATTGTGGTAACAAAGGGTGGATGGCATTAAGAACATCCTATTTGTATCCATTATTAGAAAGAATTCAAAGACTGATGTGAACTGTTGCAAACGAGAGACAATTATGCAAGATGTGGATGACAAATACAAATGCAAAGAAAAGTGCATAAGTCACACCAAAAAGATAAGAAAATAAGTGGCATGCACTAGACAAGAGGAAATAAATGAATAAATTGATAAATAAATAGAAACCTCCACAATATTTGGAGGTTCAAATTTAACTATTGAGACATAAAACTTTCACTAATGAAAAATAAAAGAAAAAGCAAAGAGAAGAAAAAAGAAGATGAAATGCAAAAAGGGATTAACATTTTAGCTTGCAAAAGAGAATTGAGATTGTATCTAATAAGAGGATGGAATTAACACATAAGACATGGAGTTAATGAAAGCAAATTAAAATAGTCATTTACTCTGTTTTTCTTTCTAACACTCTGCAATCAAGTCCAATATACATCAACATAATTGCATATACTACTGATATCTTTATCTTTCTTGCGTGCATTCTTCACCTTGGATCTCTTTCTTTCCATTACATCTTTATTTGTTATTTATTTCTAATTTTTTGAGGTATTGTTTTTGATGTGCCTCTGACCTCGCATATTACAGAGACACCTAACATTGTCCATAAACATTAATTCTGATGGTCATCAGCACTTTTCAGGGGAGCCCCACTCAAAATCAGCAAAGACCACAATACCTGAAGCCCATTGGCGGCATCATTTTGCTGCCCACTGAAGATGGCTCATGCTTTTAAGATGAGATTGGCTTACTTCCTTTTTCCTTTAGCTTTACTATATCCTCAGTCTTAAGCCCTTCCCCGCAGAGGCATTGGACATGGTGATATACATAAATGAGAAGATCCTCAAAGGTGGCCAAAAAATATCCTGAACATCAGTTGCTTTCAGGGATTTCATGGACTTTATCTCTCCCATCACAGAAAAAAAGTGTTTTTTTTTTTATTATTTTTTTATTCTGTAGATTTTATGCTAAAGGTTGGTGCCACAAAAAGTAAATATAAATGCTTAAATATCAAATTTATTAAAAATCACAAACACGTTAGTAAAACAATCTTACTAATAACCACATAAACTTCCTATAAAATAAAAAATAAATAAAAAGAGTTTCATTATTTTGCAAAATAAACATAATACGGTCATGTTTTTTTTTATTCATATTTTTTGTGACAAGTTAATGTAACATGGTGTGCTTAATTCGTATGTTGTTATTGGCTACTGGGTCTCGTTCATTTCACTATATTACAATTATTTGTTATGCATCTAATTATAATTCTACGCAAATTTTTCAACAACAAATCTTACGTTATGTCGTTCCTCAGAACATGGTTCCCATAACATCCCAAGATACATGGGAACCATGTTCTAATGAATCCAGCACCCCGGTTCCCATCGTACCCAATATTGAGAACAGACAGAAGTGCCCCCAACCCTCAGAGCTGTAGGGGTCAAGCTTAGCTACAATCATCAAATGGAACCAAAACCCGAAGACGTTCCTTTCATCGTGAGCCCGCGTTCTCTTTGTTCCCATGCAACCAACACTCATTAAAGTCCACTCTTCTGGTCCAAATCCAGAATATTTAAAGAAGAAAAGAACCTTTGCAACTCCAAACCCCTCTAGGAGGCGGGGGAGGAGGAGAATGTAACAGAACCTTCCAGAAGAATCGAACCTCCATTAGCCGAGCAAATAGAGAGAGAAGACCCATTCCGGAGCAGAAATCAGCCTCTCTCACAAGAAAAAAATGGACAGAAGGGGGGGGGTCCAAGAGAGGGGGATATTTCGCTCAGAATAAAGCGAATAACTGGGAGCCATAGGTAACGGAGAGCGTCCACTGTTCCGTTACGCACACAAATACTCGACGACAATGAACCAGTGATGTTCGAACGTTCCCAAGGAGAGAGATGGGACCGTGGGATCGGGGGTAAGATCTGACGGGTGAGATGAGGCGAAGGGAAAGGAGGCGCAAAGCAAACGATAGGGGATAAGTTCGCAATGAAGCTCCGGCGCAGGTGTTGCTGCTGGTGCAGTTGTTGCCAGCTTTAAGCATCATGGATCGATTCCCCGACCCCCACCCATGTCGCTGCCGTTGCTGCAACTGCAAGGCGGCGTCAATACCCAGGCAGTAGCAGTGTGCTGCAGAGAAAGGCTGGTGGGGTCCCTACATGAGGGAGCTCGGATTCACTTCTGGATCTCCTACATTCACTTCCTTATCGCCGTAAATTAAACTGGCTCCCCTACCTGCGACCCGGTGCACACGCTCACTCTCTCTGGCGCGCGCTGATCTGAGCTACAGATGGGTGTCCAGTTCATCTTGCCTGCACTGCAGTAGTGGGCGACGATCCGACGGATTTTGGGGGTTATTGGGTGTTGGAGCTGTGGGGTTCGTTTTTCTTTCATCTTTTATCTTTCTGCTGTTGTGGTTTTGTTTGTTTCTAGCAAACAAAGCCGTTGTTGTTGTCAAGTGTTGGTGGGTTTGTGAGCTTGGTCGCTAATCACAGTCATCAAAAAAATGAGAACATGTCTTTATGACCTGATTATATTCAAACTAATCTACTCATTTGCATGAACACACTTATCAATATACTTTTGCGAATATAACATGAAATCCAAGAATTTTAAAACTGCAATCATCCAAACAAAGAGGTCCCTAAAATCAAGATGAAAAAACGTGTACAAACAATCAACCCTTTTCATTTTTTGAAGAAAATAGAACAAGCATAAACTAATATGGCGTATATATGCAATTAAACAAAGAATTCATTTCATGCAAAACCAATTAACTTATCAATAACAGTTTTGGTATATCAACAATTAATGTTCGGATAGTAATTATTTTTTAACAAATGTGGTACCCAAAATTAGAAAGAATTTTAAAAATGTGATACCCAAAATTAGAAAGAATTTTAAAAATTATACATGTATGTTAACATTTTTTAACATTGTATATAATCATGTCTTCAATTCATTATTGTGCGAGAAATGGATTAATTTGCAAAAAATGACTACGTGGTTAAATAAATGAATATCATACCACTGCAATGATTCTAACTTAACAATTTAACAATCAAGAAAATATTTAGTGTATTCAATTTATTTATAATACTTAATTAGTGGATTTATATGCAAATATATATATATATATATATATATATATATCACGTGAACCATCTGCAAAAGTTTTGTTGAATAAAATCAAAAATCGCTAAAGCAATTCTTCTTGACTAGTAAAATCATTCCTAAACGATAAAATGCTACAGGATCTAAATAAACATTCCAAATTTTTGTTCATTTTGTCAAATTTGTGTGTTCATAGAAACATCATTAATTCTAAGGAATACTGATTAGTGTTAATTTGTTTCATTTTTTTTAACTCGTATACCAATGCTGATAATCAAGAAGTTACTATAAAGTTTTCATTTTCTCTTATTTTCCATTCTTTCCTAAAATTAGGACTTAAAATAACTCATGAATTTATTCGGTCAATGTTGGGAACCACTTTGATTTCTACCATATTTACTAAGCATCACCATAAAATTCATAAATAAACTGCTGCTCTTTACCGTTACAAATTTCAAACGTCAAACTCCATAATCATAATGAAATGAAATTTGAAAGTATATATATATATATATATATATATATACATATATGTACACATACACTTGCATGCATGCATAAATAATAAATAAACTTATCAATAAATATATTGTTATCAGGTGACTAATTATAGATTACTATTTAAAATAAAAAATGACAAGTTTAATTCCGTAAATCTTGTGTGCTATGGTTAGACTTTGGAGAAATCACAAAATATCATGTCCGAAGCACAATTGCCATCTTCATATTCTGTATTTCTCATGAGCTCAAATGTAAACCCTTCGTGTATATATATATATATTTATAACAGATTTAACTTATAAATCAATATATTGATACTCAATGAATTCATGTTACTCACATGTGGATGACATGTATCTATATCTATTATAGTAAAGTATTTATTACAATGTTAATAGTATTCTTGAGATAAAAATTATAGTCACTTAGTTAATTAGCATGATGTCTCCACTTTGAATCAGGTGATTATTAACAAAGATGTGCTGCCCATGTTTATTAAATCTTCTTAAGTAAGTGCATGAGTGTGAATATGTACCCACAACTCAAAATACCAATATTTTGATATGTTCAAATTTGTTTAGGAAACAATTTTATACCCAATTTAACGTGGTGAGAGAAGATTATATGTAACAGATAAGAAAAAGTAAACCGTAAAGTTGTGAAGGCGTCTTCGCGTTCGGAATGGAAAAAAAGAAAAAAGCGAAAAGTTGATAAGATAAAGGGTACACCGACTTTTCCCTCATCGAAGGGGGAAAAGCATATCATCCGTCCGATGTGGCTCTAGCTCAGACTTCCACGAGAGCCACGCGAGATCTTCTTTTGAGACGCTATTGGATGAGGCTGTGCCAGCTCGGACGCTTACTCCCTGCCATTCCTCCGATTAGGATTCCACGTGGACGGAGCGCCGACAGTTCAGCCTGTGGGCCCTCGTATATTAACGAAGGGGCTGCTTTGTAGCAGTGATTCGCAAAAGCGCATGATGTACCTACCATTATATTAAATGGGTTTTGGAATATACAGCGAAAACATTACGCTATCAATCTAATACGACTTGTGTTTATGTGCAGTAAGCAAAAATCACTAAAGCGTGTATATAATTTCATTTTCTCTGCTGTTGTTATGAAAGTGGAAACAAGAAGACTTAACTTTAATTTAATTTGTAGACACGTTAACACTTTGTTCAAGCAAATTAACTTCTTGCTTTTGTTCTTTTTCAAGCACAATATGACTAAATATATCACTTTCATGTCAGGGAGCATGAATATTTCACTTGACAATAATAGATTTGGATGGTTATACTACTCACAGAATATATATTAAATTTAGTATATGTAAATTATCTTCAAAATGTAACATTTGTTGCAATAATTAAATTGATTTCACTAGATGACATATGCATGACTTGTTAGTTTATTCATGTTTGGGTAATATTATTTTTTCAAATAGAAAGGAAATTATCTAGTATTACTTGATGTTTTTGTAATGAGAAATTTTGAAGTATGCGTCTAAAAACTTGTGTACAGAAAATTAGAATTAAGATCGTCATGTTTTAAAAATTATGTGGTTGGAATTCAATGAGAATATGTATTATTAAAGTACATGTTTTAAAAATGGAGATTGATCTATTACCATATCCTTAAAGATGAATTTAAGTTCGTTGGATAAAAACAAAATAATTTCTATCCATGTTAGTAACAAGATGCACAATGTCAACTCTTAAATACAATGAAACAACCATCAAAGCCATTGCAACATCATTTTGGAATGCATTATTAATTGTTAAATGCGATCAAGTAACAATATTAAATGTACCCATTCTTTGTTTGTTTTCATGCATTATCTAAAGTTCTTGTTACATATGTCAGAAATTGTAAATCTTTTATCTAATCCTTGCTCCCTCTCTCTCTATATATATATATATATGTCTGTTTTTTCACACAATATTGTGGTTTTTTCCTGTATGTAATTGGTTTTGTGTGTTTTTTTTTTTTTTTTTTTTTTTTTTTTTTTTTTCATCTTCTATGGTTTCTTTTTTTTTTTTACATATAAAATTTTAAAAATACATTTTCAGAAATTGAAAAGTCAGTGAGATATTCTTTATGGGTGTAAAAAATGTGGTTTCTACTATTATGTTTTGTTTATTATTTAACAAAACTAGTCATATCAATCATACAAACTCTATATTATTCATAAGAGTAATATACAGATTTATAGTACTACAAAGATGATTATATTTGCATTAGAATCCTTGTACAAGACCAAATCGTGTTCTTAAATATAAGTTCATAGTATATTTGCATATATATTTTTTAATATTTCAAAGTTTTTGACATGTTTCTGTATGTATGTGTATTCATGATTCTTGTTTTATTCTATTCTCTACCAATTTGTAAAACTTTATAAAAGACAGGATATAAACGATGTTGTAATATAGTATTGAATTAGGAGGATACTATTGCCTGTAATATTATTATTAAAAAAACACTTATTTGAATCAGTTTGTAACTACAAACCTGTTTGACTCATTGCCAATACTTCTCTCATTCACTTAGTGCTAAGAAGTTGGTGGTGGCACTATATTTTGCAATGTTATAACTTACCGTATCAGTAGAGTATAATTAGACTCCAAGTGTGCCAATGATGGGGATTTCAAGAGGGTGGACTCGGTCTGGTCCAAGTGAAGTAGGCGAGATTTGACTCTCCAACTTGTGAGATGCTCTACAAACATCCAATAATCTATTATTTTATGGAGGTACCCCTACATCATTTATTTTTGGCCTTTTCAAGACCCGTCCCCCTCTTCTCCACTGTAGACGTCTTAGTGATTTCAAAGTCTTACAGTGTTAGGTTAGGTCTTCAGACCTAGAACTGGGGAGCCACGATCGATTCTTTGCAAAGTGGTCGCAGTGAAGTATTCTTGAGGAGGGGTCAAAAACATGTTTTTGCTCACAATGCTTATCCTTGAAGTGTTGTGAACATTGTGGACCCACATGGGGAACATGGGTTGGGAACATTGGGAACTTATGCAGATTAAAGTTGGGTTTTGGTTTTTAGGGTTTGTGAGTGGGGGGTGTTCCCAAGAGGATTCGTTTGGTCCCTGAGTGCCAGTCTGGACCTGCGTGCTTTAGAGAGGATAAGGTTGTTAGTTATGCCAGATATAAGTTGTCAGTTTTTCTTTATCCTATTAATTCCATTTCTTTCCACAACTTCCATTCCTTCTTTTTCCTTTCCTCTTCTCTTTGTTCATTATATTAAGTCATTAATATTAAGTCGTCAATTATATCATTCCAATGGACATTGATTATGAAAGAATTCACTATACGAAATGATGATCATGAGTAGTATGCATGAGGCATCAACATTCAAGTAGGCATTGTGTGCATCTTACTCATTCCAACACACTCCCCTAAAACCACCTTCACTTAAGGTTTAGCAAACCCTTTTTATTGAGCTTAAAAAAGAACCTTTGTAATCCCATCATCACATGCCACAATTCCATACTCCCTAGTAATCCCCATAAAACTTCACACACTAACACACACACACTAACTAATGTAAACTTTTATTTACAATGTTGATAATTCATCACATTGTTAAACCCTAACCCTAATCATGTGCATCCTTTCCACAACCAACCACACCACTCATTTAACCACTACATGCACAAAAGAAACTACAAACGTCAAAACCCCCCCCAGGAAGAATGAATGTCGTCACAATGACGGACGATTTTCATCCAATTATGGCTTTGGTGAAGGCTCACAACAAGCAAAAGGCCGCCTTCTCGGCGTCGGCGCGACAGGCGGCGTTTGTCGCGCGCGTCGTAGCTGTAGGTCCGGCCCACGCCGTGAGACCGTCGCGACGCCACCTCGTGGATCCCGAGTGTGGACGAAGAAAGAAAGATGAAATTAGACGCAGATGAAGAAAAGAGGAAGAATTTGAGGTCGTCACCCACTCCACCCACCCCACTCCTACCCACCCGTTTGCATGCATTGTACAGAGCTGGAGAAGCGCGCGCCGGACACATGGCGCCCGCCGGACACTCCGACGCTGCTGTGATGGGTGTGACCTTCGCTGCGCCACCACGCCTCATCCCACCCCGATGCTTGCCTACACACCACGCCTCGTCCCACCCCCTCCAGCACCTCACCCCACTGCTAACGCTCCTGTCATTGCTGATGCTGGTGCTGCAGCAGCACCACCAGCACGATAGGCTGAATTGCCGACCGGAGCGTGAAAAGGAAACTTTAATTGGGGAGTCATGGATTTTTGACACTCGTGTGGGGTTTCGGCTATCCGGCTTGTGGCGATCGAGGAACAGCAAAAAAACATAAATTATGGTGGGTGGGTATCTGTGTTGAGGATTGTGAACGGTAGAGCCGCTGCGTAGCCTTCGAAGTTTGAGTGACTCGCGTGCTTTGCTGCCAACAGTTGTGGTGCGCCTGGCCGACGGAGTTGTCTGTTGTACAGCTCCTGGATTCTGCAGGACGCAGCCGGGCTGGCGAGGTAGGATTTCTCTTCTCGCACCGTTCTCTGAGATACGTCAGTGGGGCCGATCGGACGTCCGCGAGGGGTCACAGCGAGGGGTCAGACGATCCACGCCGAGAGTAAAAAGAATGCTGTAATGGAGCCCCATGAATTGGAGCAGTTGCAAATGACTCTCATGAGCCTGCGATTCTACTACTAGCCTACCCAATGTGAGATCCTGGTTGCGATCTACCGCTGAATCAGTCATTGTCACCGTCCAGAATTATGATGCAGCTGCACAGGTGAAGAGGCTCTCGGTAATCTCGGCGACGCGTCGATTACGATTGCAGAATCGGTGATTGAGCGATCAAAGAAGCCTAATTGGGCTGGAATCAATCTGGCAAATGATGAACAACTTTGACTTTGTGGCGCACTGCGGTAACTTCGACGAGGCGTTCACGGCAACTGCATTCTCACATACAGTCAAGAATTTCAACAATGTTGGGGTTAGTCGGGGGAAGTCCCAAACAGGAGGGGAAGAAAGAGAGAAGGTGGAGCATGTTGATCGAATCGAGGTGATAGCTTAAATTATATTTACAATCACTCATGTAATATGAATTTTGCGCTTATTCCTGCAAAATAATTATGAAGGGAAATACATATTTAAATACATCCAGTGGATCATGTGTGTGTACTGCAGCTCCTTATAATTCCAATTCATACTATACAAATTGGAATTATATGATTAAAGATAATATTAAACCACACAAGGATTCAAAAATAGAATAAAATAGAAATAAAATATCGATATAAATATATAAATATGTAATCCACCAGCGTTTCCTTGCAGATAAGAGCTTCGTCGGAGCAAGAGTCGGAGGGTCTCATCGCGACGTGATAAATGAGTGAGTTTATGGACTGTTTGTATCAGAGGCTACACAACGCAGAGCAGTAGCTGTGGTGTGAAAGTTGGGCCAGCTACAGTTTTTGGTTGTGCTTGAGGGCCAGAAATGCCAGTTAAAAAAAGGAAAGGGGATGCCGAATTTTTCCACGTTACTAGAGTCAAGAGTGAACTTGCTTGCTTTCACAAAGCAGGCGAGCGGGCCACCTGCCTATCTACCTACCATATAGGATTTGCTACAGACCAGGCTGGCGTTGGAGAAGCACGGAGGCAGCGCATCACTCGCGTATATTTAGATACTTCCTGGTCCGCTTCTTTTAGACATTTCCCGTCGCGGGCGCTGGAAGTGTGTCTTCTCAACGATTCTATCGTGCAGAGAATTGCGGGGGGAGGAATTTGTAGGTGATTTCTGGTGTGATCGAGGCGAGTCTCGTCGACGGATTGGTAGTCTCCAGCTCAGTGTAGTGGTGGTAGTAGAGGTAGCCGAAGGAGGAGATTTGTGAAGAGAGGTGGGTGATTAGGGTGTTGCTGGGAGGGGGAGGCAAGAGGAGGTGTAGTTGGTGCGGTGTTTGTGTTGCGGAGCCTGTGTTGCTACTGAGAATGTTTCTGGAAGTGCACAAGAAGTTGGGTAGTGGCGGGGGCATGGTGGGAGGGGTGGATAATCACAAGCGTGCTGCCCTCGACTTTGTCGCAGAGCTCACTGGTTCACCACGCGCTGGGAGTGATAAGAGGGCCTTGGAACAGAATGACTCGCTTGTGCACGCTGACGAGCTCCCCGTGCCCATGTTTGGGGTGGACATGAATATGCGTTGCACCTTTTGGAACAGGTGAGCTATTGGGTGTCTGAATTTTTCTTCTTCTTCCGTCGATTCAGTCGGGGGCTATGAAGGGGGTTCGAAGATAATCTGACACGTTGTGCGAGCGTATCATGTCATTTCTTGGTTTGACTTGTCCTTGGTGGAGAACTAGAAGGGTGGTCATTGAGGAAGTGTGTTGCCCCGAGCATGTGACACACGCCTGGCCTGCTTCTTGATCGTCTGCTAAGATCATCTTGACCGAGAGGATCCATGTGCTTCACTTCTAGTTGGACAGCTTCTGGGTCTCGTGTAGCTTGGAAGTGTATTCTAATGACGATTGTGTTTTCTCGTGGTCTTACAGACGTGCCATGGAGGCTACCGGCTGGACTGAGGCCGAAGTGTTTGCCTTGCCCAAGTTTACCGCCTCTTTATTCAGCAATCTCTCAATCTCGGACAGGCAAGTACACGGTCCAGAATTGCACCTCTTTGATTTCGACTTTCTCTTTCGTTTGCCGACAACTGTCTTGAAGAATGGCTTTCTGTCGCGTTAGCTCTGCCGTGCTCTAGTTTCACATCTCTGTGGTTTTGGGAAGCAGTGAAGTTACGGATTATTTCTAATAATTGAGATTCTTTGTTCTGCCAGGGATTGCGAAGATATTCTAAAGGCTGCTCTTGAGGGTCAAGACATAGCTCAGGAGGTTTGGACCTTGAAGACGAAGTGGGGCAAAAACGTGAAGGCAGTCCTCTCGGCTAATGCGCGCAGAGACGGTATGGGAGTCGTCTGTGTTATCATGCCGCTGAGCCCACCAAGCATTGAACAGCCTGCCTTGAAATTGGACTGCAATGTGAGTGTGATGGACCACATGAGCATCCTTGATTTGGAGGAGGAACAGCTGAACAGCTATGGTAGTCCTCGTGGAAGCGAAGATCCTTTCCTGGCAGCCCTGGAGCAACCGTTGTCACCGTACTTCGCTGAGGTGAGAGACGCCATTTACATGTATGGTGACCCCTCCAATGCCGTCTACGAAGCTGAAGGCTCCTCTGTGTGCTCTCAAGACTGGTGCAAGAGTGAGCAGAGCTCGGAGACCCTGCGTGGTGCTAGTAACAGCCTGGGACGCAGCAGTTTGACCCAAGCAAGAGCCATGGTCGTGGACACCAACGTTCGAGGCCGCAAGTCTCTGAGCCTTATGCTTGAGCGTTGCGGCTTCGAAGTCTCGTGTGCGACTAACGCCGACGAAGCCATATTCATTTTCGAACAAAGCATGCAAGATCCTGAAGGCTTCTCTATTGTATTTGTTAACCTTGACGCTGCACGGGGCGAAGATTATGCTTTGCTCCGGCAACTCCGGAACATGGAGTCTAGCTGCAGCAGCCCAAACATCACAGCTCGAGTTGTCCTTGTTGCTGTAACAGACCTTGACAGGTAATTTTTTATTTTTATTTTTATTTTTTAATATCGCATTGCAACTACGATTGTCTTGCTTAGGCAGTGCCTTTTTTCTTTTTCTTTTTCTTTTTTTTCCCCCTATATACGCGACTTTGTTTGTTTCAGCCAGTCACCATAACTAACTAGTGTTTCACGGTCGGTGCAGATGGAAAAGCTCGATCCACAAAGACGACATGTCTGCAGGATTGGACGCAGTCATAAATTACCCTCTCCGAGTGCAACAACTACGCGACACTCTGAACTCGTTGGGTGTTCAGATCGACCACCTTGACTTCGCCAACAAGTCACCACGCGGGACATACAATTCCTGGAACAACTCTCTCATTCTGGCCAGATAGCATGTCTTACCCAATGTACCCTTCCTTCCTGTAGTCTTCTTCCTCCTCTGCTGAAAAACTCAAACAAAAACGATTTTTTTTCCCCTCCCCAGCTTTTAGATTAGAGTAAAATCCATTAAAAATTTCTCGTATGGTTTCTTCCATCTTTTAAGTGAAGATCCCGTCTCAGAAAGCCTTCACCCTTTTCAGATGTGATGTGTCTGGACGTTCACTCGCCAGATGTCACAGCTAGGTTTTCGGGGGCATAGGTTCTCTGGGTATTGAAGTCCAACGCTTCGGTTTGTCGACATGAGCTAGTTATACCAGCACATCCCGGGGCTGGATAGTTCAGTTTCTCAGTGTTCAAATTTCCTAGCCCTAAACTCTGGAATGATGATCTCCCTAATGCCATAGGGTGGTCATTGTTTGGCCATGTACAAGAAAATCTACCACATCCGGATGTCCGGGAGGGTTTGCCCTCTTCAACAATCGGTCATCTGTGATGAGTATTATATGTACAACTACTTCATATTCTATCAAAGTAAATAACACGACCATCTCTATGGTCACAGCGTACACTTATCTCTCTGCCCTCTGTCTTCCATCTTCTGCTTCACCGTACTGATTTCAATGGTACCGACAAATTGATATATACACACTTCTACTTCTGGTTTCCTCTGTCGGTGTTGAAATTCACATCATCTCAATGCTGGCCTCCAAGTGCACATTCGCAGAACCATTTACTTTGAGACAATTGAGCTTGTCGTCAACAGTGAAGGTGCCAGCTCACAACATAGCAAAATATGGGTTAAATTCTGACCCATAAGTACAGTTGTTTTCCTCTTCGCATTTGACAATTCTTCTGGCATAAAAAGAAAGTTATTTTTGCGCCTCATTAAGTTGCCTTGATCTCATCGTCACTACTTGTGAGCTCAACCCTGACATCAGAATTCTCCATACCCTAAAACAGGTCGTGCAAACAATCGAAACCACCAATCAAAAGACTGAAGATTCGCGGCATCTTTTCTGTCACCGACACTCAGGGATTAGGCATCGTGGGTTCACAGTTCTCACGATCTTGCATTATCGTGTGTTCATGTATATATATATATATATATATATCTATATATCTGTACCGTGATGCTTATATTTTGCCTGAGATGCTACAACATAACAAAAACTTTATAACTTTAATGTAACAGTTTAGAATTTTGAACTGGGTTAAACTTTCAACAATGTTTTAACCTTGGAATGCAACCCAACTAGTTTTCAATTTTCTGCTTTTGTTTACAAAGAACGATTTTGAATATATTTGCTTAACTTGTATGATACTAGAGCTTGGTTGTTGCATACTGTTTGATGAGGAATGTATCATGATAGGATTTTGAAGCAAATTGTATTCAATTCGTAAAACTGCATCTACAATTATTGTAATGCAGTCTTTTTCAGATAAAAATGTAGAAACAAATAGTTCACGATGGAGTAATTGGTTTTCAATATGGATCTAAAAGTAATTATTCTGTCATTAATTTATTTCTATTGACTCCAGTCAGAAACAGTTTTATATGAAAATAAATTTCAGTAATTGTAAAGAATACTTTATAATTACATAAGACTTCCAAATTTCTCTGATACGTCTCTTTCTCTGTGTATACAGATATACAGCCATCAATAAATGTATTGATATTTTTTCTAAAAAACTTTTAGATAGTACACTCTAATATTTTTTATTTTTAATTTTTTTTTATCTTTTTGGAATCCCTACCAGAAAAAATCATAATGAATTATTTTGTCTCACAGTAACAAAACAAAAACAACAAACAATCATGATCATAATTGAGATATTACATTGCAACCAATAATCCAACGATGTGAACCCAAATACATATCATTCATTCAAGGTGAGGTTTCTTTGCTAAAGCTGAAAAGGAACCTGAAAGTATAAATAGAATAAAAATAAAAAGCTTTCTCTGATTCTACTTTTTTCTCCTTTAACGAGAAGGCAAAAAGTTAGTAGGGAAAAAAGCAAAAGGTTGAGTCTGTCTGACGTGGGAGTTGCCTTTGTTTTGTTTTTGTATGTTTGCCAACGCCATGAAACCCTAACTGGCCCTTCCCGCAATGGCCGTGTTTCTGCAAAACTGACGCTTACGTTTATTGATTCAGGATTAAGAGCACGACGACGACGGTAGAGTTTGTCGATGGGTTCTTACGGCAGCTCGTGTTGTGGCAGATTTCACGGGTTGCGGAATTTAACCTAATTTAGCCTAAGGGATTTGCAGAATATTAAGGGCGAGTGAGATGGCTTTGTGGCCTTTACGTGGTCGCTATTTCTTTCACATGTATATGGATTACTGTAGTTAGGAACTTACCCCTCGATTAAGATCATGATTGGTTGGATACGATATCCCGATTTGCTCCTGAGTGTTGATAGAGTGCAATGTTTTTTTTTTGAATTTGCATTTCTCGTCTTTTAGTTGATTAGTGCGATTGTTAGGCCACTGCCGTAGCGACAGTTCGCACCGGAATTCTTTTGGCACGGGAATGAGTTGCAGTAGTTTTGTGTTGAGAAATTATTACTGCCGAAGGGTCGTTATAGATGTTTGATGGAATTGTGGAACGAGTTTGAAGTTTTTTAAGCGGCGAGGATGGGAGCGCAGGGCAATTCGCTCGAGGTGAGAACTTGGGCTGCGTCTTCTTAAACTTCCTGTTTAATTTGAAGTTCGATCCAAATGCCGTTTCAGCATCGCTTAATGAGATTTGCCATTCTACGCCGCATTCTCTCCTAGCATCCCCAGATGACGTAGAAGCTTCTAAATCCAGAGAAGCGATGGAACAGCCCCATCTCATTCTTTGTATTTAGTCGCATGGAATCACAGACGTGTGTTGAGCTCCAAGAAGTCACGCACCATGCATTGGTCTGCTGTACGATGCTATTTTTTTTTTTTTTTGATAGTTAGTCGAGCGAGGACTTTTCTTGTACAGAGGAATTTGAAGGATCTCTCGGTTGAGGGATTGATTGCAGTGGCTGACAAAGTCAAGGCTCCAAATATCATCGCCCTGCGCTTATTTGTTGCTGCAGAAGACTCACGTGATGGTAAATTACATTCCATGTTTTGCCTTGTTCTGGTCTCATACTCAAAACCATGGACAACAGAGCTGTTAAATACTGGCTTTCGATGTACATACCACTGTCTATACTCAATACGACAACGCCTCCAGAAACCATGAACGTGCCAGCAAAAAAAATATCAGTCTAAAATTATGAGTGTTGAATTTCAGCCGCATCACTGGCCATTAGAACTACACACTTAAAGGCATCTTGTGAAAATGTACCTGGATGGCGATAATGATTTATAGTCTGAAACGTACATGCGTTGAGGTGGCAAATGTTGTCCAGATTCTGTGTGCTATCTTCTCGATGCATTCCACAGTAGATTTGTCTGTTGATACATCGAGGAATCTGTGATGCATTCTGCTCTGTTGCGCTCACCTATGCACCTGATTGTGAACGCTGACCAAGTTCTTTTAACCAGTCCATATTCAGATCGTGCAACACTAATGAGCATACCACAGTGCATTGCACCGCTAGTGTTGCACCGTAATAACAGGATCGTTTGGTGTGATTCGTGAACAGTCAATGATCGCTTCACCCTGCTGGACCGCAAAACTACCCAGGCTTGTTTACTTTTCGCCAGGTGAACCTTGAACGGTCACTTTTTTGGCTTTGACACTTTCTCACATGCATTTTTAATTTTAAAAATACATATGATTCCTGGTTTATTAATTTGTTTAATCTTGGGCATTTGCATGTACTCTTATGATGTTGGAAAGTCAGGAGTTCGATTTATTAATTATACGTGTCTTCTCAATTCGTCAATGGATTAGCAATCTACATACCCTCATAACGTCAAAACCTAAGCTGTTACTTCGTGTAAAGCAGACTTTCTAGAAAGTTGAGCGAATTTTCAATACTTAAATTGCCCAACTTATCATGGCTGTTACAGGAGCCTGGGGCAAGCTGTTGGGGGATGGCTCCAGCAGCTCGAGCTCGGGTTGCGTCTATGGAATCAAGAACTTAAACTACTTGCTGAGGCTCTTTGTGTGTACTTCACTTAAATCTTCACAATTTCTATACCATTGTGTCAGAATTTTTGTTTTTACATTGAACAGATGTGTAAGTCATTTTGCATTCATGAGAATCTGGTGAGATTTCAAAGGCAGGTCACTCGTCTACGCAGTTCGTGATTGGTTAGGTTAGATGCTTGTAGACAACAGTGCTATTTCTGAAAATATTTGTTGTAATAGATGCTTGGGTTGTGATTGGTGGTCGAGCTGTGATTACGAAATTAGGTTAAGTACCTCCCTAATTTGCATGAGTCACTTTCTTTTCCTCTGATCACCATGCTGATTGGTCTTGCAGGCTCCACTAAGACCTTGCGGCTATTGTCGTTTGCCAACAGTGGGCTCGGAGATACGAGGTTTCAGATCCTGGTAAGGTCCTAATAATCCGCGATATTTTGAACTCCTGGATAATATGTGTGCCTAACTTACAACAAACAGAATTTATTCTGTTAAGCTAACAGGCGCTGCCAAGTCCTTGTTTCTTTGTAACACCACAATTGTACCGTATGAAAAGTGCTGCAGGCTAGAAGTCTCCGGGAGTGTGTCCCTTTGAACACTTTAAACTTATCCGGATGTGGCTTAACAGATATGAACGTGCCATTTATTGTTAACATCGTCAAGGTTAGTTCGTCTCGCTCATTTGAAAAATTTAGCTTATGAAAATAATATCTAATACCAACACGGCGTTGTGTTGAAAGGGGACGAAGTATACAATTCTTTCTACTCTTTAATTTTACATTCGTCTCGCGGCGGTTGCGATGTATTCTAGTAACGAATTCACTCACTCTCTCAGTGATTTGTTCTGATTGAACAATGGCAATTTGCGAAGATGGAACTTCTGACCAACTCGGGGCGGAAAATCAGGGAATGCCCTTTAGTGAGAGAATCAAACCTGCTGAGTATACGCCTGGCGAGATGATGTTTGAGCAAGCTTTGGAATGTCAAACAAAGGTGCAAAAGGTAAAGAAAGCTAGTACAAATCAAATTCCATTTCAGGGGAAGTGGACAACTCTAACATCCGTAGAGGTTCATTTTCCCACTCAAATTCATCTTGAATGTGAATATGATGCAGTCGACTGCTTGGCTATCGTAATGCAACAGTGTCTAAAGGCTTGGAAAGTTTTCATCATACATGAATTTATGCACAAAATAGCCCATTGATATCTGAAGACATGTAAATTTCGAAGAACAAGATATAAAACATTCAGATCTGCTCTAATTTTTTGGAGCCCTTTCAACATATTACGTGGCGGAAATGTTGATGCAGACAAGTACAAGGGCCTTAAAAGAACTCGTCTTGCAATCCACCTTGCGGCAATCTGCAACACGTCACAGTACGTGTATGCCATCCAAGGAAATTGCTGATGCAGGACCTCAAGGACTCAGAGTTCTTGACCTCTCATATAATCAGTTCACCGATGACCTTGCCAATAAGCTCTGTCCAATTTTATACGGAGAGGCTCCACTGTCAGGTAGAAAACAAACAAGTTGAAGGTTTTGAAAACATGTTCATTCCTGAATTATGATTATATTCTTGACTGTCCATCCGTTGAGAGGGCCTTTACAACCTCACAACGATATGGCGGATTGTTAAATGTTTCTGGTAATACGTTCAAGGACTAGTGGTGTGAACAAGTCAAACAAGGAAAATTGCTGCTACATGCTGTAACATGGTCTACTTTCATGGCAGGTTGTCAAAGTGTTGCACCGCCTGTCAAGGTGCACCTCAGTTTAGCATTAGGATTCACTTCATGCGTATTAATTGCTATTCAACATTGGGTGAAGCTTTGAATTTGCAGTGCAATAAACTGACTCGCGAAGGAGCAAGCATGTTTGGGGCAGTCATGAAAGAAAAGAAAGTGCTGTTGTTAGTTGACCTGAGGGACAACAAGCTGGAAGTTCCAACTGCAGCCCTAATTTCTGATGACACTGCTGTTCTTAGGGACGTTTCAGTTCCAATTTTTCCGAAAGAAGCTTTTTCCACAGTGAAGCCAGCTGTTGTTTCTGAATTTCGAGACTTTACAGTAGACAAACATAAAAAAAACTTCCTTGCAAAGCCCAAGACGCATGTCATTAGAAAACAGATATCAGGCAGTACAATTCATAAAAGCATGGCTGCGGGTGACTCTTCAAATCAGAGACCAATGTGCAGGAGTCCAGGGGTTCATGTTGCCATCAACAAACTACCTTTAAGAACCAAATCCATACCTGAGCGTTTTCACAGGCGTTTGGTTAGTACGCCAATGACAAACAGGCAGTGCCTGTATTCTATGAATAACCTCACAATGCTAAGTGTGAACTTCGAGTCCGAGCGTTCCAGCCAAATTGTGTCTGACAGTAGGAAGTATTTGAGTTGTAAACGAACCTGCGAGATGGGAAGGCCGACGACAGCACCGTCAACCTTGAGACCTGAAACTGCTCCTGATCAAAGTCGAGTGTTAGGTGCGAACCCCACTCGTAGAACATCCAAGGGTAAAGCCTATTTTAAAGGTTCAGGCAGTGCTCCAGTGAGTGCTCGCAACAAATCTTATAAATCAGCATCTGAAGACATCGCTCCTTGGGAGCAGCTTTCAAGTCGAGATACATATATGAGTGGTTCCACCACATCTCAGAAACCATTTCCAGCGACACTCAAGAAGAACATCGAGTCAAGGATGAGTGGTCTTTCAGTTCTGAGGAATGAAACTTGTTTCCATTCAGGGAAAAAGTTGAAAATGAGGAAAAAGGGGAAACAAATCCCTCAGAATCCTAGCTCTCGACAGATCACACATCACACGGTCGATCCTTTGGTGCCGCTTTTGGGCAACAAAAGCTTGCAAACTTGCCCAGACAAACAGAAAAGAAGGGCTAAGATGAAGCCCAATGCAGTCAAGCGTTTGGAGCTGCAATTTCTGAATGGTAAAGGGTGTAAAGCTGGAGATAATCAAGAGATGCCACCAATAATCACTCCGCTGGACTTGAAACGAACATTACCTTCGTCAACAGTAACAAGCAAAGAAGATTCACAATGGAATAGCTTCATGTCTGAGATGACCATGACGCTTCTTAATCTGAAAGGTACTCCCCAGGATACCTTCTCTCGCAGAGGAGTTATGGAACAGCAATTTAAAGCAGGCGCTATTGAGGATACGTAAGGACGTAACTTCACCCGTGTATGCCAGTATCCATGTGTAATCTTTCAGACAACCGCTTTTTACTTGCACTGACAATTGCAGAGGCGACAAATGGAAGTTTCTATTTCTGTTTCTCAATCTCGAGGACGGACAGCAACTTCCGCTCAAGGACATCTGGATTGGAGATGTTCGAGCAGGCTGGACAAATATTTCATCGAGAAAAACCTGTGAAGCATCTAAGGAGATCTTTGGCAATGTATAAATGAAAATAATAAAAAGGAAAAAACCCATCGAAGACACGAGATCAAGATGTAAAAAATTGGTTCAGCCCCGTACAGAGCAATTGCTCTAACAGCGTCGAAAGTGATGGAGCTCCATATCTTTGAGGTTGATAACATGTCAGGTGTGTTTGCAGGGAGATTTGATCACCTCTTCGGATCATCTGAACCTGAAATCGCCGATGGTCAAGAGCTGCTCACCAACCGGCTTCACCATTCCGGGAGGTGCTGCGTGACAGGTGACAAGCTGAACAGAGCAGTGCTTTTAACCTAGGGTTGATTATACCTACGTTATGGTCGACGGTAACCATACAGAAAGTTTTATTGCAGAATTATTATACATTCTCTTGTGAACTGTCTCCTCCATGCAATATCCACGAGTTAAGATAAGTCAGCAAGTCCTTGGCCAATACTCTGACAAATGATTTGTCTGCCAGGCACAGGTTTGCATAAACCAAGCCCATTAGCCAGTCCATCAACACAATGTAATTGCAAGATACCTAACAGAATGTCACATCCTTACATCCTCGGAACCTCAAGATGAACCTGCATGCAATAGTCAAGTATACCCTCATCATCTACAAATCAAGAAATAAATGATTTAATAAATAATCTACAAGTTTCTTAGGGTTGAATTTGCTAATCATTTTGTTTACCTGTAGGCTCAATACTTAGGGATAAATTTTTTGCACCTGTATTTCTTGTCATACACAACAAAACAAAGTTTATGTTTAATCTGAACGTTAATTTACCTTAGAAACCAGTTTGCTCGTAAAAAAGATAATTGTACTAAGCTTTATATTAAAGGTGTTGTTAACAGTATTTTTCAAAAATTTCAATATTGGACAAATTATAATGCACAGCATTGAAATAAAGACGCATCGCACACTAGTAAAGGCGAAGATTGTAAGAGACAATAATTGATATTTTAAGTTTATGCTTATAAGATTGAATATGACCTCAATTTTGCATCAATTGACACTGTAAAATAATATGATACTACAACACAATAAAACTATAATTGTTTTCTAAGAAACATGTCTACAACAAGGTTATGTCAAATTTATAAACCCCTATACAAATAAACAAGTATACAAATGTATTTCAATTATTCAATCCACAAAATGATTACAATCTTTTAATGAATAACAATTATATTCTAACAACAACATCACTTCTGCCAAAAGGTATATAAAAAAACCTAAAACAAGATGCAGTAGAGATTATTGATAACACAATGATATCAATGGCATGAAACATCACTGAATTCTGTGATGAAATCAAACAAAATGGGACAATATGTAATAAAATGTTTTGTCTAATATCTAAATATATATTTTCGGTTAAATTGAGAAATTACTGAAAAATCATATTTTAAATGCAATATTTTTAATTTTTTTAAAGCTTTGCTTTAAAAAATGACAAATAAAAGTATAAGTTAAATAACCCCACACTTTACCACAATAATTTTTATACTTAAAATGAGCTTTCATTAAAACCAAATCAAATATAAAAGCATGAAATCCAATATGTATAGAATAATTTCGTAGTAGAAAATATTTACAATGCAACTTTTATGTATTCATTGTAAGAAATAAATCAGGTGTTTATTCATTTGTCTTGATTACAGTTTCGAAATAAAAAAAATATTTTTAAAAAATATTATAAATAACAAAATTTCATGAATAAGTTAGATTTACATTGATAAATGTTTTTAGTGATAATAATATTAGTCAGAGCAATAAAAACATTTGTTTGGTTTTCGAATATTACATTTTTTTTTTTTTTTTTTTTTTTTTTTGTTGTTGTTGTTGTTGTTGTTGTTGTGTGTGTAACATGCACATCTTTTTAAAATGTTTGCAACATATAGAGATGTTGTCTAATAAAGTTATAAAAGATTGTGAATACTTTGGTAAAAGTATCATAATGGTCTTTTTGGTTGGTGTTGAACCTTTTATATTGCTATATTTGTATTATTTTATGCAAATTAATAATCAGAAAATAGAATTAGAAATATTTATTTTAATTATCTATTTGTTTAAATAATCTTTATTTGTGAAGTAAAATAAAGGGATAGCAAATGAATGCATGTTTATTTTTTGATTTTATTTGGTTTATGCATGTTCAAGATAGATAAAATAAAATAGAAACAAATTCATAGAGCCTCTAATTTTAAGATTTTTTTTTCTTACATAGAGTGAAAGATATTCACATTAAAAAGCTCAAAGTAATAAATGATACTATGATATTTGAATTTCAACATATCTATATATATATTGAGATTATTCAAATGCATTATTTGTTTTTATTCTATTACATTTTAGGAACTAAAAACAAATTCAAACCTAATTATTGGTAAAATAAAATAAAAACATAAAAGATGAACATAAATTATTATATAGATGTATTTTGCAACTTAAATCTTATGTTGACAGCCACTTCTAATATAGTTTTAATTTAAGATATAAACATCACATCTCTCTCTCTATATATATTAGTGGAAACCCATGTTGTTGGCTAGGAAAAAACCAATGTGATATCCTTTTTTGAGGTAGAAATGAATCGTTTGCATTGTTAAGGCCACGTGAATCTGTAAACCTAATTCTGTTAAGGCCATGTGAATTGCTGCATAACTCAACTTTTGCTTCACCTCTGATGAAAACAATGAGATATGAAGACAATTAAAAATAGTTTCTGTCTCCTTTGGTTCATCTTCTAGGCTGTTTTATGTAAGAGATATACATGTACAAAAATAAATAAATTATGTCATTTAGATTGCAATATACCCACAAAACCAAACATTTGTTACAAGCACCAAATAAAAAACGAACTCGCACTCTCTAGACAATGGTATGGGCCAATGGCGAAGTTACAGCCCAAGTTATTGACTTATTATAGTGTAATAATAAGAGGCCCGGTCCCCAGCTTCGAACGGGCCGGGTGACGAAACCCGGCTCCGCGGAGAACACGCCCGTCCTGCCCCGTCGCCCCTCTTGTACGAGAGTTTGTTTTGTTTGCCGTTGCCCTTTGTTGCCTGGAAACGCTGCTCGAGAACCCCCCCCCCCCCCCCCCCATTTGATCTCTCATCTCCGGCCTCTCGATCGGATCTTCATCAGTTGAGCTCATCGCTCGTACTGTGCTCTGTCTTCTGGGATTAGTTCCAATCGATTTGGTGGGTACCCAATTTCTCAAGTTGTCATTGCTCTTCGCATTGTCGACTTAGAGTGAGTGTTCCTTCACATCCAGCACGAAGAAGTCCTCGCTTGCTGGACGTGGTTTAGTGCCCCAGTGCACGCGATTCCGAAGGTTTCTGGCGGTGTTTCCCTTGTTGGATCCCTTATTTGGTTGAATTTGAGCGAAGCGTGTGATGGATGTCGTAATTCTGTGTGTTTTGGGTGTGGAGAATGTGCTAGGCTTTTGAGAATTTCTAGAAATTACGTAGAATTGAATTGTTGGTATTGATCTTCGTAGCTCCTTCGCTTAATACAACGTGGGTTATGTGTTCATGTCGAGAGTGAATTAGGATTTTGAAGGTGATCGTACGTTGTGGAGTGCACGTTCGCAACGGGAATGGTTTCGATATGTTTATGTGAATGGTGTGATGTGTGGGCAGGGAAACAATGCTTGGCAGGCAGGGACTGAGGTCTGGTCTGAGGACATGGGCTGCATGCCGGCCCGTGTTGGCACGCAGTTTTGCAGACGCTGCTCCTGCCGAGGCGATTGTTCCTGAATCCTTCAAGCAAGACTGGAAAAAGGTTGCTCCGAATTATGATTTGCCTCATTTTCCAAGCGAGTACATGAGTGCTCGACCTCCTGTTGCTACAACCTTACCCACCAAACTCACAGTAAACTTTGTACTTCCTCACCAGTTCGAGATGCAGGCTAAAGAGGTTAGGGTTCCTCCAGCTCGTGTTTTGCTGTGTTTCCGAGTAGTTTGAAGGTTCTAGGAATGTCTTTGCAGCACCATTTAGAATGTGCGAGTGTCTTTTGTTTACCTATTTTTCCTTCTTCTAGTCTCTTTCTAAGCGTGTTGTTTACAGTCGTTGAAGTCCTCAATCTTTGCAATATCCGGTTTTGCCTCCTCTTCATGCTCTAGTCTCGGTTACCCTGAATGTAAAATGCTCATCGTACTAGGCAGATGCATTTTCATTCCTTCCAAGATTCAAGGGAGATCAACGAAGAGTCGATATTCGTTCTGTTTTCCAACTTGTTCATAACAGATCTAGTGTTTGTATACTCATCTTTGTATTGTCAAATCATTTCTCCTCTTTGCTGCTCGTTTGACATAGCTTCAGCGAAAGACCATTGTTATTACATGACTGACGCTGTTTGCATGCTGACTGCAGGTGGATATGGTCATTGTGCCAGCAACATCAGGACAGATGGGAGTTTTGCCTGGCCACGTTCCCACTATTGCGGAGTTGAAGCCTGGACTCATGTCTGTTCATGAAGGCGCTGATGTTAAGCAGTACTTTGTCAGTAGTGGATTTGCATTCGTGCATGCTAACTCTGTTGCGGATATTGTTGCAATTGAGGCAGTATCCTTGGACAAATTCGATCCCGAGGAAGTTAAGAAGGGAGTTCAAGAGTACACTCAGAAGGTCGCTAACGCCAAGGATGATTTGGAAAGAGCAGAGGCCCAAATTGGCCTCGAAGTACACAGCGCTTTGCAGGCAGCGCTAGGCGTTTCTGCGTGAGCTTTTGTTAACGTTGATTCAGCTTCGTGCTCAATAGTTTCTCAAATGCTGGTTATCTTTGATGTGTATGGTCATCGTGCTGCGGCACCCAGCAGTGCGTAATTCTTCAGAGCTGTAGGGGTTAACTTCCAAAATTTTCATCTTTTTGCTGTATGGATGAACCCACCGTTGGCCAAGTGGATAGGCAGTGCCAATCACTTCATTTCTTACACCATTCTTAAGCAACTTCACAAACGTGCCTCCTCAAGTTACACTAAGGTCCCTTGTCTGGGGGTCTTTCATCTTATCAATAAACATGAAGCTGTACGATGAGTGATGCGGAATGATGGGGCCTGAATTCTAGAGATGTATTCTGGTATCTGAGAAGGGATGTATTAATATAAATGTTCCCATTTTCAGTTTGTATAAGGGGATCACTGGGAATGATTCAACAACCTTTCTTAGCATTATTTCAAACTTTTTACGAGGTGAACTTTGTTTAATGAAAGACCATCAATGCACCTCATTTACAATAAGTTTCAAAACTGAGGGTAAACATTTTTACTCTACAAAGATAAATTTTCGCTTCATATCTTTTTGTCTGTTTTTAATAAATTTCTCTAATGATTGACGCTTGATTTCAGCATCACTCTACACCTGAAGTTCAACCTAAATTCATCACAGCAGGAAGGTATGTTTGCATGAAGACAATTCAAGGATGGGTATATTGAAGACGTGAAATGTAGAGTTGCACCCATCAAGTGTAAGCACCAAATCCGACAATGATCTCACAAATTGAACACTGTCCACGTTCAGCACCAAAAGACAGGTCTCACCCAACCGCACTTCCCCAAGGGACGCAGACAAAGATTCCTCAGTAGTTTTTGAATAAAAAGCAAAACCCACGGTTAATGGACACCAACAATTCAGCTCTCATGCAGTCATGTCAAACCATTGCATCGCGTGCAACGAACTGCCATGTCCAGGAGACCGTCGATTTCCAGCAATCGTCGTTGGTGAGGATAAAAACCCAGTTGAACAAAATGGCCTTAACCCTTTTTTTTCATATAATGCATACAAAACATCTAAACGAAAAGAGAGTGAGAGAGAGAACGACAGAAAACGAGATGGGTCTCGATAACCTGCAGATCTGAAACAACTGCAAGCATAGATGTGCTCAAAGCCCAAGCTCACTCTCTCACTCTCTTATGCATTGGGAAGCTTGCAGCATCGAGGGAGTGCAAGCTGAGTGTTATAAATTAAAGGGAGGGGGATGTACTCGAGGTGGAGATGGAGTTTGAAGCCATGCGGGAGCCGTGATAGCGCGAGAGGGGGAAGAAACTACGGTTTGGAATACATAAATGCATACATAAATACAGACATACGGTGAGGTTCTGAAGAGAACTGGGGCATGTCAGTATCGCCAGGAGTAGTAAATATTGTATGTGTATAGTATGGAGGGAGCTACTGTATTTAATACTCGTATGGAGTAGGGTAGTGGGTGTACGGGAGGCAAGGTGCGGGGCTGGAGCTCCAACTTGGAGCCCCAGCGTCGTCGTTGGCGACCTCCGTGGACACTTCGACGCGATTTGGGAAGCAATTTTGACGTGGTGCATGTGATTCGGAGCTGGAATTAGGGTACCCTTGCGACGTTGGTGTGAAAATTTTCGAATTTTTGAGATGCGGGGTGTGGTGGGGTGATTCGGGCATCGAGTGGTAGAGGAGGTAGGAATCGCCGAGGTTGTCAGATTTCGGGGGCTCGATGCTTTCCACGGAGAAATTTGTCGTAGGTCACCGGCCCAGTTTACGGTTTTCCGGTCGTTCCATGCTGCCATCGTTAATGTGCGTTTGATTGCTGAGGTATGTGAACAATTTCAATAACTTCTGCCATTTGTAGGGTTTCGTCAGTGGGGTTTGTTTTTGTTTTTGTTTATGTTTTTTTTGTTTTTTTGTTTTTTTGTTTTTGTTTTTGTTTTTTTTTTTTTTTTTGTCTCGGAGCTTCGTGACCTTGTTTTGGAAATTTCGATATTGAAATCGTGTATTTGTGGTCGGATGCGGGCCGTTAGCAACCGATTGTAGCGTTTTCCCCCCAAACTAAGATGGAGTCTTTTGCTAGACCTCGGGGTTTTGGGGGGAAATACTACCTTATCGCCATTTCTGATACATAGGCAACCGAACGACACTTCTGCACGAGTCTACTATTTTGTTGGACCCATTTCTAGCTGTTTGGTGGTTGTGTTTTCAGGTTCTAGACATTGTCCTTCGTTGTCACGCTCGATGGCGCAGATGTCTAGGGTTTTTTTAAATTACAGAAATGAGAATATAATGAAATATTTGTAATTATCAACTTCACTATTCTTTTCTGCTCTTGAACATTGTTTGTAGAGGTTTCCTCGTTTCAAACAGCCTAAAAACACCTCGGGAACAATATGAAGATATGCTGTGATTTCGGTTTTGTTCCACTGGACGTTGAATTATTAAGCTGGGATTTTGTAAAATGCGTGAATGATGTATCTTTGTTCTACGTGAGGGCATCAACGCATACCTTTTGAAAACCTGTCGATGCAATCTTTTATTGTGGCACACATTATCTAGAAGATTGCATTATTTGGAGTGGATTGCACCTCGTGCAATTTAATTTAATTTAATTCAATTCAATTCAAATTATTATTATTATTATTATTATTATTATTATTATTTTTTCAATTTTTTTATTTACTTACATAAATGCAATGATTTTGAATCCACTGAAGTTGTCCTGTAGATGTTAACGTTGTCGTGCGAAGGATTATCTGCCGAAATAGTTTCGATGTGATCGTCGAATGAGCTGCCTATCAGTTATGAACATTTTTAGATACTGAAGGAACATCATCCAAGTCCATCCCCCTCGATGCCCCTCAGTACACTCTGGAGGGTAACGTAGTTATAGATGTCTGTTTTGTATGAATGGCCTGGTCTCGTTGTTCAGGGAGGTGCATGCAAATCGTCAAGTACGATTTGGAGCTACCAAGCGCTTTCCCCGAGTTATTTGCTCTGGAAATTGTCTGGTGAAATGTTTAAGAGTTGGTATTACTCAGGCGTGACGTGTGATGAGGTCAAAAGATTGTGATTTTTACTGAATAGGTGAATGTATCGTTTTTGCGACTTCGCGAATCAGGCTGAGTAAGTATGATCTGATTCTGGAGGGTGCTGGGGGTTGCACAGTCTGAGAGTGTCTGTACTGTGCGTGTGAGCCAGTGTCTCCATTTACATATGGGTTCAATTTACTCTTTATCTACTTAGGTTATTCTTGCTATGTCACAGAAAGTGACAAGGTGATTGTCCTAGAAAGCAATTGTTATGGTTGCTAGTGCGCTTTGTATGCTGCCTCATTCTGCCCTGATCGTGCACTACAATGCAGCTTCAGAGATTATTCAGTGTTGGAGCTGAATACAAGTAGTGTCTGTCATGTCACGGTGCAATAAGGAACTAGACGGAGAAAAAGTGCATGATCATAGAGCTGGGCCCTGGACTTGCACCGGGGTTTGAGTACTCAGTCAATGCAGAGCCAGGTCCCATGGGAGCAGGAGCTGGTGCTGCAGCCACCATAGAAGACACTGAGTCGTCTCCACGTTGTGCTGCAATTGAAAAAGCTCAAGCTGAACTCAGGTTTCGAAATTTCGCATAATTTTGTGTCTGTAAACTTCGTTGAGGTCGTGACTGTTGCTGGATGTTTTGTTGTCAAGTGTGGCTTTGACTGCATGACAACTTGTGAAGCAGCTTTGGGATTGATGAAAGCAGTGTTTGCATTTTGGATTGGTTCAGGCGGGATCTTGCTGTCCGGGAGGAGCGCAGAAGGGAGTTAGAGTTTTTAGAGAAGGTGGTTATGCTTTGCATTCTGTTGTGCGTGTATGTCAGAAGCTTGAAGCCTTGTAGTCTGTATCGTATTGTTTCATCGCATTTAATTTGGCGATGCGCGATTTCCAGGGAAGGAATTCATGTCGGGCTTTGTGGACTTCCAGCCTTTCCGGAATCGTCTTATGATTGTGTTTAGCTATGTAGTTTCAGGACTCTTGTGAATGGTTGTTTCTAATTTTCAGATTGAATGTTTCTGTGCTCCCTTGTCATGCTTGTGGAAGAAGAGTTGATGTTTACTTTGTGTATTCATGTTGATTGTAGGGAGGGGAGATTTTGGATTTTAAGTTTGGTGAAGTTCTGTCGTTGGATTTTTCGGCCTTTTCCCCTACAGAGCCACCTGTTCATCCGGCGTCTTCACTAAAGAGGTGAGCATTAGGTTATCGATTTGAGCTTTCTGGTACCGGAGATTGTCTCTTGATTCCTCTTGAACTTACCGTCCGAAGTCTCCATGGGACGCAAGGTGACTCCGTCGTCAATGGGAGGCTCCTAATACATTCAGACGGTCTTGTGACTACTGTTGTAGCGATTGTGCTCTGTGTCCAGATGCTTGATTTTGTTGACTTATGATTTGTCGGCGTACTAGAATTAGCTGTGAGCTGGACACATTTTGCAAGATTTAAGCCCCTTGGGCAGCATCAAAATTTATTCAAAGTTGATTGCGCTTCATGCTTTTTTTTCCTTGCAATGTGAGAATGTTGCACCTTTTTTTGGGTTGGTGTTTGGCGGGGATGTGTTTTGGCTGCTAGATATATGTCCAGCTTTTTCTGACAATGTCGCTCACTTCACCGCTTGGAAAGATTGAAAAAGCTTTGGATTGAGATTGTCGTTCGAGTAGCATGGAATTTGAATTTCGGAAATGTGGCGTCCTTTCTGGTAAGAAAATTGATAAGTGGTTTGTACTGTTTGGCAGCGAGGAAGAGGCCGATGTGGTGGTCAATGGGGATTTGATTAAGTTAAGCGAAGGATTGGTTGGAGCAGGAGCAGTAGAGGAAATAAATGATGTTTTAGTATCGTCGGTTCCAGTCGTCGAGGAAGATGGTGTAGAATGTTGTGAAAGATTGGGCTCATTAGACGCGAGTATAGGAGATCCAACCAAGCCGTTGAATGAAACCCCCTTAGAACTGGACGTCGCTGGTGGGAATGGCATCCTTGAAAAACCCGAGGGTGCAGTTCATTTGAATAGTGATAGTGCTCTTAGTCTAGAGGAGCGCAATGGTCATACGTTGCCAGAAGAGGTGGAAAGGGTGGCGGGCAGTGATCGTGAGGTAGTGGAATTGGAAGGCACGGTAACCAGTTGCAACTTGGAGGATGAAGCTATGGTAGAAATGAGTTACCAAGTTTTACCGCATCAGAGCTCACATGCTCTGTCACGCAAGTGGAATGGATTGACTGGTAGCCAAGAGTACGAGCCCGTGAACGAGCTCATATCTAGATGTGGGCCGGTTTTGGAGCAGCATGCAAGTGAGCCTAGCCCCAGGGACAGAGCTTCTGTTCCTTCTGGTAAGGCCATACAGTCTTTCGATGTTCGAGTTGATTCCGACAGCTCATCTTTGGCTTGCGAAGGTCGTCCGGATGAGCTGGCGGACAGGTCAAAGACTCATGAGCAGCCTGTCGCCGTTGGGGAGGGGCTCGGCAGTGGTGCATCTGCTGTTCAGGTTGAAGTTGCAGCAGCCGAAGTTGTGGCCAAAAATCCCACTGGGATTGTTGAAGATGACGTAGGGACTGTCGAGCAGGCCACAGAAAATAGCGACCGGGTGGATATTGTGTTGTCCTCCTCAGGAGCGGATACTGGCAGGGTGTCTGACGCAGCAGGAATCTCACGGGAGCCGTTAGAAAATGTTCCTAAAAAACATAGCTCTGATGTACTCAGTGAGAGCGTTGCGGATGGTTCAAGCGGCGCATCAGTGCACAGAGATGCGAGGATAGCGAAAAAGGTCGCATCAAGAGGAGGCAGTTACTTGAAATTGGCATACAGAGAGAAAGCAGGAGTGGATGTGGAGATGGGTAATGGTCATCATTTAAGGTTGAAGTCAGACGAGGGGGTGGCGGGTGAGAGGGCCAAACAGTTTCCTACAGAGGCGGAGCCAGGGGTTCACGAAACCAATGGTGCTGATTCGCAGGAACTTAGAACGGGGGCTCAAGCGGGTGCCACAGTAGGTGGCGTTCCGAGGCTTGTCGGACGGCCGGGAAGTATTTCTGGTGCACCAAATTGCAAGTATCCAGGGGTCGCTCTGCCATCGGAGAAAGAACAGGATTCAAAAGTACAAGTTGAAGGCAACAGACACAGCGTGGAACTGAGGGAGAAGCTGGCCACTAAAGCTCGCGAAGACTTCATTCTTGAAAAGGCTGAGCACCTCAAGGTAGTAGACACGAATTTTGGAATGCCATGTTAAGCCAATGTTAAGCCGTGATTGAGTGTGTATTCATCATGGTTTGTTTTCGTGTTTTAATGCGACAGTTGTTATCTGGTTGTGCAGGCGAAAAGAAAGCTAATTGATGAACGGAGGACTTTGAAGAAGTGTGCGGAACCTTCACGGCGAAAGTCGCATTGGGATTTTGTTTTGGAAGAAATGAAATGGATGGCCAATGACTTCTGGCAGGTACATGGTTACTGTCTAACTTCTGAAACAACAACCACATGTGAGAGCAAGTTTGTTTTGTTCGAAGATGGTATTTGGGTGTGTTGGTGCCTGTACTTGTTCATTTTTCCCAGTTTTTCGCTTTTCTTTGTGGTACATATTGTGCTTCTACAATCAGAGAACACGGGGTTGGTGCGTTGGTATCGAGGGGTTTGCTTACTGTGCATGACTCCCGTGTGTTGTTGTCTCTTTCAGGAGAGGACGTGGAAGAGGTATCAGGCCGCCCATGTTTGTCTGGAAATTGCCATGAAAAAGGGGGAGGTAGAGTTTTTGGCAGCAGGTTTGATCAGGGAGCAACGCAGAGTTTCGAGCATTTTGGCACGTGCTGTGACGGATTTCTGGCACAGGGCAGAGATGGCAGTTACGAAGGCCAAGAGCGATGGTAAAAGCATCAAAGAGCAATTGAAGAAAAGAACAAGCGATAGTGAATTTGTTCCAATGGATGTGGATTGTCCTGTTACGAAAGAGGTAAAGTTGTTTTAAGATCTTTCATTCACTTCTCTTGACGAGACCAATCTAAGGGCTTTATACATCAGTGAAGTTGGGCTACTTGTTTTCAGTAGTATTTTGTGATCGGAGGAGAGCTCGAGTATTACGGTGGTGTCTTGAATATGTGATTGTTTGCATTTTCTATGATCAGACTTCAGAGAAGTCGGTGCGTGTTGAGGAAGCTGGGAAGGAGCAAACAAGCGAGGTACTGAAGTATGCTGTTCAGCTGTTGAAAGAAATGGGGTCCGCCAGGATAGGACAAGCCGAGGCCCCTTCGACGCCCGAGCGTTATCAAGAAAACCATAGTATTTTGGAGCAAGTTCGTGAAGTGCATGTAATACATTACTCCCGCAAACGCTATGGTGTGATGGCTTAGTTGTGTCGAAATGTGTTTGAAATTGAGCGTTGTTTCGTCTACAGTTACGTTCTAACTGTGGTATAGCCACGTTTTTGAAGCTGGCAGAATTGGGTATGGTGTGTATCTGTTGTGTACCCTCGGGTTGTGGCGATAAGGCAATAAGAAGATTGGAAGGTGCTTTGCTTGGGTGCGAATGGTTTATTTGTAGTGCTTTGTTGGTATAATTGTGCTGACTCCTTCAGGGTGGTATCAGGTACCGCTGTCGTACAAGGTACCTGTTGGAGCAATGGAAGCATATAGAGCAGCAGTGGAAGCCGAACACGCTAGGTCCGAGGAGGTATGTAATGGTGGGGGCGAACGATGGCATGCGTAGTGCGATGGATGTTATTTTGAACGTAGAAGATTATTGTGTGTCCGTTGACCAAGCATTAGAACTCATTCTTGTACTTGTGTTCAGGAGTATGAAAAGAGGCGCACAGTTGCAATTGCTGAGGCCGAGGCTCTGGCTGCCGCGGATGCAGCCGAGGATGCAAGCGCGGGTGGGGATGCGAGCTACGGAGAATTCTCGAATGATGGAGGTTCTCAGGATGACGAACCTGCTATGTTAATGAACGAGAGGTCTCGCATATCGAAGAAGAAGCGGAAGAAGATAATTAAAACCGGCAGTATTGGGTTAAGAAGCGAAGGTAGCGGGTTACAAGGTACGAGATGATGTATTAGTGTGAGTAGAGTTTAGGGTCAGACGGAAGTCCGTTTAGTGTGTTGCTTATAACCAGTGGCTTTGGGTCGATGAGGTTTTACGGCTGAAATTTTTATGCTCTATTGATTGATTCATGGATTGATTGATTTCGTTTCTTTTCTTTGCCTTATATGGACATATCCGTCGTTCTGATCTTGATCTTCTTGTTTGTGGAGTTTTCCCGGTGATCAGGATTGCCATATCGAACTTTAGGTGCAGTGAGTTCAGAATTGGGCATGCCTTCAACTCCTGTAACCGGAAAGCGATCCATCACGGTAGGCTTGGGACCGAACAGTTTACCTGGAAGCACCTCAGTGAAGCGTGCGCGGTCATCAGCAACTAATCTTCGGTCACGTGGCACACAGCCTGGTACTTCTCCAGGTAATACCATTTTCCTGAGTGGTAAGGGGTGATTTTCATGCAGCGAAATATTAGAGAATATAGATATTATGGTATGGTGGGAACTCTTGTTTAGAGTACCTTTCTCATAGTGGTCTTATGCTTCTCAAATGCTTGTTTGTGTAGGTGCAAGTGGACTTGGGTTGCAGAAGGGGTTTGAGTTTCAATCCCATCAAGATGACGGGTTGGAAATGCTGGATGATTCCAGCCAAGGTGATGTTTTTAGTGACACACCTAGTAGCAAAGTGGTTGGAGGCGATGGTAAACCGAAGAAGAAGAAGACTAAGACCAAGTCTTATGTGGGGTTGACGTCTTTCGACGGGGGGTTGGTTCCAGGCACGTCGGTGAAGGTAATGCAAGGAGATATGTGTGTAAGCGAGAGTGGTTCAACGTTTCAGTGTTTAAGTGACTGCTTTCACGGTATGTTTAAATTCGTGTTAGAGAAAGGTATCCTGAAGCCTAAGCTGAAGCTTCTAGATGTGGCTTTTGTTGTAGGATTTGGACGGAGTTGGCCAGGAACCTCGACACGAGCAGGTGAGTGCACGAGGTGTTGCTGGAGATATTTGTTTTCGATCTTCTTAGTTGAATTGGAGGATTGATGTTTTATACAGATCACGTAGTAAATATTTCTTTCCGGGTGCCTTGACATTGGGAATGGAGTGAATGGTCTGCAATAATATCGGCATTTGGAACGGAGTGATTGGCCTTTGTATGGGAGTGATGTGGCATGTTTAGGATTGATGAAAGATCATTGTGCATCTTAATTGAGTAGTACTTATTCTAAAGCTGTTCTTTGCACTCTGAGTTTTTACAGCTGAAACGGAAAGCAGATATGCACTGTGTTAGCATTGGTGGATCTGACGGAGGCTTGGGTAAGTTGGTGCCTCATTGTGAACATGTTACAAAATCTTTGGTGAGGTGATGTATTGTCTTTGTTAGTGTGTTAGGTGTTAGGTTGTTGGTCATGGTTTGTGGCATGGCTTTCGGGGTACGTATGTTTTGCAAGTAAGGTGGGTCTGATATGCCTGCAATACTTACTGCAGATACACCAGGTGCGTCAGGATCTCCGGGTATATCAGTTCAACAAATCCCGAAAAAACATAAATCTGTTAGGCAGGGGGAGGCAAATCCGGAGGCAGCTCTTACATCTGGTTCACACAGCGGGCAACTAGTGTCCTCTGTAGTGGGTTCCAATAAGTTATCGAGGCAAACCAGCATGCGAGACAGCCATCGAAGGGTACGACCGAAGGTGAGGATTGGGTTTTTTGGCAATATTAGAGACATGGTTGTAGCACATCTCTCTCTCTCTCTCTCTCTCTCTCTCTCTCTCTCCCCCTTTTGAAGAAGAATAACTTCAATAATAAAGTAGCTTAAAACTTCGTATTTAAAGTTTTTGTTCGTTATTGTTACGTGATGCAACAAGAGTTAAAGAATTAATTAAGTCTTATTTTTCAAATGCCCTATGTGGTTGTGTAAATGCACATGCAAACCTTCCTGTTGATGGTGCTATTTAAAGTGTGTTTGAGAGTTTTATGGGAGAGCTGGCTTTTGAAGTGCGTGCAGGAGGACTGTAGTTTGCAAAGTTGTTGGGCTTACAGTCGTGAATAGGATGTAAATCCGACTTTTATGTCAGAATTTGAAGTGGAGTTAGTGGAACATTTAGCAGCAGCCAAGGTCAAGTTTCTTGTATGCGAAGTTAATGTTGAGCATGAGCTTTGTAAACTGTTATTTTGCAGGTTCCTCTTGGTACGGCGATGGGGGTAGGCATTCCTTGGTCAGCTGGCGAAGATCAAGTATGTATTACTAGGCGACTTCGTTGTTGATTGTTTGAGAGAGGTTCTCAGTTCGCATATTGGATATTTCAATGGTGTATAAAAGTTGTTTTTTGAGTGGAAGTATGAAATGTTTGCGGCATATCAGGCCGCATTTGTGCAGCTCTACTTAGAAGGATGTTTAGAGAAGATGTTGAGAGGGAGCAAGTTGACATCCTTGACACACATTGACTTGGCTTTGTGTTAACCATTTAATTTTCTTGCTTAAACCCGATTGTTGGAAGGGCTAACCGTTAGACGGATGTTGCAGGCTATTCTTGCCCTTGTTCATGATCTAGGTCCGAATTGGGAACTCGTAAGTGATGTGCTGAGTTCGAATTCGCAATTAAAGGTATACAACATTTTTTCTGTCCTTTTAGCTTTGCCAAAGCTACTGGTGTTATCTGAGAAGTGTGAAAGATGGTGCATGTAGATATCGCCTGAGACGGGCATATTGTGACTGATTATAAATATGTTCAATTTTTCCGGTGAGTGGAAATGTATCTGTATTGGTGCACAGAGTCTGGACATTTCATTATTGTGTTTGGTTGTCCAGGGCATCTGCCGTAAACCTCAGCAGTGCAAAGAGAGGCACAAAGCACTGACGGAGAGAGGTGGTACGGAGGGGTTAGAGAATGCGGAAGATCTGAGCTCATCGCAGCCTCAGGCACCTAAAGTAAACGTCATGCATACTCTGTTGTATTGGGCAATGAATTGGTTGATAGCGTACATGCGTGATTCGAGAGGTTGGATGATAAAGTTGTGATGGTCCTGGAGTGGCGTATGCTTTCTGAAGTGAAGAACACATCATGAGTTATGCTCGCTAGTTGTGATTCTACTGTGTGTGAACATTGAGTAGGTCATTGTTCTAAGGCTGGAAATTGTAATTGGGTTTTCAGGGCATTGTTCGGGGTCCGCGGGGCCAGAGTGCAGCAGAGGAGGATACTCTCAAGCATTTCGAGCAAATTGTTGTAATTGTGCAAAAGTATCGTGCACGAAAAATTCCGGTGAAGTCTTAAATAATTTCTCTTGAATACTTTGCAGTTAATGTGGCATAGGAAGGGTACAGTCATCTTGGTTTGTTTTTATTGCTGAATGTGTGAAAGGTGTAGGGTTTTCTGGGGTGATTGCCTTCCAGCGGAGTGAACCTGAGAAGATGTCAGATTTGACGAGCATTAACATGTAGTTGATCTGTATTACAGTTGCAAGCTAGGTGGCTTTTCTCTGTAATTCGGACTAGCTCCTGATATAGTGTTTGTGCGTATCCAACAGGGTGATATTAAAGATCAAAAGGTTTTGCAAGCTTCACATCCTTCTCACGGAATCGCCATTTCCCAGTTCTGTTCCGGCAGCGGCGGTCCTCCAAAGTAAGTGAATTGAAAGTGTTGGGGGTCAGATGTCACGTTGTCAGTTGGGCTTAAGTGGTGGGTGGAGGTCGGGAATGTCGGTGTTGGTGTGTCTGTATGTTTCTGAATTCCATGATGTAGCGTTTCTGTAGGAAGTCGAACTCATGCAGTATGCTAGTATATTGCGCAGAGGGTGAACTTGTGGATGTGGATAGGGTGCATGGATATCAAATAGTGGCCCCTCTGTAATTCCAGGCACGTTTTCTTGACACGATTTTGACATGGAATTTTACTTATTGGCCTCAGTCCCGTGCAATTAGCGGACCGGATGACGAGTACTAGCGATGGTGGCGGTCATCCATACCCAGCACAGGGTTCTCAGGCAAATGTGATGGGGCCTCAAAACGCTGGGTCAATGTCTGGGTTAGGGATGAGACCTCCAGCAGGTGGACTCCCTCTCCCCCCTGCTTTGCAAGGTACAAACGGTTCTCGTTTGGGAGGGGGTCCTGTGTCTCCTGCTGCCATGGGCGCTGCAGCTGCTAGGTAATGACACACCTGTGTGAGTAGGTGCACATATTTTTATCTTCTGGCTGTGGCAGTCGTGATTGTAGTAATACTGTTGTTTATGTGGGAGTGGACTTGGCATATTTATGATTCTGGTTGAATTTTTGTTCTCATTTATTGATTTGTCTTAGGAGTAGGTGTGTACATTTCTAAATTTTAGATTTGAGACGTTGGTTAGCAGGGGGCATGCAAAGCAGTGAATGACATTAGATGTATTGTATGAAGTTGGTGTGGGGGTTACTTTAGGCTAAGTGTTTCATGGCGCAGGGATGCTCAAAGATTCACGATGAACACTATGAACCTTCCGAGCGAAGATGCAGCGAGATTGCAAATGCCGACGAACAAGCTAACGGAGTTCAACGTGCGGCGAGCACAACAGCAGGCTGGTCCAGCTGCATCAGGAGTGCCTGTGCTTGGGGGTTTGCCAAGTTCGAATGGGCTACCCATGATGACTAGCAGCACAAATGGGGGAATGCTTGCTGCACCGAACCGTGGTGGATTGTCCCTTCCAAGGCCGAGTTTGGGAGGCATGGGGCCACCATTGGTTTCAAACATGATCGCAACTGGTCCGAACAGCAGGCTTCTTCCGTCACCGAACTACGTGGCATCCAATATGTCGAGGAGAGTCGCCCAGTTGATGAATGCGGCACGGGTGAGGAACTTTCTGCAAAGCGTGTTTCTGCTGTACAGCGTGCCAAGCTTGGCGTCAGTGGAAGAGCAGAACAGTTTAGGAGAGATGTTAGTTTGCAGTCTGGATGTTGGTGGGAGGTTTAGTTGCGGTGCATTGATATTTAACTGAGGTCATGCTATGGCCATTTTAGTTGTAGTCTCGTTGTGCTCAGCTTGAGGTGGTGATGCGTTGGTCTTGGTATTTTGTGAACGTTCTTGAGTATGAGCGGTATTGAACGTGGAAGCGATCGTGGATTGTTGAGGTTTGTTTAGACGGGTATATGCAGGGAGATGTGAGTGGAGTAAGAGGGTGAGAAGCTTTAAATGATGAGATACAGAGATGATTTTACAGAATTGCCCGGAGGAGCAGCGGTCGCAGTATTTTCAACAGCTTCAGACATTAGCCAACCAGGGCGAAGCACAAGCTGTTTCTGCTTTATCGAGCCTGATGGGGGGCGGTGATATGATGAATGCAGCGGACGGGTCAAACCAGGTGATTGTGGTGTTCACCTATGTGTATGGGCTCGATTTGAACAATCGGATAGGATATATGTAAGCATTAGATCTCTATTGACGAGGAGTTTATTTTGTGGTGAAATTATGAAGTCGCATTATATGAATGTGCGGACGAACTTACGAATGCCCTGACTACAATTGTAGCAGCCATTTGCACAACACCAACATTCGCTTCAACATCAACAGCAAGAACAGCATCAACAGTTACAACAGCATCTTCATCACATGAACAACTCTTCGAGCAAATTGCAAGCGCAACTTCAGCAACACAATCAGCAGGTATAGGTATGCGCCGCATGTGCGGCTATGATGGATCAGTTTAGTATTGTTATTGAATACGGTGATGTGTGCGATCAATCGATTTATACGTGTGCTGGAGTGTTGCTGTACTGGTGCGATGTAGTATGGTCCATTGGATCTGGTCGCCTGCTTGATAGCCCTGTACAAGGTCGTGGTGTAAATTTATGTGTTCGATTCTTTGTATTTGAGTGCTAATGAATTGAATGTTGATCCTGTACCGCTGTGGTTTGCAGCTGCCAGGAACCCCACAGGGTTATATTTCTGTGCCCACTCGCATGAAAGAACAGCAATGGCAACAGCATCAACAGCAACACAAGCAAAGGCTACTTGGAGGTCTTCCTGCTAATTCTCAAGTCCAACATACGGTGGTTCCTCTTCAACCAGCGGTACCAATCTTCCCTCCTCAAAACTTGAATTCACAGTCTCACGTCCTCCTTCCACCCACACACAGTAGTTTACAGAAGCACTTAATGCAGCAAGTTAGCGGTCCATCCCAGGGTGCCCAAGTTGTGGGGTCGCTAAGCCTGCAGTCATCCCCAGCTTCTCCCAGTGGATCAGGGCAGCAGAATGAGCCTAGTGCACAGATGGCTCAAAGTGGCAAGTCCCCACAGACGAAACAGATACCGAAACAAGCGCAGCCGACACCTCAGCAAGCTGTGCAGCAGCAGGGTTTGAGGAATGGGAAAGGTGGAAATAGAGGGGCGATGTTGATGCATGGCGTCTCCCCACAGACGGGACCAGGGCAAGCAAGTACTTCTACTGGCAATGTGAATGGCCAATTGCAAAGTGAAGTAGGAGGGCAGCTGCAAGCAGGGCTAAGAGGTGTAGGTCAAGCTCAAAGCCAAGCCCCAAAGGCAGTGAGTGGACCCCAGGCCGGAAGCGTCCCAGGTGGTCCACAGGGTGGTCAAGGTGGTCAAGCACACGGAGTGCAATTAGCAAGTGTGTCGTCCGTTGTGGGCCAGCAGAAAGGGTCTCAGCAAGTCCAACAGGCTGCACAGGTATGCTCGAGGTTGCTATGGCGAGTTACTTAGCAGAGTGATTGTTTGTTACCTATGTGAGGGCACGGTGTGGCGAGTGCTTAGTGCTTGGACGTATGGCATCTTGGATTTTAACAAGGTACAGAATTGCTGATGTCAGGGAGTAATGAACAAACCACAACAGGGGAGTCCGTCGCTAACAGGCGGGCAGTCGAGTGGCCAGCAAGTTGGCTCAGGCGCTACATCAAGTCAGCAAGCAGTGTCGGCAGCTTCATCCGTCGCTGGAACTCAGCAGCCTCAGCAGTTGCACCGTCGTCAGGTTGCCCAGACGGCAGGCGCCTCTCGTAGGTGAGTGATGTTGGGGTTTGAGGATGGTGAATTTTATTATAGTAGGGCCGATTTGTCTGTTTGTTATCTTTGGATGTGTATGTTGAGTGTTTTAATATTTACTTACATATTTGAGAGTTAGTAATGTTTCTTGTGTTTAGTTATGTATTAAAATCAGGAAAGTTAAAATATGAACGATTTCAAGTACTGAGTTTTACAATGAAACGTTAAACACCAAAATACATAAATATATATTGAAAAATTCCCTTAGGGACATGGGTTTAATTGAACGCGAGAGTATATGGGGACGTAATTACCTCGAGCGACCCCGAGAAGGAGCTCCAGCGTACATTGAAGCAGCAAATGACGCTGTTAAATTGTTTGTTCCTCAAGCGTGGCTTGCTCTTTCGCATGTGAAAAGACAATTTGTGATGACTTTGAAACTAACTAGGTAGATCCGCTTCCAGTACTGATACTGATCCTAAGATAGTGTTACGAGTGTTCCACCATGAGTTATACTTGATTTGTCATTTTTGTGAAGTGTTGTTCGTGTACTGGTGGCATTCAAAGTCATTAGTAAATTTTGTTTGCAGAAGTGGTTGCTTAACTTGTAGGATTTATTATCTTGTGTACAGGTTGCCGGCGCGACATCCCGGTAGTAGCGTAGGTATGCCGGTGCCGGGTCAGCTTGGCAAGACGGGTGTGCAGCAAACTGGGCATGGCAGTCCCTCCCAAATGACGTCGCAGACGGATCCTAACTCATATCAGCCTGTTGGGTCGATTTCGGTGAGTGCCAGCAATCCGAATTTGCATGGCGTAGGCCTGACATCCGCTGTGAACTCGAGCACAGGTGAAGCACAGGGCACGCAATGGAAAGCCAATCAAGTATTACCTCATCTGCCCGGAGGAATGTACAATTTGACACGCACCAGCAGTCCAGGGTCTGGTCCAGTTCCGACAACGGCGAGTTCAGGCGTGCAGTCGAATGGTAACATTGGTATGTCATCACTGACTAGTTCAGGTATTCAAGACGTGGGTTTAGGAAACATGGCCCAGGGTGTGGGTGTTGTGCAAGGCGTACCAAACCATAAAGTAGGAGGGCTGGGGATGAACGGAAGGGGCCTTACAGGATCACAGGTAGGTGTTGTGGGTGGTCAAAGAAACCCGCTGAGCGGTCCAGTGGGCGGTTCTTCAGGCATAGGTGCCACGCCGAGCAGCCATGTAAGGCACCCGACCGGGTCTTCGTTGATGGCAAGCCCCACAACTTCAGGTTCAGTTGGTGTTTCACAAGGCGGAACAGCAATGGCATCATATTCAGGCGTGTCTGCAGCTTCTGGTTCGGCGGCGAATGGTGGGCAGGTTGGTGTTGACATCCCCGCATTAGAGTAAAATTGCAAGAAGGGCACTGCTAGTAACTCTGCGTTTAGTGTAATGTACATGAATGATTTTGTGATGCTGCACGTAGAGTGATAAATTGGAGCATGTGGCAATGCAGGCACGACAGGGGCATGGAGGCTATGTAGCTGCTTCGTCGTCGTCGTCTAGTTTGGAAGCCTCGTCTGAAGTGGCTGGCGCTTCAGGTGCAAGTGGTGCCACAAACTCCGGCAACAGGATTCCGGGTTTTGGAGCTGTTGAGGTCCCTCCATCTGGAGAGGCAGCGGCAGCGTCTTCCTGATGGTACTCGTTATTTGAAGGCTTTTTGTCATGTTCAAATTCAGTTTGTAGCATGATATTTAGAGTACCCAGCTTGTAAGCGGGTGCAGTGGTGAACCCGTTTGAGACAAGCCCGAACCTTGCAGATTCAGGATAGAGTTCGAGGACGGTGTAGAGGTGGGCTTTTGACTGGTTGATCACCATCCATATGTGGGGGGAGCTGGAGGAAACGAAGAGAATCCCAACTCTGCCATTGGTTAGCACTAGTTTGTACATTCTCCAGCCCAGGAGCATGGTTCGGCGCTTGTACTTTTGGGTGCAGTGCAATGTAGCGATAGCTTCTGCGAATTGACGCCATGTAACAAAATATCTTGTTTTAACATCGGAAGCTCCGATTTCTCTTCCAATTCTGGTGCTGCTCTGGTTGATTTGGATTGTGTCAGAATGTGACGACGCTGTGACCGCATCTTTCTTTGTTCTATTAAACTTACTGGCTTTCTAAATACTGCAATTTCTAAACGTGATTTTTTGGAAAATTCAATTTTCAAGCACTTCAAATCTTAGTAATTGATTCCAAAAATCATAATCCTTTGTTATAACCATATATTGAAACTAGGAATTCATCTTGAAGCAATTTTTGCTATGTCTGTTTGTTTGTTTGTTTATTTATTTATCTATCAATCCATCTAAGATTCGTTATCAGTGTTACATTTATATCAATAAATTATTTCCAGGTTACTAAATAGATTATCTACTGTTGACACCATTGAGGACTTAGTTAAATTATGCGTTTTATAAATTATATTCAAAACAAGACAAAGATCACTCTTGGTTCTTGATTAGGTCCTAATGAGGGAAATTTCATCAAAATGGACATTTTCCACCTAATTGTTTTTTTAACATGAGACAATTCTCTTCTAATTGCCCTTCTAGTTTAGAATAGCAGCAGGTAGGTATTAATTTTCAAATGCAAGGCTACTCCTCTTGTGCAACTCTAGCATGCACAAGAATTGAAGTCTTCTTTCATATCTTTTATTAGTATTCTATATTAGGATATTAGTGATATCTATTACTTAATATAGGACAAGTTTAATAATGTATTATGTTTGAAGGGCTTGTTTATGATGTACCTTATAAAAATGGATGTTAATGACATTAAAAAGTATATTTGATAAGTGTGTTGGGTGTGTTTTGTAAAAATGGATGTTGTATATCTATTTAAAGATATATTCTTACCAACAAAGCTTTTTAAGTTGTGGTTGTAACATTTAAAATTGATTTTTATCATTTAGTGTAAGGTAATTTTTAAAAGAGATGTGTAGAAATTACTTGTAATTAAGTCAAGTCCTTTGAAAATTGGTTTGGTCTCTAGTGCTTTTTACATCTAGCCTTAACAAGAGTTAAAATTTAAATAATATCATATTGTTTTTCTCACAATTACAATCCACATAATGAAATTTGTCTAAGCGCAAAAGTATGTTATTTTAAAGAAATTATTACTTTTCCATAAATAGAATTATTTTGACCACAAATATATATATATATATATATATATATATCTTATAACTTGACTTGCATTCTTCATACACTTTAGGTTAAGCTATTATTAAACTAAATAATCATGACATTCAAATCTAATTTTATAATTTGATAAGGTTGTCTTAGTTTTAATCTTAGATAAGAATTCTAAAATTTCTTTGTTTGTAAAATCTTTACCAGAAATCAATTTAGTTCCAAGCCATGAAATGCACACACTTAAAAAAGAAGTTTTGAACTAATGGATCAAAATAAATTCAAATAAATAAATAATTTTAGTATTATATAAAAAATAAAAATATTTTTTGGAGGTTCATTATGTTTTTATTTTTGGGTGACTTTTGGTGGTTGTTGCTAAAAACAAAATTCAACTTTTAGTTTAATGCAAAATTACATCCAACATTAAATGGTGATTTTTCTGCAAGAATTTTTATGCTGTTCAAAGTAAAAAAGAAAAAGAAAAAAGAAAAACTTCACCTGTAAACTAACATGTGGAAAATCAAGACAGAAGATGATTTATACAACTTTAAAAAATCTATTAAATTGGTTCTTTAAAAAAACTCCTTCAAAAAAAACAAAAAAAAAAAAAAAAAAAAATTATCATATCCCAACACTATATATCATTTTCATAAAATTCAGTTTTTAATCCAAAAGGAAAATAAAAAGAAAAAAAGACAATTACAACAAGAAATAAAAACAAAACAATATGGATTGATTTGGGAAGAGGTTCACAATTAAGTCAAACGAAACAACACGGGCTCCTCCATATCCATCCACGAACTCACTAAACCACTGCCTAAACCACTCATTAATCCTATTCTGAATTATATGCTTGTCACGCTTAATGCCTCATCAAGCCCGTTGTTTCCGAAACCCTAATTCTTCTTCTTCTTCTTGCAAAACCAGCTTCGACAATTCTGGAGAACTGCACTCTCTTTCATTCATTCATTCATTCATCATCTGCACTGTGGCGACGACGTCGTTCGAAGAAGATAATTCACTGATTGACCGCCGCCGCCGCCGCCGATGTAGCCACTGCTGCTGTGAGTTGGGTTCGAGGAAGTGGCTATGCTCATCTGAATTTGCTTTGCAATGTAGCTGTGTGTGTTCACATTGGTGCTGTATGTGGATTTTTGGAGTTGTGGATGTCGCGCTTGTTGCCAGTGGGTGTTGCGGTGCGATGGAGGTTGAGATGGTGGCGAGGCTGAGGTTGAGATGGATGCTGCTGCAACAGCAGTTGTTGTTGGGGAGATCGATGTTGATCTTTGGCGATAGCCGCGACTGGTGATGGAGGTCTTCGGAGCGGGAGGGAACATCGCCGGGTTGGAAAGTGCGCTGGTTGCTTTGAGGGGGAAGTTGAGAAGGGCACGGGATTTGCGCATTCGCAGAGCCGCGTGGTCGTAAGCTGCGGCGGCCTCCTCCGCCGTGTCGAACGTGCCGAGCCACACGCGTGCGCCACGCTTCGCTGGATCCCGAATCTCGGCTGGGAACTTCCCCCACGGTCTCCGTCTCACGCCTCGGAAATGTTGCAACCCCGATGCGAGCGCGCATTCCTGCTGTTGTGAGTTGATGGACGCCGCCTCGTGCTCACTAGCTCGTGTGTATGGGGAATTTGGGTTGCCGACGACTTGGTGGATTTCGTAAACCGTGCTGGTGGCCATCTTTCCCCAGCCCTGAGTATCGTAGATTATGTCATTCGGTCTGAAGTCGTTAGTGTCGCTTAGGGGAGGACTTCGGTCGTGCTGGTTGACGTAGTCGTCATTCCGCGCAGGCAACACGTCCTCTGCGTAATCCTCCGGTGTCCATACATCATTCTCGGAATGGTACCCATTGCTCTCAGCTCCAATTGACAACACTTCCATCCCCGCATGCGGTAATTCCGTCCCAGGATTGTATTCTGATGCGGCTACTCTTGAGTATTCGTGGCCAGATTCAGCTTGACTTCCAGCGCTGCCGCCAGTGGAGCCCAGGGGACTGAAAAACGTGGCGCAACTAGTCAGTTTCGGAGAGGAGGATGGCGAAATGCCTGGGGCGTATCTGAACTGGGAGTTGTCGTTGATAAAATTGTTGGTGCTGAAATCTTCGTTACTGGAGGCGAGACCTTCGTCGTCGCGCCCTTGAAATTGGTACTCGTTCAAGCTCTCCAGCACTTGCATCCCTCGAATTACTGCCGCATCGCACTGCTCTCTCGTCATGAGCTCGGACAAGGCTTTCCAGCTGAACATTTTGGTCTGTTTCGGCTGCCCGTACCCTTGCCAAGTTTCCACTCCTTCCACAGCCTCGCAGATCACGCTCTCCATTTCCAATTCCTTGCTGAGTTTCTAGTCAAAACCTGAACTGCTCTTAATCGACTGACCACCTTCCATCTAATTCTGAATGCCGCTGAACCCTTCAACGAGGGAATAAGGCAACTGTGCTACATGCTGACTTTAGATGCCGACATGCCACCAGTGTGGCCCACGCATCGTATAGAAAAAACACTTTACAGTATGGTGATAATCTTCCACGACTTTGAGGTTTCGCGTGCGCTCACCCAGCTTCCAGGTTATGCAGCAATTCACTGCTCCCTAATGCCTTATGCAACGCATTGGATGGACGTGCCGCTGTGTAAAACACAAACTACAATTAAACCTACACACACGAATAAAAACAAATAAACAACCACTGCACCAGCGTCGTCGAATCTCTACAGTGATCCGCACGCGGAGGCTGGAAGTGCATAACAGTGAGTAGCAGCTCCATGCTGCGAGCTTTATTGCAAACACAGCATCATTGCATACTCGTGCTCCATGCGGCGCATCTGATCGCAGGACTTGGTGAATCGTATACTAGTTTTGAAGTAGTCTTCACTGCACTTGGAGATTCAAAGTGATAGTTTCATGGGTTTAAGGTGTGATGTCACGCCCCGAATCCCCCTGTACCTTTGTAGGTGGTGTCTGGGTTGAAACACACACTCCCTGGTTGAAATATGGGCTCTTTCCACAAAGTCTACTCCTTGCCTACCCACCCAGTTTGCCCACTGGTTGCAAACCTGTGCACAACCCTGGGTTATATCATGAAGAGGGGCAGAAATGACCCTTTTAATGGGATGTTTTTAGTGGATAATTGTCTTTGACAATACAACAATATAATAATTTGATGTTTGTTAATACTACACTCCTCTCTGGTTGATGTCCACGGAGATGTTTGTCAAATACAACAACACTCCCCATGGTGTGACAACATGAATTGTCCTATCAGCCACAGGTTTGAAGGAAAAAATATGAAAGAAATAATAAATCTCAACGCATGTGAAGAATAGTGACTTTTGTGAAGAAGTTTTTTAAAAAAAGACAAAAAAATAAATAAATTGCAGGTTATTTTATTCTGCTATTTGATTCCCCCAGAATGTCCAAAAAAAAGAAACTATTGTCTTTTTGACTACTAATTGAATGTACTCATGTTTGGAATTGTGGCTCTATTTGCAAAAGTACCACTGCAAATGGGTTAAAAAAGCTGGGTTGATGTGATAGCCATGTTTTGTTCAACGTGCATTAGTGGCTAGCAGTGCTATGACTTGGCTAGCAGTACTTTCAAATTAAAACTCTGAAGGGTGGAGAATGTTTGGTGTTTTACTTGAATATTGTTACAAAGTGTGAATAATCGCTGTTTTATCCTCTCACTTACACATGATATTACTGCATAAAACTTGCATCCATTTCATATAATACTTTCTAACATGAATAAGATTTAGTTATTTATTATTTATCTATACATTTACGAGAATGATATTATGATATTATCTGAACTTTGATACTTTATATTTTATTTATAGAAAAATAATTAATATTCATTATTTCATATAATGAATATGAACAATGGAGGGCCAAACCAATTACACAATGTTAAAGAAGCTTCCAACACAAGTTATATGTCTTTGATTTTGTGCATGTTAGATGCTTAGCTAAAATGAGCTTCTATAATCCAATAAATTATTATAATTATTAAAATATATGTATATATGCATATATATATATATATATATGCACACATATATTTGTAATTAGTCCTAAAGACAAATAATATAATATTTCAAAGTATTTTTATAATTAATTTTTGATTAAAATTTAGAAATAATATCTATAAAAAGTATTTAAGTTTTAAACATATAAATAGAAATTCAATCCTTATATATATTTTTAATTATATATATATATATATATATATATATATATATTAGAATAATATTTTTTAATCTCAATTCAAAGATGTGAGGTTTTTCAATTTATTTGGCGATGATGTTAAGCTTGAGCACCTTCTTATATCAAACGTAGTCAAAGATATGAGGTTGCCTAATTCAATTTGTAATAATGTCAAGCTTTAGCATCCTCTTAGTTTAAAGGTATTCAAAGATGTGAGGTTTTTCAATTCATTTAGTAATGTCATAGACATATACATTTATCCCAATAGTTACTTATATGATTAGGTAGAAGTATATAAATATAGATTAATTTTGTAAAGTCTTCTAGAAAAGCTTTCTAGAAGCTTCATAGATGCAGTTTTGATTTTAGATGTGGTTAGAGGATAGAAACTTGGCCAACAAGTTAACCACATGTTGATAGCTTGTGGAATAAGTTAACTATGTGGCACATACATAGATAACTTGCCTTGCAAGTTAAGACATGTGGCTAGCAAAGTGAACACATGTTGGAGGTCCTATAGAATATCGCCACATAGCTCTTAGTTAGACAATATATATGGAGGCGAGAATGAAGCCTTCTTCACTCTTGTTAATGCTTTTCAAATCCTTAGTCTTGTTTCAAGACTTTATAGTTTTTTTGTTTTGAACAATAGCTATTCTAGTTTAATATTACATCACCTTATGAGTGACTTTCTAGTTTTCTTCAGTGACACAAGAATATATTGAAGATTTTCTTTCTTCAAGGTTCATGTCCTTGATAGTTTGACAAGAGTGCTAACATATTGTTTCTGTCTTGTTTTAGAAGTGAGTGAATTACTCCACTTCTATTGTTGTGTTTTGAAGGTTGTAGACTATCCACATTTAAACAAAAAATCTTGTTTTCTAATACTAATCTTTTCCTTAAAGAGAATAGATTATCTCTCTTTGTAGAAATTTTTATTAGAGGTTATGGATTACCTTCCTCTAATTTAATTTTTTGGATTTGTTTGAATTGTCTATGGAAGGAAAGATTATGGATGCTACTCCTAGTAGAAGTAAGAATAGATTTGCAACTATTGCAGATCTTTATGAGCTTGTTAACATTCTAAGAGTGGAAATCTCATATATTTCTAATGTGAACTATGGAAGAACTATGCCTACGCCTATGGTAAAAGTTCAAAGTCTAATGGAAAAAGTTGTGCAGTTGAAGAAAGCAAGTAGATCAACCTCACAACCAAATCTAGGGAGTTTTACTTCTATGAGTATGACGGAGACAATGATTACTATGCTTGAGAAGTTTGATGGAACAAGATCAAAATTTTGAGGATTTTTGCAACAAGTCAAGTTCTATCTAAGATTGCATCCTTTCTAATACCCTAATGGATTTACTCAAGTTGGATTTATAAGCACACTTCTATCAAAAAGTGCTCTCTCTTGATTTGGACCTTTAATGAAAAAAGATATGTAACTTTTTTATGATTTGAATTCATTCCTAGAAGTGTTTATGATTACATTTGAAAAAAGTGATTGAAAAAGAGTAGGAGAGACCAAACTCTTATCTTTACAGCAAGGATCTCAGTCAGCCACCATATATGCTATTGAATTCCAAAACCTCACTTGTGACGTAGACTGGAATGACAAAGCTCTTATCAATCAATTTGAATATGGATTGAAGGATAATGTCAAAGACTTGTTACTGACAATGCCAAAGATAGAATCTTTAGAACAATATATTACCCAAGCCATTGCAATATGACAATCAATTATTTGATTGTCATATTGAAATAATTGATTTTCATATTACTCAAGCTATTACAATATGAAAATCAATTATTTGACCAAAAAGTCACAAAGTCTTAGCCTTATTGGATTCAAGAGCATCACCTTGTTTTATATATGAAGACTTTGTTAAAAAACAAGATATATCTTTAGCCAAGAAAATTAAACCTGTACATGTAGAACTTATAGATGGTCATTTGTTGTCTTCTGGAAATGTTATCTATGAGATTGTTCCTTTAGATATAGCAATTAAAGATCATAACAATGTAGTAGTATTTAATGTAATAAGATTTCTCTCCAATCCGATTATTTTAGGATTATCATGGCTAAAAAAATATAACCCTCAAATAGATTGGATTTCTTGTAACTTTAACTTTTTTGGTAATATCATCCAAGATTGTATTAGTAAAATAGAAGTATATAAGTCTAATACATCCAAAACTTTACTAGCAAGTGCGAGAGCTTTCATGCATGCTATAAAAGAAGGATCATCTTTTGCTATATATGCTATGTCCATTTTTAATAGTGAAAAAATGTCAAGTGGTATTCCTAATCAATATCAAGATTTTCAAGATGCTTTTGAAAAGAAGAATGCAGATATTCTTCCAAAGCATCGACCTTATGATTATTCAATTGATTTCCAAGAAGGAGCTCAATTACCATTAATACCAATCTATAGCTTATCGCATCATAAGTTGGCTGCATTAAAAAAGTATATTGATGAGAACTTAGCAAAGAACTTTATATGCCATTCTAAATCTCTATTAGGGGCTTCTATCTTATTTGTGAAGAAAAAATATGGATCTCTGTGGTTGTGTGAGGATTATCGATGACTCAATAAGATCACCATCAAAAACATGTATTCTTTGTTTTTGATTTCAGGACTTCTTTATCAACTCAATCAAGCAAAGATCTATACCAAAATAGATCTACAAGAAGCATACAATTTAGTTCGTATTAAAGAAGAAGATAAATGGAAGACTATTTTTTGAACTAAATATGGATATTTTGAATAAAATGTCATACTTTTTGGACTCACAGATGCATCGAGAGCTTTTCAATATCTTATGAATGATATTTTTCATGAATTTTTAGATGATTTTGTTGTTTGCTATTTAGACAATATTCTAATCTATTCTAAAAACATAGAAGAACATGAACTTCATGTTTGTCGTGAGTTATAGAAACTTAAAGATATAGGATTATATGTCAAGTTGAAAAAGTAAGTATTCCACACTATTTAAGTTGACTTTTTAGGATACATTATTTCTAACAAAGACCTTATGATGGATCCCAAGAAGGTCCAAACTATCATAGATTGGAAGATTCTAAGAACGGTATGAGATGTGCAATGCTTTTTGGGCTTTGCTAATTACTAAAAAATCTTCATCAAGAACTTTTTTCAAGTTGTAGCTCCACTTATACATTTGACTTGTAAAGACAAATTTCAATGGAATAAAGAAATTGAAGCATCATTTGATGCTTTAAAGAAGGACTTTACTTTTGCACCAATCTTGTATTGCGTTGACTTTTTCAAGGTATATTTTATGGAATTAGACGTGTCACGCTTTGCTATGGATGATGTATTTTCACAAATGGAAACAGATGACAAACTACACCTAATAGCTTTCCATTCCAAGAATTTTTTAGCAGCCAGGATTAATTATGAGATCCATGACAAAGAACTCCTTGGAATTGTAGATTCATTTCAAGAATGACATCATTATCTAGAAGGTGCTTCAAGTCTAAACACCATGTATACAAATCATAAGAACCTCGAGTACTTCATGTCAGAACGTATTTTGAATCGTCGTGAAGCTCATTGGAATATGTCTTTATCCAGATTCAATTTTAAGATCACTTATTGATTCAGAAAACAACAAGGTGTATCAGATGCCCTTTCTAGACATTCTTATCTTATACCAAAAGAAAGAGATGCATCTTTTGATCAACAATGAACGATTCTCTTGAAGCCCAAGATTTATTTGTTTCATATTAAATCAATTATCAATTTTTAAATCTATTTGAAATATATATATATATATATATATATATATATTAAAAAGTAGTTGTTTATATATATATTTATATAAATAAATAATTATAAATATAAATATTAATAAAAAATATTTTTAATAATAATTTAAAAAAAATTACATGCATATTTTTACAACCATCTTAGTATCCATAGTAAAAATAGAAATAAAAAATCTTAATCTTTTCATTTAATTAATTTTGGATTTTTAATTTTAGTTAATTTTCGTGCCTCAAACTCAACATAATCATTGTAGAATTCTTCCTTAACTAGATTCAAATTTTTTATTTGAACTAAGTAATTAATTAATTAATTTATATTTATTTTGAAAATTGGGCAAAAGTTGCAAAGTTTTGTTTGCCCACATTGGCTCTAAAAGAATGACAAATGTAGCTCATGAAGATAGCATGATAAGAAGAGATCTAAGGGCAAAGAAAGCCAAGTGTAATTCATAGAATAGAGTAACAAGATGAAAGCTAGGGGCTATGAAAAGAACAAATATTTCACAATTCTATGATTGTAAAGCATACAATTGAAACTTATAATTTCTTTATTTTTGGCCTTTGTGATATCCATTACTTCCAATATTCTTGGTGCTTTTGAAGATTGTAAAGAAAAAAAAAAAAAAAAAAAAAAACTAGAAAAATCCTAATCACTTACTACTACCTTAGGACAATAGGGAGACATCAAGTTGGGATTAAAAATGTTGCACCTTGCAAATAATAACCTTTAGGAAAAATTTACCTATAGATCCACTTAGGAGACTGTTGTGAGGAATCCAATTCAACACTACATTTTATCACATATTTATTAAGACAATAAACATCCAAAACAATGTCACAAGCAACCATCAAATTGTATTATTTAAAAATAAAAACAAAATGCCATTAAACTCAACACGCCCATACTTCTGTTGAATAATTCTCTAAATAGACTTCTCATAAGAAAAATGTAAACTCTTTGGCAGCTCTTCACAACACTCACTCTCTAGTCATGGCTAGTCACTGTCCATGTGAAGGCGACGACACAACGAATTGATGGAGAAACACGCCGAGGCAGAGCCAGGCACAAAAGACGGTAAAAGTCCAGAAGGAAACACGGAGTTGAAAAGATTGAAGGCCATATGAAGCAGTAAAGAGAGGAGCAGTTAAGTGAAGGAATAAGAGAAAAGAGAAAATAGAAAAAGAGAGTAAGATAAATATATCAATTGTTATTCACAGATCTACATACTGTTTTTGTAGGATTCTGATAGAAAGGGCAGTCCTCCTTCTTGTGGTCCATGCAGCACTTTTGGGGAGTCGCTGCAGGTCTCGAGGAATTGATCAGGCCATGCAAGCAGTGCGACTGAAGCCTTCTGGGCGATGAGGAGGGCGAACCCAACTGGGAGTATAAGTTGGTTCTCAGAAAGCCCAAGTCGCTGGGAAGGTGTCGGATTTTTCAAATCCGTAACTGAGCGGTATTCAAGCGATTGCCAATCTTCGATCGACTATCACTAACTTGACAAAGAGCTTGTAGCTGTTGTTGAGATATTCCTGGGCGTGGCTCGTTACTCGAAGCAACGTTTTGACCTGTGTGGCGTAACTTAGGGGAGAAGTAACTTAGGGTCATGGATGTCAATGGGTTTCTTCCAACGTGGTCAGCTGAGATTCACATCCCCTTGGCGAGAGAGAGAGGTGGCTGCAACCAATTTTGATGCGATGCACGTCATTGTCATCTCCAAGACGTGGAAGCTTTACCGCGTCTGGGAAGTTCACAGCTCGACTATGTGTGGGTGTCAGCGTGGCTCCTCCTCCTCCTAAACTGCTGGGTCTCAACTTCCTTTTGAGTTTTGTGGAGGGAAAGTTTTATACTCTTGTTAGCAACGGATTAACTGTGTCGGCATATTCCTTTTGCTGAATTTCATCACCTCCCGCGAGCTGGCATGCGTCCAGTGCAAAACTTGGGTTTCTTCCAGCTGGTGAGAATCATACGGACTAGCATTGGCCGGTCACGGCAGGCCGTTCAAGGAACCGGTAGTTTGGCCGACCAAATGTAGAATCTGGGCACCTGGGGTCGTATCCATCAGAGCGAGAATTGATTGTTCAAACGGCTTTTGCAAGTCTAAACTGGCCACGATTTTCTCTCAAGCAGAGTAGTTGACGGGAGGCACGTCACCCCAGGAGCTCGACATCCAGTACTCTCGTTCCCCCTGCATCTTTTTGACATCCACAGTGAAGAATGTCGAAGTGGTAGATTTTCGTCAGCAACAGCGTCCGACACTTCCAAAATACAACCAACTGGCTTCAGCGCGTGCGACTGTTGCTGATGTGCTAAAGCTGTTTAGCCTGGAGCTGGTTGACAAGACTACCAATTCCTTGCAGTTGATTTGTGTGGAAGCGGAGCCCTGGTCCTGAGCCAAACCCATCTGGGCATAGTCTCCTTCGAAATGCATCTCTGCTTCAGATCTCTTGAGGGACCCACCTCATGCATTCCATTGCACAGGCCCCATTTTTCCACTCTTTTGTATTTTGCTCGTATGAAGTGGCACTTTCCTACAGAAACTACTCGTAGATAGGCTTTTCGTGGAGCGTGAATTGGTAGTGATGGTAGCGTATCTCCTGCAATTTTGCTGCATGAGCATGAGCAAGTGAAGGTAATTGATTGTTGCAATTGTTTCTGAAGAGTGTTTGTCAGGAATTGGATGTCTGAGAACTTCTTTCCAAGGCTGTTGCATGCCTCCCTCTCGATCTCTGTCTGCTCACCATTTATTTATGAGGCATATATTGCATGATCATAGAAGAATAAGAAATAAGAAATACATAGTTCATTTGAAAAAGAAAAGTAGAAGATAACTTCAATCAATCAATTGTAGCATAGGGCAATAAGTGAAAACTTAAAACATGTACTTTCAAATAAACATAATACTAATGATTTTGCAGATTTTTATAATAAATAAACAAGTTATGAAGAGAGAGAGTAAAAAACACGTAATAATTGTATGTATTAAAAAAAGAAAAAAGAAAAAACGTGCTTAAATAGAAATAATAGTAAAACTCTAACACAATATAATTTAAAAATAATATCATTCAAAAGTGTAAAACTTGAATATATTGTTTTTTCTTGAGTAGTTGTAACCTTTATAATATTTACTTTATTTTTGTAGTTTGTTTTTGGTTTTTTGCACCATTATGCTTAATATTTATTTGAATTGAAGGTAACAATTAAAAAAGTGTTGGTAAATTATGTGTTCAGAAAATAATACTAAAGGTGTCTACTTTATTGATATGTAAATAGAACACAGTTATCAAGGTTTTGAAATATTCTAGGTTATCAAAAAGATGTATTAGGTCAACATCTTTTTGATTTTAGTTTATTTATTTGATTTGTTTGTTGACAAAGAATTTCACTAGCTTTTTTTTTTTATATATTTAAAAATAATTGAGAAAGTTTACCAATGTATACTTTTTTATTTGATGCAACTTATTAAAAACATATACTTATAATGTATACTTATTTTAATAAGAAAAATATTTGAGATGCTTCTATATATAAGGAGTTTTATTCTAATATTTTTTAAAATATGATTCTATTTTTAATAGCATCTTTGAATTATTTCTTAAATATTTAAATTAATTTTTTTTTTATCAAAAATAATAAATAGATAAAAATTTATATAAAAAAATTAGAAGTTAAAGCCTCATTTTTTAATATAGCCATGAATAAGGATTTCTAAGATGATCTATCATATGCTTTTAATGATTTAGTCTTTATTAATAATACATATCATTTAAAAAATTTAGTCCAAATTATACTCTCTTAGGATACTATTATATTATATAATATAAAATTTAAAAGAAAAAAACATAATTTGACTTTTTTTTAATTATTTTTACAATTATTGATATTCATATATATACATATATATATACATATACATATATATACATATATATACATATACATATATATACATACATATATATACATATACATATATATACATACATATATATACATATACATATATATACATATACATATATACACATACATACATATACATATACATATATATATATATATACATATACATATATATATATATATATATATATATATATATATATACATATACATATATATATACATATACATATATATACATATACATATATATATATATATATATATATATATATATATATATATATATATATATACATATACATATATATATATATATATATATATATATATACATACGTATATATATATATATATATATATATATATATATATATATATATATATATATATATACATATACATATATATATATATATATATATATATATACATACGTATATATATATATATATATATATATATACATACATATATATATATATATACATACATATATATATATATATATATATATATATATATATACATACGTATATATATATATATATATATATATATATACATACATATATATATATATATATATATACATACATATATATATATATATATATATATATATATATATATATATACATACATATATATATATATATATATATATATATATACATACATATATATATATATATATATATACATACATATATATATATATATATACATACATATATATATATATATATATACATCTATATATATATATATACATATATATATATATATATACATCTATATATATATACATATATATATATACATCTATATATATATACATATATATATATATACATCTATATATATATACATATATATATATATACATCTATATATATATATACATATATATATATATACATCTATATATATATACATATATATATATATACATCTATATATATATATACATCTATATATATATATACATCTATATATATATATACATATATATATATATATACATCTATATATATATACATATATATATATATATATACATCTATATATATATACATATATATATATACATCTATATATATATATACATATATATATACATCTATATATATATATACATATATATATATACATCTATATATATATATACATATATATATATATACATCTATATATATATATATATATATATTGGAATGTTAAATAGACCCATGATTTTACCAAATAAATTCAATCTTGATGAAGAATATGATAATCATGATGAATATGATTGGTTTTTATTGGTTGCAAATCCGATAATAGGAAAATGAATCTAAAAATCATTTTTTTTTTTCATGATGGTTAGGATAGGTGGGTTGATTTAATAAAAACTTAGGTCTATTTAACATTCTCCTATATATATATATATATATATATATATTTGGCATGAATCTTGTAAATAGTATTAGAATGGTAATAGACTTTTTATTTTTTAATATTATTCAGTTAAAATTTTTATATAAAAAGATAAAAAAAAAAATTATTTTTTTTAATAAAAAATACTCTCAAAACTAAACATTTACTTATCATATGTATGTAATTTATATCAATACTTCAATTTTTATAAAACAATCTAACAACTATTGCATCTAAGGCTTGAGATTTTTTTTTGATTTTGTTATTTTTGTTTATTGTCAATTTAACTTTATTCAAAAAAATTAGATTGGTGAGTTTAAAATTTGTGTAATTTGTGATCTTCAATACAACTATGGTTATAAGATCAATTTAATTGTTTTTTCTTTTTATAAATCTACTTATTACTTATATGATATTAAATAGAATTTATAACATATGTTCTTAAGATAAAAATTATCTTTTATTTTAATTCCTAAAATTTTATTAAATTTTAAGAATGTAGGATTCAAGATTCTAAAATGTAAAATTCTGAAATGTAAGATTCTAAAATATAAGATTTCAGTTTCTATTCTTTAATTATTGCTGAAAAAAATTTCAAATATTTTTTTATTTGTCTATTATTTAATATTAAATCTTATTTTTTAAAGTTCTTGATCCCAGTTTTATATACTATATAAAAATTATTTGATCATTATCATATAAGTTAGGCTCTTATATTTTTTGGATAAGAATAACATATCATATGTGCTTGCAATGTTATTCCATTAAATTTTGAGTGTTTTTTTTACACATGGTCTACAAACAAATTATCTTTTATTAAACACATTGTAAAATTGTAATAATATGATCATGATCATAAAAGTTTCTTGATATCTTAGATTAGACCATAAAATATGTATTTGCCTATAAATCTTTAGATCTTTAAAATAATTAGTATTAATCTTTGAGATAAAATTTAAAATTTTGGAATTTTATTTAATAGAATTTTAAAATCATTAAAAAAAATTTGGACTTAAAAAGTGAATAATTTTTTTTTTGTCTACTATCAAGAACTAACTTTGAAGATAAATGGTTATATTCTTGATTTGATGCTTCTAATCTTAAGAAAAAGAGATAGAGAAAAAGTAGAGAAAAGGTAAAGAAATAGAGGAGAAGAAGGAAGGAGAGAGAGAGAGAGAGAGTTGCAAAACCGTTTTTATAATAAATAATGTCATGTTTCTTCTAAATAACATATCTTAGAGAAGTTCTCTTCATAGTAAAAATAACCACATATATTCTTTAGATTTTTTTTTTCTCCAAATAGTTTGTTGACTTTAGATTGATCTTTTTTAGGATTAAAAATCTAAATTAAAATATTTTTAGACAACAAATCTTTTCTTAGAGTACTTTAATCTTTAGGCTACCTACCTTTAGACTACTTTCATTATTCTTAAAAAATATAATACTAAATCAAATAATGTTGTACCTTTGTATAAATGATAAAAAAGTATGTTCTGTGTATGAATTTAATGTATAAGTTTTAAAAATAATTTAATATTTTTTTAAGTTATTTTTATTTTTTAATTTATTTATTAATGTATAAATGATTAAAAAAGGTTTTTTTAGTTTAAGGTACTCTATGGTATTATTTTTAAGAATTATTAAAAGTAATATATATATATGAAATTTTAAATATAACATAATTTGGTTGTAAAAAAAGTATATGTAATAAAAAAAAGTGTACAAAGAGAATAGAGTATACTAGTATAAAAAATTAATAGTGTTCAACTAGATTAAAATAGTTGATTTAGAACTTTATAATTTAATATTATTTTGATATGACAACAAAAGAATACTAATAGAAAATAAAAATTTATATAATTTAAAATATTATAGATCATTTTAGTATAGTGTCAAGTAAAAATCATAATATTTTAAGAAAATTTAGGTATTACCAACCATATTAATGTCACTTTAGTTACAAATCTCAAAATTTGGAATAAAAAGTTAGCAAGAATGATAGATTGAAGTAACAACAAATTTAAACAAACTATAATTATCTTTGAAGTGTTTTTAGATATTTTTAAGGTGATACATTGTATGTGATATGTATATTAGATATGTGTTGTATATATTAAATATAAGTTATGTATATTTTTAAATATAAAATTATATACGAGCTAACCAAGTCGATAAAATACAAATGATCAATCAAATATGGTACTTAAGAATAAACAAGAAAAAATGAAAGTGTGTTTAATTCAAACAATAATAAGAAACACGAAAATTTATATAATAAAGAGTAAAGAAAACAATCATAAGAAAATAATTATAAAAAGAGAGAATTGAGAGAAAAAAGGTGCCAAAAAATAAATGAAAAGTAAAAATAAATTTAAATAAGCTAACAACTACATAAAAAGACAACAAAAGAATAAAACTTTTAGAAAATAAAATTTTATAACAAAGTGAGAATTAAAGGACCATTAATATTTTAAAGTAGAATTAATAAGAACAAAATTCAACAACAAAGAATTATAATTATATGAGAAACAGAGACAAAGAATATATGAATAAAAAAAAATCAATCAACAAAAGATACAAAAATAACAAGTTTAAAGAGAAGAAGTTTTTTATTTTTTTTATTTTTTTTTTATTTTAATTGATATAGATAGAATTTAATATGGCAAAGAAAGAACTATTATGGTATTAAAGTAGAATTGAAGTATGATATTAGAAGAAGAAAATTATTATTGCAAAAAAGTACTAGAAAGAATTAATACCAAAAATATAATTAAGTAATAATAATATATAAATATATTTTTAGAATTATTCATAAATAAATATTAATTTTAAAAAATAATATCAATAGTATTAAAAGAAAATATTAAGAATGTTAGAATGTAGATAAGATATTGTACAATTAAAAAGTTTTATGCTACAATATAAATAGGAATTTAAAAATATATATAAAATAAGACTTGGCATGGTGATTCATAAAATGCTTTGCAAGAAGATCCAAAAAAATAATAATTAAGAGTAGGTAAAAATATAAAACATCAATATATTATTAATAAGATATTAAAAAACTTAAAATAAATAAATTAAAAAAATGAATAAAAAAATAATAAAAAATATTACAAATGTAATTAGAAATTTTTAATAAAAGAAGTACTCTTTGTAAAGATTTAATAATTTTTTTTTAATGAGATATGGCTTAGTAAAAAAATACAAAATATTGAAGGAATTTGACTAATAAAGAATAAGTTTAAAAAACAAACTAATTTATTGCAATAATTTGTAAGAAGAAAACTTTGTGATATTCAAAGTTTATATTATATAAATTATTGTGTAAGACTTGAATCTTCAAGAATTAAATGATCAATACATCCTTGTGTCACTTGAAAAGACTTGAGAATCACTCAAAGATGGTATAATATTAAATTCGAATGGCTATTGCCAAAGATAAGAATATAGACTCTTGAAACTAAATTGAGAACAAGAAAGGTATTGACAAGAGTGAAGAAGACTTCATTCTTGCCTTTATATATACTATCTAACTAGAAGTTATGTGGTGATGTCCTTTTAGACCTCCAACACGTGTTGACTTTGCAAGACACATGCTTTAACTTGCAAGGCAAGTTCTCTATATGTGTGCCACATAGTTAACTTGTTCTACAAGCTACCAACATATGTGATATGTGGCTAACTTGTTGACTAAGTTTTTAACCAACTAATCAACTACAAACACATATAAAATCAAAATCACATCTATAAGGCTTTTAAGAAGATTTCTGAAAAGATATTATGAAATTAATCTATTATTATCTACTTCTACCTAAGTAATTATTAGAAAAAATATATATGTCCATGACTATTGTTGTTTAAGTAAAAATAACTTTGTATCTCTTCTACTAGATGCTTATATTATTTAAATAAATAAATTTAATTATAAATAAATAAATAAATAAATATAAATATATTAGGTAATAATTATCTTTAAAAAATATCTTAAAATATTTTTGGCTATAAATAAATTCATTAGATTCTTTTGAATATATCATAATATTATAGAATTTGTTTTTATAGCTTTTTTATTGCTAAAAATAATAATTATAGAAGCAATCTATAACTTAGATGTTTGAACTACAATCCTTATACTTTTTAAAAAGCTTTTAGATGACTTAAATAGCTAGTACGTATAGAAGTTTGATTAACAAAAATTACTTTACTTCTCTTTTGTTTAATATTTAAATTTCTTTTTTTACATGTTTTCTTTCTTTTCAATAATACATGAATATATTCTCTTATCAAAAGTTTGTTTGGATTTATATCTTTAACACATATAACATAAGTATTATATTTTAAAATTTAATCATAAATTAAAGCAGCTATAGAGAATAATTTAGAAAAAATGCAATCAAAATGAAATCTCAATTTTTTAAAAATATGAATGCTATCAAAAATAAAAATCAACACACACACACACACACACACACACACATATATATATATATATATATATATATATATTAAGAGAAATTGATCAAGAGCTTTTAACATAGGTGTGATAAAATTGATGATAAATTGATGCAAGTTAAAGAAGCCTAGTTTTTAGTTTGAGGTGGATTCTCTAGGGCCATTCCACACTCCTACAAATTTTACACCAATACATTGGACTTCTATTAATAATTTTACTAATAAATTTGTCTGTTTTGGCAAAGATTCTTCTCTTATCCAGAAGCGCGAGCTTGAAATTGTTATCAAAGTTGTCGGAAATGTCAGTTTTACGTTTCCATTTCTGCATTACAAATTGGAAATGGAACACTGGAATTGTCAGATGCACACAGATCGAAGATCTCCACGTCGGCATCCGATAAAAGAATAATTTAATGACAGAATCGCTAAACAATAAGCGGCGAGGAGCATGACATGCATTACTGGATGTGGACTGTGATGGGACGAAGCACTCGAAAACACTAAACCATAAATATAAAACCAGGCGTTTTAAAAATTGCACACAAGTGAGATAATGAGGCATCTTGCAGTTGCACCGCTTGCAGCCATTCACTTATTTCACACTCTGAGAGGACTCGGTCAAATATCGATCTGTGTGGAACCCACGGTCTTGTTGTCGCACTCTGTAGCAATGTTCAAAAGTTCATTGATAGCTTCACAGTTCTCCTTTAGTTGTTCCATCTCTTGCTGATGCGGATGAGATCGTTTTGCTGACTTCGAGGGCTGGTAATACTTGGTGAATGAGCTGCTCGGGTCAGTGAGAATGGCTCATTCAACAGTGATATACTCTCGGATGTTAACTTCTCTTGGTGTCATGGACACGTGATGTAGTACCCGCAGCATTTAAACTCCGTTGAATCAACTTCTGTGTGTTAAGTAAGTTTGTTTTTCGTCTGTTCAGGCAAGAGCTTGCATTCAGAACTGTTTGGATCTTCATCTAAATGACGAATAATCAAGAGTAAAGGATATGATCTATTCAGTTGATTCGAATGAAACTGTAAGGATTGGAGCAACAGAAGGTGTGGCTCCTGAATTGTGTAGCATCCGAGTGTGTGCTTCCCCTGTCTAAGCATTTCGCACATCGATGTTCTTTTGATATGAGCTGCTTCTGTGTGGCATCTTCGTCATGGTTCAAAAAAATGTCCGCTCATGCTGGGGTCCCTGCTCCTTACACAATTACAAAACATTAATTTTTCTCTTCTC